>NC_085844.1:122970731-123291981 GCF_035594765.1 Anolis carolinensis | reverse complement strand
CTGCAAACTATTAAATCTGAAATGGAAGAGCCATGTGGCACTGTGACTTTCCAGTTTCATCCCAAATTCCAAAGTAATCATGACACTTGGAGGAAATAAACAAACAAAAGGCAGATGACCACATACATAAATACTTCTTGCATAGGGCCCAGGTTTCTTATATTCACTACTGTGTGCAATTCTCTAAAAATCTGGATGACACATATAAATTAGCTTAAAATATTCACCTCAAATCATATTGGGGCAACAACACTGTATAAATACTTCAAACCGTACTAATTCAAACATAACTAATTTTAAAAATCAGTTTAATCATACTGAAAGCTGATTGCTCGATTATACTACAATACAACAAAAATATGCAAGCTTCAAGTAGAAATAAGTTGTATCATACTGAAACAAAATATAACAAAGTGCAAAACTGAAGAGGAAACACTACCGCTTTCCTCAGATTTAATCAAGAAAAATATATTTAAATGCTATATTACAGACAAATACACACATACTAAACCATCTCTTTGGCCAATGTTTTTTATAAATTAAACCAAACTAATGTTACTGGTGGCTCTGAATAAATAAAGGATATCAAGAATGTCAATGGAGTGAAATCACTTCATGAAACGTATTTTAAGGAAAGAAATGAGTAACACCTGGAAAAGTTTATTTTGAATAATGTGACATTGCCCACTGTCATTAAAACAGCTGCTAGCAATTCAGTCTGTGGTCAGGTAACAGTATTGCATAAAGTTTACACTGGGTTATTTTTAAGAATGCTCCACTGGTAGCACATTCAACTATTTCCTCAGATAAATTTTGGATGATTGGTTTAAATGTTTCCCTTCACTTCTTTAGCAGCTTTAAGTATTGTTGTTAGGCTATCCATACAAAGGACATTTCATTCTGAAATAAATCACATTACTGTAAACTTGCAGTTAGATTAATACACAGAAATTCATCGATTTTAGAACATGAAAAACTGCCCTATTGACATTACTTCTGACAAATACATTTCAAGTCTGACTACAGAACATACTGCTATGGAACACATTTCCTTGACTTCCTCATTCCTATTTTATTATAGAAAGTAGTTTTAAGATGCACTGAGCAATTAACTCTGCAGTCACTTCAAAACACAAGTTGGATGGATTCTGTTCAAAGGATTAAGGTCAGGTTTCTTCACTACTGGTTCTTACCATGCTGAAAACATATATTTGAAGATCCATTACTGATATCTAGTGTATCTATTTTAATTTACCAACTTTTCTAGAAAGAGAGCAATCATGTACATTGATTTATCCTAAAAACATCCCAATGGTTGTGTGTTATGAGGCATGATCTACAATTGCTTCCTGTTGCAAAAGAGTCCTAGTATTTAGCTCTTCTGGGTGTATCCTTTTTTAAGATGGTTATTATATTATTTGTGCCAAATAAATGTGTTACATTTCAACACAAAGAGTATACCTAGGCTACAAATTATTCCCAGCCTAGACTTAATACTGATTGAATTTGCTTCGTGTGAATACTACTGAAGTTTTGTCAGAATGAGGCAATCACAAACAACATAGGAAGCATGAATATACATTTCTGCATATAGCCCTAAAGTCAACAGATTTAAAAATTTACAGGTACATTTTTCATAATTGTCTTTAGTTCTGGAGCCTGAGAAGTGCTTGCTTTGTAGCATCATTGAATTACTACAGATAACACTAGATATCAAACCACTTCACATGTAACATTCACAACAGCATCACATACAGCATGTTCTGATGTTCGATAAAATATTGAAACCAAGATGCAGCTTTCTAACTACAAGCCCTAAAAATATACAGGATTATACTTCCTCCAATTAAGATTCCCCATCCCTGAAAATCCCTTTGTGTGTTGACTTGAATTAGGGTAGTGTTTTTGAAGACTTTTGTCCACTCACATTTTCAATATTAACACTACTTCCACATCAAACTACATTGGCCTAACAGCTAATCTAAGAGTAGAGACAGAACAGCAATAAAGTGGACAAGATAGAAAATTCTAACATATACTCAAGGCACTATAAATTAAATATTGTATACTACAGAATGTTTAAAATATACCTTGGTGTTGAATTTCAAACTACCCAAAATAAAAATGATGAAATATGCTGATGTTTCTTCAAATATCTAGATTAATACTGTCTCCATTCCCCTATGACTTCAGTTCACTGTCTCCCAATTGTGGCAGACAAAGTTCTTCAAGTCACAGAAGAAGCTCCAGTTTTATCTACAGGTCCTTGCAGGATAGCAGCCTGTTACTAAAAACATAATACTGAATTTAAAGAGAAAATTGAATGTCTTTTTAACAAATGTAATCCCTAAATCAAAGTAGGAAAAATAATGGTTAGTAGTAATTCATTCGTATATATAAATACAAATTACGGGGTTTTTACTTTAACATTTAGAAAGGTTATGGAACAGAGCACTGTGCTGTCAAAGTATTATTGCTGCAGGTATTACTTCTGTAGGCATTGACTTCTGTTATAATGACAGCTCATAGCTATGTCTTTCCCTTCCTTCCAGATGCATATATAGACTGCCTATTTCAATAAATGAACATTAGAGGCTAACCTACACACTGTCCCCTTAGGGAAGGATTGTATGAAATCAAGTCCCCTCTCCACCTGCATTAGCTGTCAGATTCAAGCGCAGAAGCAATAGTAAAGGCAATATCTTCTATTTGTATATCTGCCTAGTTTGTTCCATGTGGTCAGCAAGGATGCCCACGCTTGTTCAGAGAAAATTAAACTGTAGTCATAGTGAAAGAGGTGCTGTTTATGAGAGTAACTGGGAAACGACAGCACTTAAAGATTTTTAATAGATGCTGAAAATGCTTGCCCATCTGTTGTCCCCTGTACTAGCTTTTAGAAACAGGGAGCCTGCTTTTCCAAATAGTGAGATGGACAGTAGGGCCATGGTGGCATCTCTGCTCTCATTACAAGGACAGCGTGAAAATCAGTACAATATTAACTCTTTCCCCATGTTTACTTTTATCAATTAAATCAGTGTCCTGACATTTCTCATGACTCACATCAAAATGTTTTACAGGAAAGACATTACAGTCACACCACCATTGCTCTTGTTGAAACGATACAAACAAACACAAAAGAGAGATAGACTGTGCATGTCTACTGGAAGCAAGCTATGAAAAAGTCAAATTTAAAAGGGGAAATTAACATTTTAAAAGTGTCCTCTTTTTGATACACAGTTTATTAGAAGAATTATTTTGCTCATGTACAAAAAATGCCCTCTTTCAGCTTTTTAAATTTCTCATTTTAACTTTGGGCCATATGCTAAATATGTGCTTTTCAGGACTTAAGATTCCTACTGGTTTTTAAAAAGACATTTACAGTCATGTTTACCTGTTACAATAAATACCAACACAACTTTTTTTAAAAATAGAAAATCAGTTATGTTTAGAAAATTATGGAACACAATAGACAACTTTAAAAAAACCTGAAGTTTTCAGAAATAGTGTACGTTTCATTTTATGAGCTGTTTGGTCATTTGACTCTAATACGATTTTGGGATAACCATGAATGGATAATAATAAATTAAAAACAATACTGATGAGCTGGTTTTAATACATGTGATATATCTTTATAAATCCCTTTTCAAGAAAATTCTATACTGGCTTAATCACATTCATGTTCTTCCTAAAATTTTGTTTCAGTAACTAAATCCCAGCAATGTTCATAAGTAATTCTATACTCAAGTAACTGACTCCCGTCACTCTACCATAAGCTTGGTAACGTTCCGCATTGAGTGGAGTTCAGCTGTTACAATAAGCAAGTGCCTCGTGTACCTGATTTTTTAAAAACTATTTTTGCAGCACTCACTACATGTTTAAGTAGTCATACTATCAGTGTTCAACTTTACATTTGGCACATGTATCCACTCTTTAGAAATGCCCCTGTATTTTCTTCAACACTGTTATGAACAATGATCACATCACCAACATTTGCCTGATTAGCAGCTTCACAAGGTGCTTCATCTTGCAGTTTCTCTTAAACTGATCACACTTTGCCTGTGTCAGAGGCACATTAGGTGCAGTGCAGTCGTGTGTCATTTTTGGACTGTAGAGGGAAGTACTTTCCAAATGCATGGGACCTCTAACTTTGTGGTCCATTTAACAAGTACTTCCCCTCCCAATTCCAAGTCCATCAGCTACCAAAGCGTCACTGCAGACTTTCTCCTTTTATAAAGAAAGCTTCACAGAAGATTCAAAGTGTAGCAAGAATCCTTGAAAATGAAATTATTAGTGTCAGTACAGTCTGCCCAACTCCAAATACAAGTGCCTCCAAAGGAGCCATACTTTTCCCAGCTACTCTGTAAATTCCTGCCACGGCTGCACCTAAAAGGCACAAGAGAGAAAAGGGGGGAATTAACACATGACATCAAACAAACCTAGATCTCATAACAGTGTCTATATTCTCTAATGTTAATATCCTGTGACTATTTGCAATTAACTGTTGGTTGGTCTTGCTGCACTTCAGATATACTCCTCAGTATTTTAAGATCTAATTAACTTGCAATTAAATTGTTTTTTGATTCAATTTAAGTTGTATTTTATGTTATAATAATGGAAAATTTAATTATACTAAGAATTTAAGAGGAATATAACACTGGTAGGCCATGGAATCATGCAACTGTGCCGTACTTGAACTGAAATATCCACAATACAAAAAATAGCTACAAGTAACATGGTTGATGCCTAGAATCATAGAATAGTAGAGTTGGAAGAGACCTCATGAGCCATCCAGTCCAACCCCCTGCCAAGAAGCAGGAAATCACATTCAAAGCACCCCCGACATATGGCCATCCAGCCTCTGCTTAAAAGCCTCCAAAGAAGGAGCCTCCACCACAGCCCGGGGGGGAGAGTTCCACTGTCGAATAGCTCTCACAGTGAGGAAGTTCTTCCTGATGTTCAGATGGAACCTCCTTTCCTGTAGTCTGAAGCCATTGTTCCATGTCCTAGTCTGCAGGGCAGCAGAAAACAAGCCTGCTCCCTCCTCCCTACGACTTCTTCTCACATATGTATACATGGCTATCATGTCTCCTCTCAGCCTTCTCTTTTTCAGGCTAAACATGCCCAGCTCTTTAAGCCGCTCCTCGTAGGGCTTGTTCTCCAGACCCTTAATCATTTTAGTCGCCCTCCTCTGGACGCTTTCCAGCTTGTCAATATCTCACTTCAACAGTGGTGCCCAAAATTGGACACAGTATTCCAGGTGTGGTCTGACCAAGGCAGAATAAAGGGGGAGCATGACTTCCCTGGATCTAGACGCTATACCCCTATTTATGCAGGCCAGAATCCTGTTGGGTTTTTTAGCTGCCGCATCACATTGTTGGCTCATGTTTAACTTGTTGTCCACGAGGACTCCAAGGTCTTTTTTGCACACACTGCTGTCAAGCCAGGCGTCCCCCATTCTGTATCTTTGCATTCCATTTTTTCTGCCGAAGTGAAGTATCTTGCATTTGTCCTTGTTGAACTTCATTTTGTTAGTTTCGGCCCATCTCTCTAGTTTGTCAAGATCGTTTTGAATTCTGCTCCTGTCTTCTGGAGTGTTAGCTATCCCTCCCAGTTTGATGTCGTCTGCAAACTTGATGATCGTGCCTTCTAACTCTTCGTCTAAGTCGTTAATAAAGATGTTAAACAGAACCGGGCCCAGGACGGAGCCCTGCGGCACTCCACTTGTCACTTCTTTCCATGATGAAGACGACGCATTGGTGAGCACCCTTTAGGTTCGTTCGCTTAGCCAATTACAGATCCATCTAACCGTAGTTTTGTCTAGCCCACATTTTACTAGTTTGTTTGCCAGAAGGTCGTGGATGCTGCACAAAGTCTTTTCTGAATCCTTTCTCTCACCATTTGTTGTCAACAATCTCAGATAAGTGTAGGTTTGAAACACTGTTGCAATATCCAAAGATACCAATATTTGTAGTAGGTCTAGAGTAGTAACATACAGCCCTCTTTGACTGTATTGTTCTTCCTTTTAGGACTGAAACTTACTTCGTATGTCTTTCACATTTGCTCATTTAAGAGGTAATCCCACCTGTAGTCTTCAGAACAGCCATGCAGAAAATTACGAAAATATTTTACTACTCTACCAATTTGTATGTATTTCTCCTGTGGATCTGACAAGTTACTTATCTAAATGAATATAATTCTTGACATATAGATAACTGTAATGCTGTCACATACTTAGAAAGCAAGTAAAGTGAGTAGAGAACATTAGCCTTTTCCAACACTAGAATTTTTCTTACTTCTAAAGAAAAATCCAACTATAAGCTTCATAGATTTTCAGTATTATGAATAGGAGCCCCAGATGGTGCAGTCGGTTAAACCGTTGTGCTGGCAGGACTGATGATTTGAAGGTTGTATTGCTGAACTGAAGGTTGCTGGTTCGAATCCAACCTGGAGAGAGCGCAGATGAGCTCCCTCTGTCAGCTCCAGCTCCATGCGGGAAGATGAGAGAAGCCTCCCACAAGGATAGTAAAAACATCAAAATATCTGGGAGTCCCCTAGGCAATGTCCTTGTAGATGGCCAATTCTCTCACACCAGGAGTGACTTGCAGTTTCTCAAGTCGCTCCTGACATGGAAAAAGATGTATTATGAATAATAACAGAAAATATTAACAGGTAATAGCCATTCTCAAGAAGCGGCATAATTGAATTTAAAACATTTTTTTAAACTTACTGGTTATCATTGCTCCAGTTACAGAACCCAGAAATCCAATGCTGACCACAATGACAGAGATTACTCTCCCTTGCCTATGCCTTTGCAGCATCACAAACATTAAAACTCCTGCAGCACCGTGGACAAAGAGAGAGGAGAAGAGGGCCCATAGGAAAACCCAGTACCACATTTCTGGAAAAAAAAACAATTGAAGAACAGGTTAACATATGTGAAGAATGTTTTTATTGATCAAATAATGAAAAACATACTAGAGATTAGAACAACTGTAAAGATACAAAAGCATGCACAGCAGTAACCCTGACCAAAACAAATCATGTTATTGTGTTATTATTCTGTGCATGACCCATTTCTTGCAATATTGTGCATTCTTCATTGTGTAATCTTTACTGTGAAAACTCTTTTGTCAACTGGCAGTACATAAAACAAATAAATATTAACAAACAATATTGACCAATACACAAATTACGAGTGTTTTGCTTTTCTTCTTTAGGCTATAAATATCAAGCTAGCCAAAAACCAGTTCTGAAAAATAGAAACACCAATTATTTTTGAGGAAGAAAACTATAACAATACTTTTTGAAATTTCACTGATACCTTGCTTTTAAAAGGTGTGGTCAGTTTCTGCTTCTCTAATATGAGCAAGATGCCAAACTAAGGGATTTCTCTCAATGGTTTTCTGAACCTTTTAGTTATTAATAACATTGTTTCTGAATGATAACATTGTGAAAGTGCTAGCAACCGTATTTCATTCCCTTCCATTTAAAGCAGAAAAGTACTGATCAGTTCTAAAATGAGGGAGATTCAAACACAGTTTTTACATGACTGCTCTGTATAATGAAAACTAAGTTTCTAGAACATGTTGAATATATGTGGCATAAAAATAACTTTGATCTCAAGTGTTAACTAGAGCTATTTTTTGAGAAAAAAACAAAAGGCGACAGAAGTACAAAAGTGACAACAAACTAGCTGAGAGAAAAAGCTGTTTCTGAAGCAACAGTCACTGAGAACCCCCTCCCCCAATTAAAACCACAAATTGCATCCCACGCACAACCTTGCAAAGACTGCTCTAATAAAATATATTTTACTGAGATATGTTACATCTCATGCATTATTACCCTGTACATTAGCCCTTCCCATGTGTGTTTGCCTGCTTTTTTAAATACATAATTTCAACATATCCCTTGAATTTATTCATTCAAGATGCCTTATAAGCATAAAATCTATGCCAGTAGAACAGTGTCTGGTAAAAGTACTTCTACAAAATTGGACAAGAATGCATCTTATGGAAGCAATGCTTTTCTTTTATGTTACTTTTTAATGCCAGAAATAACAAGGAAACTATAAAAACTGTATATCTGGAAACATATGTGGATTTCTTTCTAGACCATACTATGCAAAGACAAATATGACCAAGGGTGCACCTATAGTATAGAATTAATAGCTTGAAAACACTTTAATTACCATGTCTCAATGAGATGGAATAATGGGAGCTGGAGATTTTCAAGGTATTGAGTCTTATTTGCCAAACTCACCAAACTATAACTCCTATGATTCTATAGCACTGAACCGTGGCTGTTAAATTAATGTTAAACTGCATTAATTCTACAGTTCACACACACCCCTCTTGAAATTGGCTAAACACAACAATGAGGACCAACTATTTATCTTTACAAATCAGAACCTATAAAATCAGAACAGATTTCAAAGTTTGAATAAGTAGACATCTCATTGCATGGTGTGATTTAAAAAGAAATCATGGAATTGAAGTTATGATATGCATACAATGGATCTTACAAATTCCTGAAATTCTAGGTCTCGTTACAAAAGAGCTCCCTGAACTGCAGAATGCCCCACTATTTTGAAATTTGTTAGCAAGGCAACACATGAAAGAAAGTTTCATGAAGGGAGAAGCCTACTGCAGTTAATACCAGTCCTATGAGATCTGAAATGCATGTAGATTTTTTTTTTTTAAAAAAAGGACTCCACAAATACACTACCTTCTCTGTGGCTACATGTACACACAAGAATAATGAAACTGTAGTTAAAAACTCACTGACACTTTGATACACTGTTAAAGAAAGAAAACCCTGCAGCAGCAATGACAAGGCACTCAAAATAAAGTTGTGAAGTATGAATGTATTTATTTAATCTGCATGGGGGGGGGGGAATTCATGAGAATGTCAATGTTATGCTAAATAGCCTTCCTATAATATGTTACACTCTGGTTGTACTGGGTTAGAGGAGATAAAGCAGATAACTAGAGGAGTGAGATCATTTTAGTAGTGGGACATCAGATGTGGAATAGTCTTCTTAGAAAAGTTAATCATTTCTGGTATGAGGTAAAAAAAATTAGAAGAAAATATCAGTGCCTCTTAATTTCTCAATATTAATTTAGGAATACCTCAGATATTCTCTGGCCAGATCTTTATCCCTGTTAGTTTCTGAATAGCTAGGTGTGCAAAACCTGTAGAGCACTTTTATTAAGTATTCACAGAACTGGTTCCAGGCAATGTCAAATAAAATAATATAATATATTGTATGTATATATACTTGTAAACCACCCTGAGTCCCCTTCCGGGTGAGAAGGGCAGGATATAAATGTCGCAAATAAATAAATAAATGTCAGGTTCTCCTTTGTGAGCCTTTCTATGCCTTGAGATTTTTGTGGGGAGGCCTTCTTTTGGGCCTTCCTTCTACAGATGCAAAACACGGCTTTCTCATCAGCTGTATCCAGCCTCTGGAACTCCCTATGGAGAGAGATAAGACTATGCCCCCTTGTTGTCTTTGCTTTGGAAGGCAATCACTTTAAAACGCTGGACAGGCCTTTGACAACTGATTTTGCTGGTGATGGGTTTTTTTTTTAATACTAGGAGGGCTGTCTTTTTATTTTCATTTGTTTTACTGCTACACTATTTTACTCCAACCAAGTTCCATTTATGGAAGAAAACCAGATATGAATTGGATAAAGAAATAATAAGTAATAGCTTCATATAAATAAGAACAAGGGTTGTTCTAACAATACTGTCTAATATTATTACGCTAATATTATTACTGTGTGTGAGTTCAGCCTAAGAACATAGGAACAGATCAGAACAACAGTCAGTTTATGCTCAAACATTTGGTTGGCTATACAATTTCCAACAGTGGACAACCAGAGGTTTCTGAGAAGCTAAAAACAAGGAAAGTTTTATTCCACAGCTGTCAAAGCATCACTAGTCCTTAAGTGCCCAGAAAGCACGCGGCCCATGGAGTCCCACTGCCACAGCCTGTGGCCTCTTTACTGCCGAAGCGTGTGGCCTCTTTATTGTCGCCGATGCTGCCTACAAGGCCTCCCCACCACCACTTTGACTCTGCTTTTCTTGCAAGTGCTTTTCCTTTAAGGCACAAGGAGGTTGGACTGGGTAACCCCCGGGTTGCTCCTACAATTACTACTACTACTACTACTACTACTACTACTGCAAAGGCTGGATGGCTATTTGTTGGGGATGCTTTGATTGTGCTTTTCCTACAAGACAGAAGGAGGCTGTTTCTGGATGGCCAATGGGGACTTCCACTGAAATACTGTTAAGTTCTGGTTGATTAAAACTGTTCTTAATTTCAAATATTGTATTGTTCTTTCTTTCTTTCTTTCTTTCTTTCTTTCTTATTACAAACAAGATATGTGCAGTGTGCAGACTAATTTGTTAATTTTTTTCAATTAGTTCACACAAATATTCTGCATCCATCTGCCTCTGGCCCAACCCATCTGTCAATTTTTAAAATGCAATGTGGCCCCTATGTCAAAAAGTTTCTTAGGGCTCCACGAAAAACCTTTCCTTCTAAAAGGGCCCTGCACCTTTAAGGTTTGAGAACCCCTGCTTTAGGTCATTTAACCTTTCATTATTCTTTATCATATCCAGTAGTATATGGTAGCTTTCATTTTAATGAGGCAGTGAATCCATTCTTGGTTTCAGCCTGAACTTGAAAGGTGATATCCAGGTTGCTATATCTGAATTGGTTTTCAGCACCCTGGATAGCTCTTTTTACCATTTCAGCTAAAATGCTGCAGATTCATCACTCCACTAAAATTGTGTAAATCAATCCACACAGATCGTACCCAAACCTTGGAAGACACTGATACTCGTACATATATGTTCATGCATAAGTTGACCTCATGTATAAATTGACCTCATATGTAAGAAAGGGTAGGTTTGGGGCTCAAAAATATGGATTTTCATATGACCTATGGAAAAGTCAAGGGAGTCACTCTGCAAATAGAGAGAATACCCATGTAACTTCGAGCTGCTATCTCCCTACCCACTTAGTAAGGCCAGAGGTGTTACTGCAGCACAGAGAGTAGAGGAGGTCTGTGTTTCTTTTAGTTTTTCTAGGAATAGACTTTTGCTTTTGATGCTCACATTGACCCATGGATATGTTGGCACAGGTTTTGGAAGTTGATTGTTTTAACGAAAATCTCTAGACTTATACAAGAGTATACAGGGTAGTTAATGTGTAGGACAGATGATGATGATACAGTAATAACTGTTCATAATTTTAGATTAAACACAACATTTTGCTCAGGTAGTTGAAAGTCATAATGTAGGAGTTAGAAACTGTTCATATGCATTCATTAAAAGATTTTGGGTACAGGATGCATTTACTGTATCCCTACTTCTTTAGAGCAGAGGTTCTCAACCTGTGGGTCCTCAGGTGTTTTGGCCTACAACTCTCAGAAATCCCAGCCAGTTTAACAGCTATTAAGGTTTTGGGGAGTTGAAGGCCAAAACATCTGAGGACCCACAGGTAGAGAATCACTGCTTTAGATACTAGTTTTAATTTAACCACACAACATTAGCATTGACTAGAAAGTGTTCATTACCCTTCAAGTATAGCCATTTCTATATATTACATTTATTCTTAGCTTTACTTTACACAGCCAAGCAAAAAATAAAAATAACACTGCACATTAGAATTTGTTCATCTATGTTGCCGCCACCATACCCTTTCACCATTACAAATCTTAAAACCATATGATTTCACCCAAAAGGATTTCATTAAATTTATGTATTTTGAAGATCCAATGTTTCAAAAATATAGATTAAGAGACCATTAGTGCACCATGCCTTCCAGAGACTTGTCTATGAAGAAGATAGTTCATGCTTCCAATTTAGTGTGATAGCATAGAGTCAGGATCATGAAAACTGTCACAGAAAAAGGCAGATTCCCTTCAGTACAGTGAAAGAGCTGTCCCTCAGGTGGTGATTAAATCCATGTAGATTTCAGTATGAAAAATATAAAATTCTGAAAAACAAAAACCTCAACTTCTTTCTTTGGTGATGTACTCACACACTAAAGGAGGAGGATTCCCTGTTGTGTAACACAGAAAGGGAATTTCTCTAAAGGGAACACCTACCAATCTGAATTCTCACTAAATACTTATCTTATTTGATCAATGGATGATATCTTAATCAACCTACAAAATTCTTAACTGATGAAACATTTAGTTGATGAAATACTTGTGTAAGCAGTGTTTATGCTTGTCATCTGCCCAACCCTAAAGGAAACAGGGCAGTCAGATCCTATGTCCCAATTTCCCAAGAGCACTAAAACAAGCAGAAGACATGTACAAAAGCAGGTTCATTTTAGGCTATATGGGAACCTGAGTATGTGAAACCCTGGGCATGTGAAACTTCTAAAGCCCACCTGCTCCTCAAATCCAGGAATTATTTAGGACATTGCTTGTCCCATGCTGGCAATTACTATTTTCCAGTACACCCTATGCCCATCATCAGCCTTCCTTAAAGGAAATAAGAGGCACATCTACAACAACCACTTAGGTCAGTATAGGGCTGGATAATCTTTGTAGGGGCCAAACACCACACTGAACTGATCCAGGAAAGGAGAACAAGCCCACTTTAATGCAGCATTGCCCTGTGGTAGCCAATGTCAGAGAAAAGTCCATATTCTGACCCACTGACCCATATTGGGGTGATCTTGTGTATGCCATGCCAGATCATCCCTGGGTTTTCAGGTCAGTGAAGCCCCAACCAGGGTAATCAACTTATATGTACCTTTCTCCAAGAAAAAAAAACACAAGGACTGTGTGTGCAGGCTATATGGAAACCAGTGTGATCCTCTTTTGAAATTTAAGCTAAAACCTCTTTAAACCCACCTTCTCCTAGAATCTGGTATGGTCCTAGTGTAGTGCTTGCCTGATTATTATTTTCCAGTGTTCCAAGGACTCATTGTGTACTCATTCAGTAAAACACTTTTTCTGTCTTTCTTGGTCATTCACAGAAATTGGCTGTCAGCAGGAATCCCATCCCTCAATTCAGAGAGGAAACAGCACTGTGATGGGACATCTTGTTCACATGTAACCTCTACCTGCCCTTATGACCCATAAGCCACAGCAATAAAGATATACAGTAGACTCTCAGTAGCCAGAACTCAAACAACCGGGGGGGGGGGGGGGAACAGATGAAGAAACAATACTTTAAAACCAGTGCTTCTTAAACTATGGACGCTAATCTCAAATGCGGTCCCCTGAGCTCAATGTTGGGGTAACAAAATTTTTTTGACAACTGTAAAAGGTTTCTGAACTCCACCCATTTACAGTACATGAATCTGTTAGCAACAACATGCAGTGCTTACAGTGGACTATGCAGAAGATGCTTCAGCTGCACTTAATAAGGAGGAAGACCAGCCTGTTTAGCAAGCCTTGCAAAATGCTGATTTATTATCAGTAACCATTTGATTTTTATATCTATTTTATATACCTATACACCTGGGGTCATGTACATATTTCTCAGGTGGAAAGGGTGAGTGGGAAAAAGGTTTAAGAAGCTCAGCTTTAAATAAAAATTAAAATACAAGTATTACATAGTAAAACTGTGTGATGTTCAGTTTGTCTTACTTTGCTTTTAATGACTGTATCTCAATATGGATATCAAGTCAAGAGTATGGGATATAGGACAGGAGTTAGAAACATCTGACTTACAAATGACTCATAGTTATGAATGTGGCTGAGACAACAGGAAATGGGTGAAAACTACCTCTCGGAAGGGAAATCCACTTCTGAAAGAGTTATCATGGGGAAAAGGTGTATCTGCTGAAGCTATATCACCAATCCTGATTTCCACAAGCCACATTTGTCAAAATCCAATGATCACAGGGACAGGAAGTGAGGTGAAACCTTCTGAACAGCAAAAGAAAAAATACAGGGGTGTGAACCCTTCCCTATGCTTTCCAAAGCTTGTGCATGCATGCATATGTATGTGTATAATATATATGTGTATGTGTATGCATATACATTATATATACATACATATATGGCTGGAGTTACACTTTTGAAAATGTACTTGTTCTGATTGAATTCAACTGAAGAACAAACCTACAGAACCTATCTTCTTCCTAACCTGGGGACTGCCTACATTAGACCTATTTTGAATAGTAACTTCCAAGAAACCAGAAATGACATTTATCTGGCACTTGACAATCCTCACAGGTGTTGGTTAACTAAGGCCCTTGTCACACATCTGTATAAAATCCACATTGAACTGGATTATTAAATATGCTTTTCTGTGGACGAGCAGGTGGCGACTACTGGATGGCCTATGTTCTGTATCAGAAACTAGAGCTGATATGGTCTATCCAATGCAGTTTTCTGAATTAGCACCCCAAATAAACAAACTGAATCTAAAGTTGACCAAAAACTGATTCGTAACCCTTTTGGTACTAATTTCAGAGAGTGGTCGCTGGTCAATGGGAACCACTGCTTTAGGGGAGGCAGATGATGGGTATAAGGTGTAAAAGGTAAAGGTTTTCCCCTGACGTTAAGTGACTGACTGGGGGTTGGCGCTCATTTCCATTTCTAAGCCGAAGAGCCGGCGTTGTCCGTAGACACCTCCAAGGTCATGTGGCCGGCATGACTGCATAGAGCGCCGTTACCTTCCCGCTGGAGCGGTACCTATTGATCTACTCACATTTGCATGTTTTCGAACTGCTAGGTTGGCAGGAGCTGGGGCTAACAGCGGGTGCTCATTCCGCTCCCTGGATTTGAACCTTGCACCTTTTGGTCCACAAGTTCAGCAGCTCAGCGCTTTAACGCACTTCGCCACCGGGGCTCCTACAACCGAATCTAAAGTTGACCAAAACCGGATTCGTAACCCTTTTGGTACTAATGTCAGAGAGTGGTCCCTGGTTAAAAAATGAATGGGAACCACTGCTTTAGGGGAGGCAGATGATGGGTATAAGGTGTACTGGAAAGTAATAATGACTAGCGTGGGACCAGGAGATTCCTTTAGGGTAAGCATGGGCCAACTTGGGCCCTCCAGGTGTTTTGGACTTCAACTCCCACCATTCCTAACAGCCTCAGGCCCCTTCCTTTTCCCCCTGAGGGCCTGAGGCTGTTAGGAATGGTGGGAGTTGAAGTCCAAAACACCTGGAGGGCCCAAGTTTTCCCAGGCCTGCTTTAGAGCCAGTGGCCTCCCACTGCGCCTGGTCCAATAAAGAGGAGGCCCCTGGCCGTTCCCCTGACCACCTGAAGGCGCGCCCCCTCCCCGCCCGAAATCCCCGCCTATTTCCTCCCCCCCCCCTCCATGCCCTCCCCTCAGCTACCTGTGAGGTGCCGGAGCGAGGTGCCATGGGCCCACAGACTCAGCACCTGCTGGACCGAGAGGTTGATGAGGCTGCTGTCCCCCGCCTCCGCCTTCATGGTGCCGGGGCCGCGGAGCCCTCGGGGAAGGCTGGTGCGAAGGGCCGAGGAGGTGGAGGAGGCGCGGGTGGGCCGGGCTCCCCGCGGCGGGGAAGACATCGAGGACGGAGGGACGGGGAAGGCGGCAGGAGGCAGGTGGGAGTGCCGAGGTGAGGCCTCCTCCTCAGGGAGCCGAGGGACGGCGAGGGCGGGGAGGGACGCGCCAGGCGGCAGCTTCTCGGGGCCGCCTCCTCTTCATGGCCCCCCCTCCCTCTCGCGCTTCTTCCCTCAACCGCCAGCCTCGAGCGCGAGGGGGGGGAGGGGGGGAGGAGGGAGGAGGCGCCCGCTTCGCCCACCGGCCAGCCAACCGACTCCAACGGCTGCCCCTCCACAGCCGCGCGCGCGCCCGCGCCCAAAGGCCCCGCCTCCTGGAGAAAAAAAAAACAGACCAAACGCAGGAGCGCGCGCGGCGCGTCACACTCAGGCGGCATCTCCTCCTATGGCAAGAGACGAAGGAACGCGCGAGCGTCCAATGGCGAGAAGGGGGGGGGGGGGAGAGAGAGAGAGAGAGAAAGAGAGGCTTGGCGCGCGCGCGCTCGAGGAGGGGAGTGCTGACGTCCAGTGGGCTTTTTTTTTTTTCGTGTCAGGAGCAACTTGAGTCGCTTCTGGTGTGAGAGAATTGGCCGTCTGCAAGGACGTTGCCCAGGGGACGCCCGGATGTTTTGATGTTTTTACCATCCTTGTGGGAGGCTTCTCTCATGTCCCCGCATGGAGCTGGAGCAGATAGAGGGAGCTCATCCGCACTCTCCCCGGGTGGGATTCGAACCTGGCACCTTTCAGGTCAGCAACCCAACCTTCAAGTCCACTACGCCATCGGGGGCTGAAGAGGCAGTAACCATTGGAGGTCTCTCCTCCTACAAGAGAGGGAGAAGAATATACCTGGGAATGTTGTCGAAGGCTTTCCTGGCTGGAATCACTGGATTGCTGTGAGTCTTCCGGGCTGTATGGCCATGTTCCAGAAGCATTCTCTCCTGACGTTTCGCCTGCTACCTCCAAAAAATCGAGTGCCCTGACAAATTTGTGATCATCCTGAGACTCCTCCACGATGACAGTCTTGGACAGCTATGGCTCCCAAAGTGTGACCCATTTAAGGTGTAATCAGGTTTCCAACAGGGATGTTTTACTGCCCCAACCTTCTTTTCCATCTTCATTGCTATGATGCTTCATCTTGTTGATGGGAGTGGAAATCATTTACTGGACAGATGGCAAACTATTTAACCTCAGCAGACTGAAAGCCAAAAGCAATGTCACAACAACATCTGTTATAGAACTCCAATATGCTGATGACAACGTAGTCTGTGCGCATTCAAGAGAAGATCAACAAGCCACTCAACATCGAGAAAACTAAAGCTCTTCCAAGTAGGCACCAGCCAGTCCCTCCGTAATGCCAGGAATACAGCTTAATGGTGTCAAGCCAATCATAACCAGGACCTCCTTCTGTCTGGAAACTGATGTCTTCACTGCAGAAGAACATGTGGGTCAAGAATAGGTCTCCACAGCCAGCTACACATCCACCACCAAGACACTACACTTGGAGGGCCATCATCCTCGGACTACGAGGGATCGCCTAAGTATGGCAGGCATCCTCAGAGGTTGTGAGATCTGTTGGAAACTAGGCAAGTGTGGTTAGATATCTGTGGAAGGTCCAGGGTGGGAGAAAGAATTCTTGTCTGTGTGAGGCAGGTGTGAGAATGGTGCAGTTGGCCACCTTGGTTAGCATTAGGAGAATTCCAGACAGGAAACAATCAGGTCCACCTAACACCTCCCAACAAAGGATTCCCCAGGCAGGAATCAGCCAGGCTTGGAAGCTCCAAGGCTATTCAATGTTAATTACAACATTCACACTTGCCTTCAACAGAAAAGAGTTCTTTCTCCCACCCTGGACCTTCCACAGAGATATAAACCCCATTTGCCTAGTTTCCAACATACCTCACAATCTCTGAGGATGCCTGCATAGACGCAGGCAAAACATCAGAGGAACATGGCTTATGGAACATGGCTATACAGCTCAGAAAACTCACAGCAACCTACATACCTGGGAGAGCATGAGAGAGACTGTGGCCCCTTCCACACAGCTGAATAAAATCCCACATTTTCTGCTTTGGGCTGGAATATACGGCAGTGTGGACATCAGATAACCCAGTTCAAAGCAGATATTGTCAAAGACAGAATGCCACAAGATCAAAGATAACAGAGTTTATTGGATAACAGAACTCAAAATGCCCGTAAAATACAAGGGCCAGGCAGTATTAGCCTTTAAAAGCAAAAAGGGGCAAGGAAAAACGTTCAAAAGATAAACCGGATTAAACCGAAGTTTAATCCGGGTAAAAACAAAACAGCTTGCTTCAGCCTGGGGATAAACAAAACAGAAGCCGGGGAACAAAGTGTTCAAAAGAATGCAATTAATTGGCAGCAGATTCCTCTCTGCTGCCAGCACTGTGCTCTGAGTAACTTGAGTCACTCCTCCACACAGCAGGCAAGATTTCCAATACACACAGATCAGCCGAGGATTGAAGCAGTAGAGTAGACCCAGTTCCTTTCCGTAGTTCAAGCCAGAAGCAGACGTTTGAATTTTCACCAAGTCCGAGTAGGGGGAAGTCAAGCCGTGGTCAGTTCAGTCCGAAATCCAAAGCAGGAGATGGCGTCCGTCAAGAAGACGACGGAAGGTCAAAGGTATCAGCACACGAAAACACACCAGTCTTCAGGAAAGCGTCCCACACAGATCCCAAACGTTCGTCCAGATTACCTTGCCCAACGCAATTTGCAATTGCTCCCAAGCCTCATTTTATGCCAGTTACAAATCCTCATCACTATCAGCTGCCCTCCTTAACCCGGGCGTTTCCTCATCACTTTCCTCATCAGAGCTGGAACACCTCTGACTACGCCCCACAGCATCCCCAGCTGTGGATCCCGTCCCATCCCTCCAGCTTGTCCATGGGTCTAATCCTGAAGGTCCCCATTCATCTTCCATCCCATCATTGCCAGTGGCACCCAATTCCTCCCTCACCCGAGTCCAATCCATCTCATCCTCCTCCGAGCTAACCAGCCCCTCCTCCATTCTCTCCGTAAACCCCTCAAAAGACTCTTCGTCAGATGGTGCTGCAAAGATATCTCGCAGTCTCTTTCTTTCTCGCTCCTCGAGAGTATCTGACTCTCGAGGAGTCTTACGCCCACGTCTACCAGTAGCAGAGCCATGAGGCTCAATCATAACAGATATTGTGGGGTTTTCTGCTTTGATATTCTGGGTTATATGGCTGTTTGGAAGGGCCCTCTGTGTGCACATTTGTGAGAAAGGGAAGTGGGATGTCTGAAGTTGTGTTGGGCAGAGAGGGTAGAAGTCTTTGTGTGAGTCAGTTTATCTGCAAGTTGTGTCAGTGTATGTGTGAAAGGGCCTAGGGTTAATATGTATGTATGTGCAAGTCATGAAAGTGTGTGTGAGAGAGGGAGTATGTGTGTAGGTGTGTATATGTGTGGCAGAGTGAGAGAGAAAGAAGTATATGTCTAGGTGGGTTTGGCAGAGTGTGTGAATGTTTGAAAGTGTGAGTATGTGTGTGGGAGATTAGGTAGCAAGTGCATTTGTGGGAGAGTATGTGTATAGGGCGTGTTTGGCAAAGAGTGTAGTATGTGTGAGAGTGAGTATGTAGCAGAGTGAGAGAGTAAGGGTTCTTCCACGCAGCCATATAAGAATATCAAGGCAGAAAATCCCACAATATCTGCTTTGAACTGGGATATCTGCATCCACACTGCCATATAATCCAGTTCAAAGCAGATAATGTGGGATTTTTTTCAGCTGTGTGGAAGGGGCCTAAGTATGCATATGCGAGTTGTGAAAGTGTGTGTGTATGAAAGAGAGAGTATGTGTGTAGGTGTCTATGGCCAAATGAGAGTGCATCAGTTTCTGAGTGATCAAGTTAGTAGATGTGGATGTGTGCACAGGAGTATGTGTATAGAAGTATTTCACAGAGAGAATGTGTGTATGAGTGAGTGTGTATGCACGAGTTTGTGTGTGTAGGGGAGGAGTATGTATGGCAGAATGAGAGTGTAAGTGCATGTGTGTGTGAGAGAGAGTGAGTAGCAAGTGAATTTGTGAAAGAGGGAGTATGTGTGTAGGTGTGTGGCAAAGTGAGTGTGTGTGTGTGAAAGAGTGAGCAACTGTATGTGTATGTGTGAGAATGCTTGTATGAGAGGCTTGTGTGAGGGAGTAACAGAGCAGTGGCTCATCACTAGTGACAGCTTCAGTTTTACTGCTTTTCATGTCTCGTGTCTCAGTGCTGTCCTTTCACCTTTGTAGTTGCTGTGACCTTCCAAGTTTGCCATTGATTTCCTCAGAGGCTAAGAGAATGTAACTAGTACAAGGTTATTCAGTGGGCTTCATGGCCTAGTGGGAATTGAGACCCTGTTCTACTGTATCACTTAGTTCTCCCTGCATTAATACATTGCCTCCATGGATTCATCAAATTTACGTTGTGCTCAAACATAAGAGGCAAAGAAGAGGTGGTCCAGAAAGATTTAAAAAAAGAGACTAGTCCAAAAGTCCATCTTAATGCTATCCAAAATCATAGGGAGATCAAGAAAAAGCAACATTTCTAAAATTAATCCATCAGGGCAATTCAGCCCTAGACCTGACTGAGATTGAAATGATTTCAAAAACATCCAAAAATCCTTGCAGTTGCCCAACTGCTATCTGCTGTAGCACCTTCCCTATTTAGTTGTTAAGCACCAAGTGGTTGCTTTTTGCAAGTGGTTATACTATTTCTTCTTTCAGGGCAGAGCAGCAGAAGTCATTTTCTCGTACAAAAAATACCTGTAACATAACCTGGATTCATGCAGCCCTACGCTTTCACCCAAGATGTAGTTGTGAGTGTAGTGTGACTGGTCTTGCTGCAAGCAACATGCCCACATGATCAGATCACAATTAGGGAAACTGATCCTACAATGACTTAATCATGCTGGAATCAAGTGACGTTGTACACATAGTGATCAACAAAGGAGTCAGAGAGGACACTAGAAGACCATCCGCCATTGTCAGCAACTATAGAATAATTCCCAGAAACCCTAGCCGGCTTGTCCAATGGCAAGGCATTCTGGGACCTGAAATCCAAAAGGGCTACAAGTTTGACACTACTACCATAGAGTTTTTAGGTGCTTGTTTCAATAGCCCAATGCATTTTACCATTTCTATGCTGAGAAAAGGTTGTGAACAGTCATTTCTTCTGATCACTGAAAAATACCCTCACACAGTCATGAACTCATTAGACGCTATTAGTCTGATAGAGTTGATATTCAAATTGTCAAAGTCATTTACATCTGAGAAAAACTTGACACGGCAGTGGACTAATAATGGAGGGGAAAAGGTTGAAAAATCCCTTACCTTCAATTTATCTCTTGCTGTTCAAGACAAGGACCAAGCATATGCTGGACCAATAACCATGTTTGGTGAGACAGCTGCATTGTGATCATGGTGATTTTAAAGCCCTAAGCCAGTTCAAATGCAACCTTCATGCAAATGTTGAGGTTCTTCATAAGTCAGATTGTCCTGGATGTCTTCAGTACCACAGATGAAACTGCCTCTGTTGACTTAAGAAACATACTGGACAGCAGGATGGGTCATATGCCAGCACCACCCTGCCTCTGATGCAGGCCCTCTAAGCCACATCCAAGATCGAGACATTTGCTGATGAAGTCCTATGGAGCTTGGAGACACTTGCCTCCAACTCGGCTGCCTCCACATGGCACTAAATCTCAGATGAGTTGAACCGGCTTGCCCCGTTCAGCAGCCCAAGTCTCTCATCAGCAGGTTAGCTTTCTAATTAGAAGTTAGCACCGACTTCTTCAGCTGAAGTCAATTTACAGGTCAGCATAACTTCAACTTGAACTTCTTTGTGCTAAACAACACTAGCGAAGCAAGACAACCAAAAAACATGGTCATGGTAGGGATAGGGCATGAAACTACAAAGAGGAAAAGTGACCAAATATCTGGATTATCTTCAATTATGAATAAAGGTTTAACCATAATTTCCCTATCCCAGTCCCCAATAACAGGGGCCTTTAAATCAGTTTCATCCAGGCACATCCTCCTTCAATAAAATAAAAATAAAATACTATCAACCAATGCATTTGATTGATTGTGTATACACTCATGCCCCCTTTCCTCTGATCTCACCCAGCCACCAACTTACATTCAAGTATGAATTGAAATGTAGTGTTTCACATCAACCCACTTAAGTGGCACACATATATTGATGAATCTCCACGATGAGATTCAAAAAATGAAAAGAAATCAGAAAGAACAACCTTGTAATGCTGATCTTTAGAATGTACAGTACTTCAAATCTAGCACTGGGACTACCCCAAGAGCCAGGTAACCACTTTGGAAGGTAAATGGTTCAAGAAGGAACAGGCACCCTTTTTTAAATATAAAGAGTATAAGATATATATATCTAGTGATATATTGATTGTATGAGGGTTGAATGAAAAGTAATGCCTCCACCTTCGTTACTTGGGTTTGGATGGGAATATTTTTAAAAAATCAAACGCAGAAATAATCCTTAGAATGTGCTCTTTAACTACTTTTCCACATAATCACCAGACAATTGGATACATTTCTGCCAACGATGAACAAGTTTTCTGAAGCCGTCATGGAAGAAGTTGACACTCTGTTTCCGCAACCAGCATCTCACGGTACCCATCATGCACAGATCTTCCGATAGCCAAGCAAAGCAATAATATGACCCACACGTTCTTGTGAAATGCCGATTATACTTGAAATTTCTCTCCAACTAGGACATCCAACTCTTTGTTTGTCAAGCAAGTCAGATGTTCCCACCTCAGCATCTTTAAACTTACAAGCCCAATGACGCACAGTACTCACATCAACACAATCACCATAAACATCTTGCATTCTCTAATGAATTTCCTTTGGGGTGACACCTTCTGCTGTCAAGAATTCAATGACTGCATGTTGCTTAAGTCGCATTGACTGACCTTCTGTGCAGGGTTCCATACTTCACACTTTAACAACACAACTGTTCAATGCTAAGGCTTCCCACCAAATGGAATTGTAGAGGAGAGTCTACTGAACAAGCCAGTACTGGTCACATACCAGTACTGCCATCTGTTGATTTATGAAGGTGGAGGCATTACTTTTCATTCAACTCTCGTATCTGGATCCTTAACATCATCTGCTGGATG
This sequence comes from Anolis carolinensis, assembly GCF_035594765.1. Classification (NCBI taxonomy): domain Eukaryota; kingdom Metazoa; phylum Chordata; class Lepidosauria; order Squamata; family Anolidae; genus Anolis; species Anolis carolinensis. Next base: position 123,269,332 of record NC_085844.1, on the reverse strand, counting down.
GCAGCTGGAGCAGAATGACGGCCCAAGGGAGACAGCTTTTGAGCCATTATACACCAGGGAGTCAGTATTACTTGGGCTTTGTGACTGATGTCAGAGAAGACACCTGAATGTCACTAAAGAATCAGAGAGTCTTGGGCCTGAAATATATGAGCATCATGGGCCAAATAAACATGGGTACTTGTGTCTAGTGTTAGTTCTGAGATAGTAAACCCTTCTCCAAAACCCCCAGAGTATATAGAGTCAGTGTGCTTGAGTATCTGACATGAAGTTACTGAGTAGGCTTAAAGAAAATATTAGGCTCTTCAAGCTTCCTATTTTGTGGGAAGGGATGGAGCCTGGTAGTATATAGTCTCAGCTGAACTTGTGACCTTGTCAAATTCAGAGCTAGATGCTATGTGGATTCCTAGTACCAACCAGAACTCAACATCAAAAGATTTGACCTTCTTTGTTATTATCTCTAGTATCAGAAGCAATATGTATCTCAGTAGCAGCTGGAGAGCAGAAGTGTGTGGGTGTTGTTGCATTTGTATCCTTTTTGTGAACTTTTTAATAGACATTTGGTTAACTACTGTGGGAAAAGTGGAACATTTCAGTATTTTCTAATGTAGGGCTACTTCTCAATAGTGAGAAAAAAATCTGCATAAGAGGTTTATAGAGGGTAGAATTAGCAGTTAATGATTCCCACTGAGATGCAAACACCAAGTACAGCTAAACCAAAATCAGGGAGAAGGTAAAAATTGCACTAATTATTACAACTGGGAATAGATTGTTAAAATGTTTGGGCTAAAAGAAAATTTGTACGGTATATTGATTTGGATTTCTTTGAAGATATCACATGCAGTCATGAAAAGAAAATTATAAAAGCAGCGTGCATTAAAAATATTCACACAATGCTCTTCATTTTTTTTACATCCCTTTTATTAGCGGAACACTAGACTTCACTGAGACTTGTTATGGTTGCAAATCATAAATTTCAAACTAGTTTAATGATGGAAGGAGAATTGATATTGTGTATTGGAGGCATCAAAATATTTTAATAAATTATGTGCACAGTGGAATTTTCATATTACAGTTTTTGCAGTTAGTGCAACAGGAATCTAAATCTCAAGTGGGTTGATGATATTCTGGTTTTCCTGGGTAGATAGCTCCAGGGTTGAGGGGCAGCCATCAAGAAGGCCTGCTCTCTCGTTCCCACCAATTGAGCTTGAGATGTAGGTGGGACCAAGAGAAGGCCCTCTCCTGAAGATCTCAGGGCCCAGGCAGGTTCAGACAAGGTCATATGGTCAACCAAATAGTCCAGGCTCTGAACCATCCAGGGCTCTTTATATATTGACAATATCCCAAAGGCACAAACACACACTGAGTTTTATTGCATGCAGTGCAACAGCTGGGAAATGTGTTTTCAGGTGCAGCTCCCACCAGCCCAAGCCAGCATAATCAGTGGAGAGGAACAAGGGGAGCTGTAGTTCAACATTTGGAGAGCTACACATTTCTAATCTCTGCTTTACATCAGGTGCAATGAGAACAAATGTGTCCACTGAGCTGCTATTCACTGCTCTTCAGCACCACAAGGACAAGTACATGGTACTTTCACAGTGATTCTGGTGGGATGGGAAGATGAAAGAAGTACCGTTCAATATATACCTTGTAAAGTCTTTGTGATTAGTGGTTCCAGTGCTTGAGAAAGCCCAACTACGATGACTGAGGGCTATGCCCAAAGCATTAAATTGTGGAGAATTCATTCATGTCTAATGACCTGGAACTAAAATGTGTGGTGGGGCTTCCTTTTTCCTAAAAGGATGCTGGAGATTATCCTTTTCTGGGTGTAATGGCCCGACAATCAAGAGTTAGGCAACTACATCTCTCCAGATGTTGTTGGGTCCCCATCTTCCCTCACCACAACTTACTGGGTATGACTGGTGGGAATTATGAGTCAAAAGTATCTGGAAAGTCACAGTTGCCTCAAGCAGTGAGCCATCTCAATAGGGAATTTGTTATCATGGCCCAATGTTTAGGGATAAGTCATGGAGGGTAAAGTTATATCCATGTCTGCATTTCATAACATGTTTCAAAATGGCATGGTGGAATGGCTATTTATCAAAGCTGTGGCTCTAAAGGAGGAGAGATTGAGCTTTTTCCCCTTCTCTGATTTAACACTTTCTTCCAACCCAGTGTTATCTGCTCTGATCATGGAAACTGGTTCTATGAAAGAGGAAATAGATTCCTGCAAGTCTGCATTTCGACTCCTCCCTGATGACAATTTAGGATGGGCTGATTTAAATTCATGAAGCAACTGGTTCCCAGTGAAAAATTATTGTTTCCCTATCAAAAGACTGAAGTTGTGGTTCCCAATCAAAATGTGGAGGCAAAAGGACAGACATGACTGTATTTCAGTGAAGACAGAGCTTCTATCCATCATTGATCTACTACATCAGGCTTACGTTTTGGTCCCAAATCAGCTCTTTAGAAAGTGGGCATAATGGAGACATTGTCTTCTCTTATAAAGCAGGGGGGAATACTGATTTTTTCCCCCCTGAGTGCCTGGTGAGCCACAACAATGTGTCTCAATATATCCAAAGAGATGTGATGTCCCATCTAGCTGCCATTTTGGGCATTTTTTTCTTTTGTGTTGTCCATTTTTTTTCTTTTGGTCTGTTTGTGGAGGTGATAGGGTTGAAGGAAACAAACTGTTGCAGGTCTGGGGAGATTTGGGGAAGGTTGATGGCAAAAAAATTGCTCCAAAATCAGATCCAAAAATCTTTAAAATGTTTTGAGGAGCTTTGAGGGGCCTGCTGCTTAATCATCTTGATGTTTTCTACTTTAACTCCCAAAAGTTGTAATTTAAAACTTTGGGCATTTTCAACGATTCCCTGTTGGTATGCTAAGGAAGATTTTCAGATCCTATTGACCTCCAGATATTCTAGATGACAACTCCCATAATATACAGTAGACAGATGTACTAGACTAGAGTTTCTAGCATCTTCAGTGTCTGGAAAGTTACTTTTCAAATGTTCGTTGTATCACCTATTATAATATTTTAAAGTAACATTTTCATGTTGTTCATGATCAGAAAAGTCAACATTAACCTTGCTTTCTGAGCTGCTTTTACTTTTAATTTACTTTGTTACTTTTGTGGGATGGAACCTAAGGGTTAATTATAGAAAAGCATGAAAATCCCATTTGAAAGAAAAGTGGGGTACAAAATAAAATAAAACCCCGAAACCTTCCTGTCACAATGCTTTTTAAAATGCATGTAAAAGTAACTTTTGAAAATAATTAGAAACGTGTGGTAGATGCAATGATAATATTGTTCTTGTGATGTTGCTTTTAAAATGTACTATTTATATATCTTCAGTAACAGTTTGGAGGTACAGTAGAGTCTCACTTATCCAACATAAACGGGCCAGCAGAACGTTGGATAAGCGAATATGTTGGATAATAAGGAGAGATTAAGGAGAAGCCTATTAAACATCAAATTAAGTTATGATTTTACAAATTAAGCACCAAAACATCATGTTATACAACAAATCTGGCAGAAAAAGTAGTTCAATACGCAGTAATGCTACGTAGTAATTACTGTATTTACGAATTTCGCACCAAAATATCATGATATATTGAAAACATTGACTACAAAAATGCGTTGGATAATCCAGAACGTTGGATAAGCGAGTGTTGGATAAGTGAGACTCTACTGTAACTTGCTACTTTTAATTCATTGCCTCTAAGCTCTGATTATCTTAGATGAGCACTGAGCTGGGCAACAAGTGGTTTGGCTTAATGTAAGACAACTTCTTATGGTCCTATTGATATATTTTACAGTTGTCTAACTGGAAGATCTCTTAATGCTTTTTAGTGCAGTGGTTCTCAACCTGTGGGTCCCTAGGTGTTTTGGCCTACAACTCCTAGAAATCCCAGCCAGTTTACCAACTGTTATGATTTCTGGGAGTTGAAGGCCAAAACATCTGGGGACCCACAGGTTGAGAACCACTGTTCTAGTGGCTCAGTGTAAAGGCTCATAGGGGATTAGAGCAGTTGGTGCAACACTATATCTATTTTATATAGATATATATAGAGATAGAAACATATATAGCTGCAGTTTTATATATCTTTTCTCTATATTAAAGTTACAAAATATTTTACTTTGTGAATAAAAAGAAAACAAGCATAGAATAATGATTTCACTGTAGGACTAGCACTTTGGGAGAACAGGGTTCAAATCTCTAATCAGCCATGGAAACCCACTGGTAACAAGTCAAACTTTTTTGACCTATGAAGAAAGCTTTGGAAAACTTCCTCTTAATATGTCTTCCCCCCAAAACCCTAGGAAAAGTTGTCATAAATTAGAGACAGCTTGAATGTAAACAGCAACAACAACAGCCTTAGCAGAAGAAAGTCTGGAAGGCATTGCCTCTTCAGTCAGCTGCTAATTATTGATGTACTAGTGGTTGTTATAGTTATTTGTTTTTGTAACTGGACTTGGGCAGAAGAGCCTTTCATCTGGAGAAGGCCTTGGAAACTGTGTCTCCGTTTTCCACCGTTGTTGCCACTGCTATATGCCTTTAAGTCATTTTTAACTTATGGTGACTTAAAATCAAACCTATAAAAGGGCTTTCTTGGCCAAGGTTTATTCAGAGGAGGGTTGCCATGGCCTTATTTTGAGGCTAAGAGAGGCTGACTTGTCTAAGACCACCCAGTGAATTTTCCATGGCTGAGTGAGGATTCAAACCCTGATCTTCAAACTTCTAGCCCAATGCTCAAACCATTATGCCACACTGGCTTTCTAGCTGCTCCCTATTTATGTTAGGCTGATGTAGCTGAAAGTGATAGGTTACAACCAGGCCCGTAGCCAGAAAAAAAATTCAAGAGGGGTTGAAACTCCCCTTCCAAGATGACTTTTCAGGCCAGTGTTTCCTGATCTGGCAGGAGATCTCAACAAGGCCCTGAAATTACCATTATTATGCAAAGGTTCTTAGCAGGCAATAGGTCCTGAATCATTGCTCAGTCTTTTAAGTCAGTCCTTTTCGGCCACAAAGGACAATAGTTTTCACAACTGGCAAAAGTTTCTTTCTGTTTTCTTCTTATTTCCTTTATCATGATGATGGGTTACATCATCAAGACATTTTCCACTGTGAATTAGTAAGAAGTTTTCAGCCAAGCACAAGTTGGTACTCTATTTTTTGGTGTCTCTTGAAGACTACACTTCTATTGCATTTTTCCATCGCACAAATGGTTTAGCAACCAAGCTTCTGATGACCACCTTTACCCCCCAACTTTTCCTCCAAACTCCACACAGTACTTACAGAGTACATCTTGTACTTGAGATAAGTAGGCTAACCAGGGAAATCTGCTGAATGATTTGTGTTGAAATCTTAGATGCCTCTTCTTATCCAGAGGAAATACATATCCTGGCAATAGAGTCTGTGGATTTTGCACTAATTGAGGTTTCACTTGGTCATCAGACACAGTCTTGTTCATATAAAGTTGAAGATCTAACAATGACACAGCTTCTTCTCTTTGTTCCTCTTCCATGGTTTCTTTGGCAGGGCTTGGATTAGTTCAGTGGTTCTCAACCTGGGGTCCCCAGATGTTTTTGGCCTTCAACTCCCAGAAATACTAACAGCTGGGAAACTGGCTGGGATTTCTGGGAGTTGTAGGCCAAAAACATCTGGGGACCCCAGGTTAAGAACCACTGGATTAGATGAACCTCAGTTTCTACCTGCAATCCAGGTCAAATCACCCTCCCGGTCCCATCCCGCACCTTAAGCTTTGCTTGCTGGCTACCACATTTTGGCAGCTTCCACTACGGTTCCTTCCACTGTGTCAGCTATTGCTGCTATTGCAATGTAAACTAGTAGAAAGATAGTGTGAATAATCAAAATTCAGTTGAGACAGTGCTTGTAGTTCTGGAGAGACACTAATTTTTGCTTCCCATATACTTGGCATGGGGATTTGGTTAACCAGTTAAAATTCATGAGTTTTTTTTACCTGAAATATTTCAAGGGTGGTTTGAAACCCTAAACCACCCTCCTTGGCTACAGGCTTGGTTACAACATCTGGATGGTCCCAGTTGAGAACTGTCTTTTGACTATTCTTACCCTTTCACCATGACTAAAGAAATGGATCATTTAGGTAGCAAGGGATGAGTGGGAGCTTGACAAAATGTAGCATTGATCTGGACATCTTGTCCACTGGGAAAGTACTCCCCCTCTTTACTGGTAAGAATGAGTAAAATTCTTTTGGATAAGAGAGCAGCACTGGGAATTGGCTGCTTCCTAATAATGTGCTTTCAAGTTGAGTCTGACTTATGGCAGCCCTTTCCTAGGGTTTTCTTGGCAAGATTTATTCAAAACAGTTTTGCTATTGAATGTGTGACTTTCCAAGGTCACCTAGTGGAGATGTGAACTCTGTTTTTGAATCATAGTCCAACATTCAAACCACACGGGTTCCATAAATATTATTTCAATTTGGTTTAACTAGCTGATTGGCCAGCTTCTTCGAGAAGGTCTCACTGGTATTTCACTGGCATGAGGAGGACAACCAGCAAACCACAACATTTGTAAGCATTATAATATGAGGATAGGAAGCATACTTTCTACTAGTGCCAACTTTACTGTAACAAAAAAGCAAGTCTGTAATCCTATGAATGCACAGCTGCCAGAAAGACCACTGCATTTAATCATGAGCCTATGTTTTTCCCTTCTTGGAAAAATGTGCATGAGATTTCTTCCAGGAGACAGACATGTCAATTTGTCTTAGTAAAGATGGGAAGGAAGTAAAGAAAAAGATAAATCCTGATGGAGTAGCTATGGGGAGCCCTCTCAGCCCAATCATAGCAATTTCTATATAGAACATTTTGAAGAAGAAGAAAAAAACCCTGGAAACAGTAACAAAAAAACCCACTATATGGTTCAGATTTGTGGATGACACCTTCACCATTTGGAGCCATGGAGAAGAAGAGCTAAATAAGTTCCTGGACCATCTCAACAGCATCCACCCAAACATTCAATTCACCATGGAAAAAGAAAATAAAGGATAACTGCAATTTCTAAATGTCCTAGTCATCGGCAAACCCAATCAACAATTGGGCCACACAGTTTAAAGAAAACCTACACACATGGATAGATATCAACATAAAAACTCCAACCATCACTCAGGTAAAAAAAAAAAAAGCACAATTAAAGGACTGGCAGACCATGCAAAAAGAATCTGTGAACCCCACCTCCTCGAAGGTGAACTGAACCACCTAAACTGGGCTTTATAGGCCAATGGATACTCCACCACAGACATCAGAAGAGCTGCAAAACCAAGAACAAGCCACAAGAGCAAAGACAAAGATCCACTCAGAGGAAAAATGTTATTACCATACCTCAAGAGAACTACTGACTGCATAGGAAAGCTGATGAAGAAACACAAACCTACAAACTATCTACAGACCCACTAAGAAAATCCAACAAATGATACATTCAGCAAAGGACAAGAGGGATCTTCTCACCTTTGCAGGAGTCTACCATATACCATGCAGCTGTGGACAAGGCTACATAGGGACCACCAAATGCAACATTGCTCAGACATGAATCAAAGAACATGAAAGGCACTGCAGACTAACACAACCAGAGCCACAGCACCTGGACACAGCATATTATTTGAGAACACAGAAATGCCAGACCACTCGAACAACCACCATGTCAGACTACATAGAGAAGCCACCGAAATCCACAAGCATGTGGATAATTTCAACAGAAAGGAGGAAACAATGAAAATGATCAAAATCTGGCTACCAGTATTAAAAAAAAGCTCTAAAAATCAGGACAATAAATAATAAAAAAACAACACTCAGAAGGTAAGAGAATTCCAGACATGAAACTATCAGGGCCAGTTAACAAAAAGTAGCGAGGCCTTCAAGCTGCAAGGCTATTCCATGCTAATCAAGCTGGCCAATTGCAACATTCACACTTGCCTCAGGTAGACAAGAGGTTGTTCTCCCCTGGACTTTCCACAGATATATCAGCCCCACTTGCCTAGTTTCCAACAGACCTCACAACCTCTGAGGATGCCTGCCATAGATGCAGTTGAAACGTCAGGAGAGAATGCTTCTGGAACATGACCATACAGCCCGGAAAACTCACAGCAACCCAAGATAAATCCTGTAAGTGCCATATTAATCAATTTATTTTAACATGATCTTTTACATATTAAAATCCACTTCCTTGGGTTCATTTATGGGATACAATATCCAGGATTCATACAGAGTAGAATTGCAATAGGATACAAGAACAGACTATTAAAACTCACTTGGCTGGTATTGGTTACAGGGTTACTGAGAATGGACATATTGTGTCAGTAGATGGCAGTGTTTTATATCCTATAATACCAAAAATCTCTACTGGATATTTTTAAAAAACCAACCACAATACTTTTGCATCTTTAAATAGCATAGGTCTTCTGGTATTCATTAGTGGGAAATCTCAGCTTTAAATACTTTTTCCATCTTTACAGAAAGTGCAGGCAGGGATTTGTTCCAAATAAAAAAATCTTTCTTTTTAAAATAATGGTGTGAATCTTTAAAAAATTAATATAGTAAATCCCAAATCTGCACACATACACCATGAAAACCTATTAGCTTCAGAGGTGTATACTGAGCTAGTAAGAAATGAAAGTATATCTGCAAAAATCTTATCTAGTTCTAAACTGTTTTGATAAAGTGAAAGGTCAAAGAAAACAGAGAGAAGAGGGCCGTGTGAACAAAAATATATTCAGAGGTATTTTGGCAAGAAACTTCATTGTCGTTCCCCTTGCTGTAAAAGAGAAAATTCCTGTTCTTTCTTGACTGAATTGAAACCTTGGAAAGTTAATGGTGAGTTGAATTAATATAATGGCATGCAAAAGGTTCTGGATTCCATTTTATTCTTCTTAAAAATCTACTTTCCAAACTCTGCTTGGACAGTGAAATGAAAATATCTCTCTTTCCCTGAAGGATGGAACAGTTCAGAGCATCCAAATATATGTTTAATGTAAGCTATGAGATGATGCTACATTATTTTCTTTCAGCCGATGAGTATGTCAACCTCCAGTTTTCAAGTATGAGTAATTTGGAGCTTAGAAATTTTAACTTTTTTGGACTATAGTTCTGGCCACAATGGTGGTAACTTTCTGGAAACATACACTCCACAGACCAAAATTTTCTAAACTCTGATACAATACAATCAATAGCTCTAAAGAAAGCTCAAGCACATACATGAGAGTTAAATTGATCAGAAAGTGACTGGACCAAGGGCAACCAGTAAATGATGTGGCTCACTAAAAATACAAAATTAGATTTACCAGGTCTCATATTATTATTCATTGTAATAGATAAGACTAAGGCCTCCATAGTTCATAGACTAAATACCATTTCATACATAATAAATGGGAGAAACAACAAGAAAAGGATTTTGGAATAAATGTAACATTTCTGTGAGTACATTCGTTTTTATCACCGCTATCCTGCTCATTAAAGATAGTTTTTAACCACTTCCAATTTTCTAATTCTTTACGAATTTCTTTCCACTTTATTTCGTAATTATTCTTCAAAAGTTGGGCTTTTTTTGCTGTAATTTCCAGGCCTAAATATTTTATCTTTGTCGTTACTTGTAAGCCCGATGTCTCTTTCAGTTCTTCTTGGTTCTTTCTTGTCATGTTTTCAGTTAGTATCATCGTATTTTCCTTGTTTATCTTCAAGCCCGCTATTTTCCCAAACTCTTCAATCTTGTTCAGCCATTCTTTTATATTTTTTCTCAAGTCTTCCACAACACAGATAAGATCTTCCACATATGCTCTTATTTTGTACGTAGAGTTTCACCTATCCAACACTCGCTTATCCAATGCTCTGGATTTTCCAACGCATTTTTGTAGTCAATGTTTTCAATAAATTGTGATATTTTGGTGCTAAATTCATAAATACAGTAATTACTACATAGCATTATTTCATATTAAACTACTTTTTCTGTCAAATTTGTTGTATAACATCATGTTTAGGTGCTTAATTTGTAAAATCATAACCTAATTTGATGTTTAATAGGCTTTTCCTTAATCCCTCCTTATTATCCAACATATTTGCTTATCCAACGTTCTGCTGGCCCGTTTATGTTGGCTAAGTGAGACTCTACTCTATTTAATTTGATAACTGGGTTGCTGTGAGTTTTCTGGGCTGTATGGCCGTGTTCCAGAAGCATCCTCTCCTGATGTTTCACCCACATCTGCAAGGCTATTCAATGCTAGTCAAGGTGATGAATTACAACATTCACACTTGCTTCAAACAGACAAGTGTTCTGTCTCCCACCTTGGCCATTTCACAGATATATAAACCCCACTTGCCTAGTTTCCAACAAACCTCATAACCTCTGAGGATGCCTGCCTTAAATTTGAGTGAAATATCAGGATAGAATGCTTCTGAAACATGGCCATACAGCCCGGAAAACTCACAGCAATCCAGTGATTCCAACCATGAAAGCCTTCGACACACATTAATTTGATCATGTTTGAAGGCAACACGTTCCTCACTCCTGTTCTGCTGGTATGATCTTACATTATTTTTCAGCAGAGTGGGCAAAGCTTACAACTCCAAACATTGTTGAATCACTGTTCTTATGAGCCCCAGACACTACAGCCAATAGTGGACAATGCTAGGAGTTGCAATCAAACATTTAAAGCATAACTTTTTGTGCATCTATGTTTTTATGGCACTGTCTTACCCACATCTAGTAAAGGTAAAGGTTTCCCCTGACATTAAGTCCAGTTGTGAACGACTCTGGGGATTGGTGCTCATCTCCATTTCTAAGCCGAAGAGCTGGCATTGTCCATAGACACCTCCAAGGTCATGTGGCCAGCATGACTGCATGGAGCGCAGTTACCTTCCCACTGGAGCGGTACCTATTCATCTACTCACATTTGCATGTTTTCGAACTGCTAGGTTGTCAGGAGCTGGGGCTAACAGCAGACGCTCATTCCGCTCCTGGGATTTGAACTTGGCACCTTTTGGTCCACAAGTTCAGCAGCTCAGTGCTTTAACACACTGTGCCACCAGGGGCCCCATTACCCATGTCTATTCAGAAATAATATCCCAAAAACTATAGTGTGGCAACAATGATTTCTGGTGATTTCTGAAGAACTCATTAGGCTAAAGGTAAATGGTGTGAAAATGTGAGTGAGGAGAGGCAGAAAGCTGGCTAACACTGAAGATAGTTTTCCGTCTTAGGGCCCTTCCACACAACCATATAACCCAGAATATCAAGGCAGAAAATCCCACATTATCTGAGTGTGGATTCAGATAACCCAATTCAAAGCTGATATTGTGGGATTTCCTGCCTTGAAATTCTGAGTTATATAGCTGTGGAAGGGCCCATAGTCTAAAACACCAAAATAGGAGTTTGCAGACACAAAATAGACTCCAGTAGGCACTGTATAGCTTTAATGTGTCACCCATTGTAATCCCTTAAAATTCCAGGTTGAGTAAACAAAAGCAGAGAAATAATTTCAGTTCTGAAAAAAATAAAACCCAGTTATCTGGTTACCCTTGTTTTTATCCAGAAATAATTTGGCAAATACATTAATGTATCTTAAAAGCTAAATAACTCTTGGGTGCATAGGTTTGCTTTTAGGATTGTCTTAGTATAGATGTGAAGTTTTGGGTGTCTTGGGCCCCTTCCACACAGCTGAATAAAATCCCACATTTTCTCCTTTGAACTGGAATATATGGCAGTGTGGACTCAGATAACCCAGTTCAAAGCAGATATTGTGGGGTCTTCTCCCTTGATATTCTGGGTTATATGGCTGTGTGGAAGGGCCTTTGGTTTTTTGTCCATTTAATGATGGCTATGAGACACTCAGATACATATATTCCCTTTTATTGCTGATCATCCCCATAGCTAATCGAGTTGGTATTTATAACAATATTTTTGATGAGTAGTTGTTTCCTTATTTGATTGCTTCCAGAACAAGCAGCTTGTCACTTTTTCAGATAATATATTCTCCTGCTATTTCCTTTCATTGATCCAGGATGTATTAAATCTAATCCTACCATGGTTAATTTTCCATCACCCTCCTTCCCTCCCCCACTCTCAAAATGCCACACAATGTCTGTTATTCGGAACTGGAGTTTAATTTACTGATAAAGCCAAACCTCTGAGAACTATTCTTAACATATTTTATTGATTGCAGACCTCTCTGTGCTTTTAATTTGCATTCCTGGCATTTTTCGAACAGCTTTAACATGTTCCTGCATTCCTCAAGTTCCTTGTAATTTATTTTCTTCTTGAAGGTGTGATCTAATCTTTTCAGCCTTTGTGCATCCTTCCCCCCTCCACCCCCAGCTGCCACTAACTGATTGAAGGGGACACCATGAAGATGTTGTATTTTGGAAGATCTAGTTAAAAGGCTTGTTTATGTTGTTGTTTTTAACAACTGACAAGAAATCTCTGGGATCACATTCTGCCAGCAGCTGAAGAGGAAATTACTGATCTCCCCAAATACCTTTAATGAAGGAGCAGCCAATGGGCTCATCTGGCTCTTTTCATCCCTACACCCCCATCTCTCTGCACCATCACAACCAGTATGTAAGTCATTAATTTTCTCACTGGGGTTCACATTGGCTTGATCACACAATTTATTTCCCAGAATACTGACATTTGCAAATTAATTTTGGAGGCAACTATATACCTGAGATCATCAACTGAAGTTGTATCCGATTGAACATAAACCTTGCAGTACACTTCGAGAGACACTACTGCAGGGGTAGAAAAAGTGCAGCCCCTCAATGGGGTTTTTGGTGCCCCTTCTCAACCAGACCGATTGATAACTGGCAAATAGAGGGAGAAAACGTGGAGGCAGTGACAGACTTTATATTTCTCGGCGTGAAGTTCACTACAGATGCGGACTGCAGACAGGAAATCAGAAGACATCTACTTCTTGGGAGGATAGCAATGGCCAACCTCGATAAAATAGTGAAAAGCAGAGACATCACACTGGCAACGAAGGTCCGCATAGTTAAAGCAATGGTATTCCCCATAGTAACCTATGGATATGAAAGCTGGACCATAAGGAAGGCTGAGTGAAGGAAGATAAAATGTTTTTGAGCTGTGGCGTTCAAGAAAAATTCCGAGTGTGCCTTGGACTGCGAGAAGATCCAACCAGTCCATCCTCCAGGAATTAATGCCCGGATGCTCACTGGAGGGAAGGATATTAGAGGCATAGATGAAGTATTCTGGCCATACCATGAGAAGACAGGAAAGCTTGATCATGATGCTGGGGAAAGGTAAAGGTAAAAGTTTCCCCTGACGTTAAGTCCAGTCATGTCTGACTCTGGGGGTTGGTGCTCATCTCCATTTCTAAGCCGAAGAGCCGACGTTGTCCATAGACACCTCCAAGGTCACGTGGCCGGCATGACTGCATGGAGTGCCGTTACCTTCCCTCCAGAGTGGTACCAATTGATCTACTCACATTGGCATGTTTTCGAACTGCTAGGTTGGCAGAAGCTGGAGCTGACAGCGGGCGCTTACTCTGCTCCCGGGATTTGAACCTGGGACCTTTCAGAAAATGGAAGGAAAAAGGAAGAGAGGCCAACCAAGGGCGAGATGGATGGATGGATGGTATCCTTGAAGTGACTGGCTTGACCTTGAGGGAACTGGGGGTGGTGACAGCCGACAGGGAGCTCTGGCGTGGCCTGGTCCATGAGGTCACGAAGAGTCGGAAACGACTGCATGAATGAATGATGAAGATCTCACCTCTAAACTCCTTGGACGGTCTCTCTTGTATGTATGTTTAAAATTAGAGCGAGTTATTTCTCTAGTAGTGCAACTCACCTACAAAACAGGTTCCAGATCCCCACACTAACGGGATCCTGGATCATCTTTTTAAGAAGGCAGGTTGCTTTGCTTTTGACTACTTGTAGGTAGGTCTTTACAAAACAAGGACAAACTCCACAATTAAATAATCATCACAATCAAACTAAACAATCCAACTACCATGAAAACAGTAGCAAAATTAGGATTATCTGGTACGCTTCTGATTGAAAATTCTAATTCTTGGCTGAACAGGAACCTTAGTACCCCACTTTTGCCTGATCAGGGACAGGAGAGGGATGAACCCCTAACTTTATCTTGGGGAAAATGTGAATCCCCTTACTTTCCCCTTCCAACCCATCGCACTGCTTTAAATTGGTTTCCAAAAACTCCCTGTTTTGCTGTGGTATTTTTGGTACTATTTACAGCTCCTTGAGCAGTGCTTCCCAATCTTTGGGCTTCCAGGTGTTTTGGACTTTAACTCCAAGAAATCTCAGCCAACTTACCAGCAGTTAGTAACTGTTGGAGCTGAAATCCAAAACACCTGGAGACCCAAGGGTTGGAAACCACTGTCCTAGAGCAATGGTTCTCTACCTGTGGGTCCCCAGATGTCTTGGCCAACAACTCCCAGATATCCCAGCCAGTTTACCAGCTGTTAGGATTTCTGGGAGTTGAAGGCCAAGACATCTGGAGATCCAGAGGTTGAGAACTACTGGTCCTAAAGATCTTGAGGGCAGAACATACATGAACCCTCTGCTCTTTTCCGGTCCTGTGTTACTGGTACCAGAGATTTCCTGCAAATAAACTCAGGGAGAAATCAGCAAAACTGTTTTTCTAAGCAAAGAAATGCCAGCAGAATACACAAAATTAGATGATATAGGTCAAATGTCAGGAAAGAAAGCATCTTTGGCTCTTCTTCTAATCTTCAGCTGCAGGTTATAGTTTTGGCATTTCTCCCCATTTGATTACGTGTATTGTATTATTTCATTGTTTGTAAAACATTGTTTGCTACTGTCTAATATTTAGATAGAAAATATTCATTGTCATTTTATCTCTTCCTCTTCTTCCTCTTTTTTCTTTTTGCCAGAAAAAAGGGAAGTATTGGTGACCAAACCAGTTCCTTAAATAGCCTCTTGAAATAACAATTCAAATAACTTGTAAACACTTACGGACCAACCACAAAGACTCTAGCCTTGGAGGACAATCATACTCAGCCATGAGTGATCGCCTATAGTATAGTAACCAGAAAAAAACATTCTTTGCGATCCTTGGTGATGATTGCTCTACCTTGTGGTTGGTGGTAAATTGTATTAGCTATAGTGCAGATTTATGAATTTTTAAATATCTACCTGATTCCAGACAAACAACTGTTGAAAATTTGTGTAGATTCAAGATAATAGGGAGAGGTCAGATGTTGCTCAGTTTGGATAGAAGAGAACTTTTTTGGATAGAGAAAATTCTCTGCTATATTTTATCCTTTTTTATCAGCTATGAGGCATCCAGTGGTGGTTGGTGGCTCCCATACTGGTGAGATGGTTAAGTGCTGTGTGTGTGTGTCCTTAAAAAGAACTATCCAAGGTGCTGAATAGACTCAATACTTTGGAGGGATCCTTTAAAGTTCAGGCTAAAATGCATAGCAGAGCTTTGTCCCAATGACATTGAAATTCTCCATCAGCACTGCAAGAAACAAAATAGAAAAAGGAGCCTAGATTTTTTTTCAGGGTATGTTTGCCATTGCCTTTTTCTGAGGCTGAGAGAGCATCACTCACCCAAGGTTTCCCCACTGGGTTTCAATGGCTGTGCAGGGATTCAAACTCTGGACTCCTGGAGTCCTATTACTAAATACTAATACTAAAGCACACTGGATTATATTTTGTTTTGCCTTTGGCAATCAAATGTCTCAGTCCAACCCTTACTGGTATACACCTGTCCTAACCCTTTTTTCACTTGATCTTCAAACCTGCTGTCATCACCGCAGACTTTCTTGAACAGATCACAAAGGGAAATGCCTTTATGTTGTCAGACAGAGGCTTGGAGCAGAAGATGAAGTAAGCAACTGGTGTGTCCATCAATGAGGCATGTACAAATGCCATTCTGTTGACTTCATAACTAAAAAGAAAAAGAACCTAATAGATATGGAACACAAAAAGAAGGAAGCAAGCTAGATGTACTCATTACGGTTACTACTTAGGCATGCTTTAATGACACATACACTGTCCAAGATTTTACAGATAAAAATCAAGGCATACTTGGAAGGAACAGCACAGTTCCCAAAAACATCTCATCCAATGCTTACAGACCATTAAATATTACTGGTCCTGCTGCATTGCCTGAAGCACTTTGGAATAATTTATTCTGCATTAACCTATCATTCACTACAGCGGTGGTTCTCAACCTGTGGATCCCCAGGTGTTTTGGCCTACAACTCCCAGAAATCTCAACCAGTTTACCAGCTGTTAGGATTTCTAGGAGTTAAAGGCCAAAACATCTGGGGAACCACAGGTTGAGAACCACTGCACTACAGGATCAGTGCTATGTTTTTATAGTTTCTATAGTATAAGCTCTTGAGCAGAGAGTATCCATAGGACCCTTTTGCTCCAACTCATTCCTTTTCTAGCCAGTAACTTCCAACAGCTCAGGAAGCTGAAATAACACAAGGCAGCTCAATGTTGTCACCCAGGCCTATGCAATATATGGTGACCACTTCAAAGAGTTCAAATGCAAAATCTCCTAGAATGGTCACATTATTTTAGCACCAGGGACAAAAGATCTTGTAAGCACTTTTTCCAACTCTGGTGATAAAAACACAATAATGACAATTTAGATAATCGAGAAGCTTTGGATCTCCAGATATTTTGATCTACAAATCCCATAAACTTTTTGGGAACTGAAGTTGAAAACATTTAGAGGACCTCCACCTTACTGTGTCACTGATAACTTAAAAGGTAGTTTAAGGAGTAGGAATTTGGGTAGTTATAAGTATTGGAGTCAGGGTCAGTGTTAGTTATAATGTAATTGAGAGAAAGAGTAACATATACCTGCTAGAGTTAGTGTCTGGATTTTGTAGTTGCCATTGCGTGCCTTCAGGTTATTTCTAGCATATGGCAACTTGTGGCAATTCTGTTGTGGGAGTTTTCTGAGGCTGAAAGTGTGTGATTGATTTGTAATGTTTTCTTCAATTTTGATTTAATAAAGAATTTTGGTTGGTTTATTGGGATACACCTGTCCCAACCCTTTGACGAGCATCGGTGGAAAACCTCACATTTTGGGGGAGCAGTTGGGACTAGCAGAAACCTCCACAGTTGTTGGCCATAGAGATGGGACAGGCAGAAGTCTTCATGGGGGTTTCAGAGGTAGAGATGAGTGAGAATTCTCCCAAAGGCCTTTTTCTGTTTCCAAGCAGACATTTGTAGAATTGAATTGCTAATCTCCAGCAGCCCTTTCCATTCCTGTTCTCAGTTATAAATTGCTCTAATTGTTCAAGCCTGGCTGAATTCTGTTAATACTCAGACAAATGTGATGTCAGACTCAAACTCAGCAGGAGAACACATTCAGAAGATTAGATTTCTTTAAATTGCAAATGTTTTCTTTTTACAAGAAGCAGCAGACCTTTTTAAGACCAGGTTTAATAATCCTGATCAAGCATATTTTGAACTTGGATGAGTGAGCACCAATATGGAGTTGTTTGGCACAACTAAGATTGTATGAACATTAAATAGTGTTTAATAAAAGATTCCACTGACATTTGGACAGAAGCCAGTCTTAAAAAACTATGAGACTCCTCAGTGTGTGTGAATCACGCACACATAACAATTTGTTGTTTATTCATTCAGTCACTTGTGACTCTTCGTGACCTCATGGACCAGCCCATGTCAAAGCTCCCTGTCGGTCGTGACCACCCCCAGCTCCTTCAAGGTCAAGCCAGTCACTTCAAGGATACCATTCATCCATCTTGCTCTTGGTCGGCCCCTCTCCCTTTTTCCTTCCATTTTTTCCAGCATCATTATCTTCTCAGAGCTTTCCCGTCTTCTCATTATGTGGCCAAAGTACTTCATCTTTGCCTCTAATATCCTTCCCTCCAGTGAGCAGCCGGGCATTATTTCCTGGAGGATGGACTGCTTGGATCTTATTACAGTCCAAGGCACTCCTCCAACACCACAGTTCAAAAGCGTCTTATTTTCCTTCGCTCAGGCTATCATATGGTCCAACTCTCACATCTATAGGCTACTGTGGGGAATACCATTGCTTTAACTATGTGGACCTTTGTTGCCAGTGTGATGTCTCTGCTCTTCACTATTTTATTGAGGTTGGTCATTGCTCTTCTCCCAAGAAGTAAACATCTTCTGATTTCCTGGCTGCAGTCTGTGTCTGCAGTAATCTTTGCACCTAGAAATATGAAGTCTGTCACTGCCTCCAAGTTTTCTCCTTCTATTTGCCAGTTATCAATCAGTCTGGTTGCCATAATCTTGGCTTTTTTGATGCTTAACTGCAACCCAGCTTTTGCACATTCTTCTTTCACCTTGGTGATAAGGCTCCTCAGCTTCTCCTCATTTTCAGTCATTAAGCAGTACCATCTGCATATCTAAGGTTGTTAATGTTTCTTCCAGCAATTTTAACTCCAGCCTTGGATTCATCAAGCCCCACACATCGCATGATTTGTTCTGCATAGAAGTTGAATAGGTAGGGTGAAAGTACACAGCCCTGCCGTACTCCTTTCCAAATCTTGAACCAGTCCGTTGTTCCATGGCTTATTCTTACTGTTGCTACTTGGTCATTACACATATTCCTCAGGAGACAGACAGGATGACTTGGTATCCCCATACCACAAAGATCTTGCCACAATTTATTATGATCTACACAGTCAAAGGCTTTAGAATAGTCAATAAAACAGAAATAGATGTTTTTTCTGAAACTCCCTAGCTTCCTCCATTATCCAGCGGATATTGACAATTTGGTCTCTCGTTCCTCTGCCTTTTCTAAATCCAGCTTGTACATCTGGCAACTCTCTCTCAATGTATTGCTGGAGTCTACCTTGCAGGATCTTGAGCATTACCTTACTGGCATAAATGAACTGAAACTGAAATAAGTGTAAATAAAAATACTTCATTAGAAATTCACGTGGAAAAGCATATGCAGATCTTTCATGGTCTCCTTCCTTCAGTGTGAGATATTATAGCATGTGCTAATGTTCAGTGATCAGTTTCAAGATTTCATATTGGGGTAAAGAAAGACATGTTGCTGCCTAAGGCAATGGAGCTCCTATGTATAAAAGCCATCAGGAAGGGCAACTGACTTCTACTTCAGTATTGGTGGTGAAAGCATGTCTTCTACTGTACCTGAGATCTGCCCTGAATTTTAGTGAGCCAAGACAGTCCAGAATGCAGAATCAACTTTGTCCTTCAAGATCTTATTGCTTTACCCATCCCCCCCTTACTCTAGTCTACCTGATGGTAAAACCAGCCCTGAATCACCCACTTCAAATTCTAATCTGCCAAAGTTTATGTTGTAATATATGCTGCATTTAAATGCTACTGCAGTACACTGGTGATTTTTTAAAGTTGGTTTGCATTTCATCCTTGAAGTCTTGAAAGCTTGCTGATGGAGTCCAGATATCTGACACGAAAGAAGTCAGATCCAAAGAAGCCATTGTTTACCTTGGAGATGGGCTATTGGCAATTGCTCAGAGTGAAGTGTTAAGACTGAGAGGGTGGTCTTAGCTCTTCCCTAGTGTGTCCTTATAGTCTACAAAGCAGCAGCAGATAATCATTATACTTTCTCTTGGTAAGATGTGGTGTCAGTCTATCAGCCATCTTCACAAATGTTAGCAATCAGGGGATCTCTCAAATCAGACTTTGGTTAAAAAAATCCTTTATTTGAGGTTTTATCAATTGGGGTATGCCTGCAGTGATTGTCTCTGTTCCCAAGATATTTTCATCCTCTAGACAGAACCACAAATAAATAAAGATAAAGAAATGAAGAAGAAAACATTCTCTATGAGCCCTGTCACACTACACTGTTGTAGTGCCACTTTAACTGCCATGGCAATAGTATAAGAGGGTTTGCAATTTAACAATTTAACAAAACCCAAGAGCTTTCTGGCTCTGAACTGAAACTGAAAATCCCAGGATTCCATACAACGTCACCATAGTAGCTAAAGTGGGTAAGACCACTATAACAGTGTGGTATGATTGAAAATCCCTGGATTTCATATGATGTTGCCATGGCAATTGAAGTGGGATAAGACCACTACAACAGTGTGGTATCGTATTACAGGAGCCTATATAAATCAGTTTTTTTTTTTTAGGATTCCCACAACTCCTAGTCAGAACTGTCAGAAATATTAAAAATTAACTAGGTATTTTTAATTACAAAAATGTGAGTCAAGCACTGAAAGGGTGAAATAAGCTAGTGTCGCCCCGAGGAGTGTGAGCAGGCTGAAGCCTGTTAGAGTTGGTGGGCCAAAGCTAGTGTCATCCTGAGGAGAGTGAGTAGGCCAAAGCCTGTTCGAGTTATTGCGCCAAAGCTAGTATTGTCCTGAGGTGTATTAGTCAGTTTCAGTAAGAGAACAGCCTCAGTGTGAGGTAGGTCAGAGTGTAGAGTAGGCTTCGGTGTGAGAAGGCCTGCTGTGTGTAAAGCTACTGCGTGAAACTCCTGTGTAAGTTCAGTGTGAGTGGAGGCTCTGTGAGAGTGAAGCTAGAAGCTGTTTCTCTGCATGAGAAAGAAGCCCAGCATTGAAGCAAAGAATGGAAGTATAAAAGGGTAAAGGTTTCCCCTGACATTAAGTCCAGTCATGTCTGACTCTGGGGGTTGGTGCTCATCTCAATTTCTAAGCCAAAGAGCCGGCGTTGTCCGTAGACACCTCCAAGGTCATGTGGCCAGCATGACTGCATGGAGCGCCGTTACCTTCCCGCCGGAGCGGTACCTATTGATCTACTCACATTTGCATGTTTTCGAACTGCTAGGTTGGCAGGAGCTGGAGCTAACAGCAGGAGCTCAAGCCGCTCCCGGGATTTGAACCTGGGACCTTTTGGTCTGCAAGTTCAGCAGCTCAGCGCTTTAATGCACTTCGCCACCGGGACTCCATAATAATGGAATGGAAGTATAAAGAACTTGTGGAAATTTGTGTTGTGGAAATCTTGTTCTTGTAAATCTTGTTCTTGTAAATAGTGCAACCATATTATTTTGCTATAAAGAAAAGCCTCCTAAGGAAGAGATATCATTGGTCTGTGTGTTTTTATTCTTTTTATCACTTTTGGCTACTGGTGCTGGATCACACTGCGGCTTGTAAGTTACTCTGCTATACTTTTATGGGGAGGGCCTTTTGTTAATAAGCCCACTCGCCCAACAAGAACTACGTCTGAAGTGTTCCAGGTTTTATCCTGTTCACATTATAGCTTTCAGGATCCACCCCAGTATTTTCACTTGTACTTTGATCTCCCTGTCTACCCCATGAGACTTATCAGACAGGCAGGCTACTGGAAAAACTTAATAAGCTTTATGAAATGTGGCTGCTGAAGTTTGAGTAGTACACACATAGATCAACTTGCTATAGGCGATTTTCTCTCCCTGCCAGTGTTCTCTTGAGAAGGATCTTTTTGAAGTGAGAAAAACTCAGTACCTTGTACTGTCAAACTCAGCAATCAATTCGGATGATATTGTGCAGCTGCTGTAACCTTTACACACACACACACACACACAAACACACACACACAGGTTTGTTCACATATCATCATGACTATTTTCTGGACCCTGGCAAGAAAAGAGCTCTGATTCAAAGGTTGCTGCTGTAACTAGTACAAAAAGTCTGTGTTCTTTCCTTTTCATCCGCACGCTCCCCTTCTTGCCATATGATCCCAAAGCAATGAAAATTGATTTGGCATACAATATTTGGCATAAACCAATCTCCCTCCAAATGGCTGGCTTTGGTACCAGGTGTGGGTGGGAAGCACATGAGAGACCACCTGATGCAAAGTCTTGTAAAATTCAGAGGTGACACCTGGCTCAGATAATTCACATCAGCCTTTTGGAAAGAGTAATTGGATCAGATCTTTAATAAAGAGGCGGTGAGGTCCTACTAGGTGATTCAGGCAGCCATAGCCTATAGCCACCGTACTTCAAGCGGGCAGGCAGGCTCTATATCATGTGTCACTGAGAGCTAAAGTCTCATAAAGTCTGGGTTTTAGAACAAGATTGGGCAGGTGTTCACTGGGGATGGTTTATATTCCACTTACTTCAAAGCAAAAACATTTATTGAATAGCCTCAGGTTGCAGAATTTTTTTCAAGTCCTGCTGCCTTTGGCTTCTTCCAAGGTAGTGCATTTAGAGGCTTACTGAATTACAGCCAAGGGAAAAGGCGCACAATTTCACCCGGGTTCTAGTGATGTCATTGGAAATTTTGCCTGTGATTTCAAGATAAACAGACTGAGAGCCAAAATAGAAAATGCTAGGGGTGTGTGGTTTCCATTGAGATCTTCCTCATTGAGATGGAGAATCTCGGGTCACCTGGCTCAGTATCAATGTGATCTCATCTGAAATACGTCATCATCTAGCCTCTGGGAGAGGGCTGCTTGCTTGCGATGATGCAGCTGTAGGTCCATTGATGGCGTGGGCAATGAATTGGGTTGGATCCAATTTGATCCAGCTGTTCACACGACCAACACTGTGAGATTACTCCAGAGCTTCCTGGAAGCTTCAGTGTAGACCCCTCGTTCTCTTGATCCAGATTAACTGCTGCTCCACACCCATCCTACATATCATGTGGATTCAGAACTGCAACTGAGCAGTGAGTTCACATATTTAAGCTGTGTAGACCAGGGGTCCCCAAACTAAGGCCCGGGGGCCGGATGCGGCCCTCTAAGGTCATTTACGTGGTCCCTGTCCTAAATTTTAGACTTAGGGTTGACCTAAGTCTACCTGGTCTTTGGAGGTCTCTGCTTACCTATGGTCTTATGAGACCATCTAGATGGCTTTTGGAGGTCACTTTCCTTACCTATGGTCCTATGAGACCATCTAAATGGCCTTTGGGGCCCCTTTCCTTACCTATGGTCTTATGAGACCATCTAGATCAGGGCCCCCCAAACTTTTTAAATAGGGGGCCGGTTCATGATACTTCGGACCGTTGGAGAGCCGGACTATAGTTGGCCACCGAGTAATAATAATAATACTACAGTAGAGTCTCACTTATTCAAGCTAAATGGGCCGGCAGAAGCTTGGATAAGTGAATATCTTGGATAATAAGGAGGGATTCAGGAAAAGCCTATTAAACATCAAATTAGATTATGATTTTACAAATTAAGCACCAAAACATCATGTTATACAACAAATTTGACAGAAAAAGTAGTTCAATACGCAGTAATGTTATGTTGTAAATACTGTATTTATGACTTTAGCACCAAAATATCACGATATATTGAAAACATGGACTACAAAAATGGCTTGGATAATCCAGAAGCTTGGATAAGCGAGGCTTGGATAAGTGAGACTCTACTGTAATAATAACCAACAACAACAACAACAACAACAACAACAACAATAATAATAAAGAGTGTTGGAAGAGACCCTTTGGGCCATTGAGTCCAATTCCCTTCTGCCTTTGTGCACCGAAAGCACAAGCAAAGCATCCCTGACAGATGGCCACCCAGCCTCAATGTTTATTATTATTATTATTATTATTATTATTATTATTATTATTATTAATAATAAAGAGGGTTGGACGAGACCCCTTGGGTCATTAAGTCCAACCCCCTTTTGCCTTTGTGCACCAAAAATACAAGCGAAGCACCCCTGACAGATGGCCACCCAGCCTCAATGTTAATAATAATAATAATAATAATAATAATAATAATAATAATAATAATAATGTGATTTTGTGATATGAAATCCAGCATATCTATATTGTTTGCTGAGTCATACAATATAATAATAATAATAATAATAATAATAATAATAATAATAATAATAATAATAATAATGGTTGTAAGAGAAGAAGATACCCCTTGGGTCATTTAGCCCAACCCCCTTCTGCCCTTGTGCTGTGGGGGCCGGATAAATAGCTTCGATGGGCCACATCCGGCCCCCGGGCCTTAGTTTGGGGACCCCTGATCTAGATGGTCTTTGGGGGCCCCTTTCCTTACTATGGTCTTATGAAACCATCTAGATGGTCTTTGGAGGTCTCTTTGCTTACCTATGGTCTTATGATATCATCTAGGTCAGGGGTCCCCAAACTATGGCCCATGGGCCTTCAAGGTGATTTACCTGGCCTCTGTCCTAAACTTTAGACTTAGGGTTGACCTAAGTCTGAAATAACTTGAAGGCACACAACAACAACAATCTTAATTTTGGACTGTTTCATCATAGTCCAGCCCCCTAACAGTCTGAGGGACTGTGAATCGACCCTCCACTTAAAAAGTTTGAGGACCCCTGGTGTAGACAATGACATGGCCTCAGTTGCGTAGGGAGATGGCTTTTTACCAAATTCAGCCATTTCTCTATTAGATCCAATATGTTTATTCTCACTGGCAATGCTCTTCAGTGTTTTAGAAAAGGATCTTTTGAAGGAGGTTTGGTCTTTTAAAAAATGAACTAGAAATACCCAACATTGAATTGACAATATTCTTCATGCAATTTATGCAATAATTTCTTCATAGCTTTCTTCATAACAACAATATTAAAATTGTTTGTTCTTTATACCCTGGTCTGGCATAGAGCACAAGTATAATCACAAAAGCATCTGATAATAACAATTAGTCTAATTATTATGGATAGAAATATAATTAACAAATTATTTTTAAAAATATATGATCTAGCCAGCTAGGAATGGGTATGAATTTTGCTCAGTTCATTTGTAATAAGAATTTCAAAAATGTTTGAACTTCTGTTTCATTATTTATATCCCACTTTTTTTTTAAAAAAAATAGTATTTTAATGTGTTTTAAAATTGTTTTTTAATTTCATTGAATTAATTTTTTTAACTTCAGGAGCTGGTTTGGGTAAGAAGCAATGCAGAATACAGTGTTCCCTCACTTATCGCTGGGGTCAGGTTCCAGGACCACCCGCAATAAGTGAAAATCTGCGAAGTAGAGACACTATATTTATTTTAATATTTATACATTATTTTAGTAGTTATACACTATTTTAAGTATTTATCAATCAATTGTGTGCTGATAAATCGCCTCCTTCTCCTCCCATTGCCACTTGGGCTCCTTTTCTCTCCCTTCAGCTTCTCCTTCCTCCCTTCCTTAGGCTGTAAATTGTAATTTTTATGATTTATAATAGTCTTTTAGAGTTTATTGAAAAACTGTGAAACAATGAATCTGCAAAAAGTGAACCATGAAGTAGTGAGGGAATACTTTACTTTAAACAAACATTAATTAATTAATTTCATTTATATACTGCTTTTCTCACCCCTCGGGGGGCTCAAAGTGGTTCACAACGTAGTAAATGGCAAAGATTCAATGCCTCACATTCATATAAAAGAAACATTACAAGTCTAAAAGCAATCACACATAAACCATAAATTAACTCATTAAAACTATATCAATCATCCAGAAAAAATTTACCACAAAAATTTAAAAATTAGGACATTTAATATTGCATCAATCCTGTGGTTTCCTTCTTGCACAAACCAAGTTTTAAGCTGTTTCCTGAATGCCAGGAGGGTGCTGGGTTGATCTAATCTCACTGGGGAAGGAGTTCCACAGCCGAGGGGCCACCACCGAGAAGGCCCTGTCTCTCATCCCCACCAATTGCACCTATGAAGGTGGCAGGACCAAGAACAGGACCTCCCCGACTGATCTTAACACTCCAACTGGTTCATAAAGGGAGATGCATTCGGACAGGTAAGCTGGGCCAGAAGAAACAAATGTAAAACAAAAATGAGCATGAAGTGGCCCAAGCAGTTCTGTTCCTCATTCTACAATTTCTTTACAAAAGTGAAGATTTTTTTTACAATTTTTCTTTTTTTAAAAGAAACAGAATGTGAAAGAAATACGAGTGGCCAGAGCCATCACACTGGGCAGAAGACTTTGAGTATTTAACACTTACAATTCTCACTTTCAATCCTTGAGTATCCTGTCTTTTGTGGACCAGAATCACAATTCACACAGCTTTTTCATCTTTAACAACCATACAAGCTGGCCACATGGAAAAGACAAAAGTATGAATTTTTCTGTGCCACATTCTGCACTTTTGATGTCACTGGCATTACATCACAGGTTTGGGTTTTAGAGCAATACTGCTTCTTGATGTGGCAGAAGCTCACTCCAGTGCGTCAGGAGTTATTTATGGGAGTGATTCAAATGCGTACATTCAACATTGCCACTGCAAATATGCTGGTTGTACTGCTCCATGTAAACATGTCGCAGCAGCCAACAAATGCATGCACCACAGCCACAAGCTTCTGTAATCACTGGGATCAAACAGTGAATTAGTGAATTATATAGTTACTACAAACATACCCCATCAATCATTGCTCCCTTCAAAGAAACGCTTGCCATGACCTCAACAGAGCACCTGTTGTAGTTCTGACGTGATGAAAAACTGCCATTATATCAACAGCCCTGTACTTCTGTGTACTATTTCCATCCCTGATAAATTCTTACCACATAAAACAATCCAGCCTGTCAAACACTAATTTGAAAAAATGGATGGAAAGTTTTTTTGTCCTGACTCTCAAGCAGCTCTCATCTTGTTCTGTCAACTTAACAAATGCTAGTACTTTAATCTTCCTTTGAAATTATATTTAACAGCACACCATCTAATCCACTATCAGTTACTTCCTTATATTTCCATTAAAGAATATAAATACAGCTAGGCAGCCCACATGCGCATTTGTGTTCTACAGGCAAAGATATGTTCTGAGCAGAGATGTATTTCTGGGCATCACTGGGCATTTCTCTCCTCTCCAGTTTTGAAAAATTGCTACATAGAGAGGAGAGCAAGGTTTGGAATGCATTAAGTAAAGGTAAAGGTTAAGTCCAGTCGTATCTGACTCTGGGGGTTGGTGCTCATCTCCATTTCTAAGCTGAAGAGCCAGCATTGTCCATAGACATCTCCAAGGTCATGTGGCTGGCATGACTGCATGGAGCACCGTTGCCTTCCTGCCAGAGCAATACCTATTGATCTACTCACATTTGCATGTTTTCAACTTCTAGGTTGGCAGAAGCTGGGGCTAACAGTGGGACCTCACCCCACTCCCCGGATTTGAACCACCAACCTTTCGGTCAGCAAGTTCAGTAGCTCAGTGG
Source organism: Anolis carolinensis (assembly GCF_035594765.1). Lineage (NCBI taxonomy): Eukaryota > Metazoa > Chordata > Lepidosauria > Squamata > Anolidae > Anolis > Anolis carolinensis. The sequence continues at coordinate 123,242,274 of NC_085844.1, read as the reverse complement.
TTTAACCTGCTGCACTACTGGGAGGAATGCATTACATCTCCCATAACCTACCCCTTTACCTCCGGATGTTAATGCTGGCTGGGGACTCTGTGGCTTGTATTTCAGAAAAGGAGCTTTTCCTAGGGGTTTTGTGTGTGTGTGTGTGTGTGTGTGTGTGTCAGGAAGAACTTTGAGTTGCTTCTGGAGTGAGACAGGAAGACTTTGCACACCAAATCTAGACACTCATAAATGTGGTGCAACTTTTTGGAGACTCAAGGCTCCTGGCTGTCACAGCGGTTCTTTGAACACTCAATATTTGAATGGTTCAAATATAAAAAGAGACAAATAGTACAAATCTCAGTTCCAGTCTAAGTATATCCTTTTCTCTTTTTAATGTGCCAGCTATTGTCTTAAATGATATTTTACACTATATTTTTTACCACTGATAAATCAAGGCGCATCTGAATTGTGATTTCTACAACCTCATGGAAGAAAGGTAACGCTCTCTCCAGTGATCAATGTGTGAAGCTTTCTGCATTTTACATGCAGGGCATTATATTGCATGCACTTCTTGCTTCACATGCAAAATTCTAAAGGGCTGCTTCCAACATTTCTGAAGAGGGATCGTATTTTTAAACATGGTATAAAATAGCCAAGGTGAAAGAAGAAAGTGCAAAAGCTGGGTTGCGGCTAAACATATAAAAAAAAAATCAAGATTATGGCAACCAAACTGATTGATAACTGGCAAACAGAGGGAGAAAACGTGAAGGCAGTGACAGATTTGGAATTTCTAGGTGCAAAGATTAATGCAGATGCAGACTGCAGCCAGGAAATCAGAAGACGTTTACTTCTTGGGAGGAGAGCAATGACCAACCTCAATAAAATAGTGAAAAGTAGAGACATCCCACTGGCAATGAAAGTCCGCATAGTTAAAGCAATGGTATTCCCCATAGTAATCTATGGATGCGAGAGCTGTACCATAAGTGAGTGAAGAAAGATAGACACTTTTTGCACTGTGGTGTTGGAAGAAAATTCTGAGAGTGCCTTGGACCGCAAGAAGATCCAACCAGTCCATACTCTAGGAAATAATGTCCGACTGCTCACTGGAGGGAAGGATATTAGAGATAAAGATGAAGTATTTTGGCCACTTCATGAGAAGACAGGAAAGCTTGGAAAAGATAATGATGCTGGAGAAAAATGAAGGAAAAAGGAAGAAGAGCCGACCAAGGACAAGATAGATGGATGTTATCCTTGAATTGACTGGCTTGATCTTGAAGGAGCTGGGGTGGCCATGCCCGACAGGGAGCTCTGGCATGGGCTGGTCCATGAGGTCACAAAGAATTGGAAATGATTGAATGAATAAATAACAACACGAAAATAATGTCTAATTAAGCTGTTTTCAGGCATTACACGTTTACACAAAAATAGATAAATTATCTTTAACTATCATGCACTAGAGAAGGGGTGGAAATCATGTAATCAAAGTTTTGTTGAATCCCAGCATTCCTCACCATTGGCTGTACTGGTGAGTGCTGATGGGAGTTAGAGTCTAACAACATATAGAGAGCCACATGATTCTTACCATAGCACTTAAATGCAAAAAAATAACCCTTTGGGGTGTATTCTGATCTCAGTAAGAATTCCAGTGTTCTGTAGTTTAGGGACAAAGCTGTGAAAATACTATAGGCTTTGGTATCTGCTGAGGCTTGTTTCCTTGTTCCCCTGTGGATACCAAAAATCCATGAATGCTGAAATCTCATTATATTCAATAATGTAATAAAATGATGTTGAAATAAATTGAAATGTGTACTTATCAGAAAGGGCAGCCTAGAAAACATTTTGTTTCCTATCTCCACAACAGCAATTTGGCAAACCTGACAAATTATAATAACCAGTTCAAGGAGACAGGTGTAAACTGACTGAATGACACTGCTGATTCTGCAGATTCCTTGCAGTGTAAAGACTGCTTTTGTGTCAGTTCTGTAACCAGGACTCATTCTGGAACACAAAGGTTAAAGATGCCCCAAGGATCCCTGATGAAATATTAATGTTCAATTACTTGTTTTCATAGGCAAACGAAAAGATGCTGCCAGAAAATGTTTGGACTTAGTGGTATTGCAAGGTATGTGTCCTTGCTCATCTGTTCACTGACAGTAAACTCTCCAGTGTTCTTTGGTCAATATAAAATCAAGATGTGAAAAATAGAGTTGGTGAGCTTTTCTCACAGAAAATGTGATGCATGCCTGTATCGGCCTCTTTAACTATCTAGTTCTCATGCAGTAAGGCTATAACTTAAACCAGATGATTGTGTGTCCCTCTGTGTGTATGCAAAGTGACCTTATAAGCTTGAAGGAAAATCATTTCCAATCATTTTGAGCAAAGAGAAGATGGTGGCTGTCAGCAAGCATCACATAGAGACCACACAGAAGGAATGGGCTGGATTCAGAGGCTGGAAAAAGTTACTTTTTGGACTAGTATTCTCAGAATCCCACAACATATCTAAAATTAATGTTTCCAAGCTTAGTTTGGGTTGCACAGCTGGTAAATTTGAAATTCCCCAGAGTTCATGGAGAGCACAAAAACAAAAAAATGTACATTGTGGGATATGAATCCCAAAGAGTGCCTTTTTTTAATCCATAGTCATCTCCAGGCAAGTGACCTCCAGATGTGTTAGGCCGCTGCCACACAGCTGCATAAAATCCACATTGAAATGGATTATATGGTAGTGTGGATTTAGATAATCCAGTTCAAAGCAGATATTGTGGATTATATGGCTGTGTGGAAGGCCCCATAGACTACATTTTCCTTAATGTTTAGGTGATGTTTCTGGGTGAGATCTGAATGGGTGCTAGGCTGAGAAAAAGTGAATACTATATGGATGTCACAAGAAGGAGTTAAAATAGGAAAGATGAAAGAGGAAAATGAGATTAGTGGAAGGGAGTGCTGTGTATGTGTGTGTGAGAGCGAGAGAGAGCAAACACAGGTGGAGAAAGAAGAGGAGCCAACATAATGGGATCATACATTTCCTTGTATATACAGGGAATGTGTATACAATTCTTTATCTTCCACATACTTATAATATGTAAACAATGGTTTTTCTTCCTCATCCCTGTTATGCATACACTTTTGTTTCTGAAACAAGCAGAAGGAAAATGCACAGACCATGTTCAAATATCAGGAGGCACCCTGTTCTCTTTCACTGACATGGCGAAGATCCAATGCATTACTCCTGACTGGTACAGATGGACTTGACAAGGCAGCAAATGTTCTTGTAGATAATCATAGAGTTGAAAGGGTAATCCAGTCCAACCCCATCCTCTGGCCATTAGCTCATTTTGTTCCATAACCATTATAATACAATGTGGGACATAAAATGCTAGGAAATAACTAGAGACTTTTCTCCAGTCTGTGACAGAAGACTTGTGGCACTTAAAGATGGGGGTTCAGGGCGCTTCCACACAGCCATATAACATCGTCTCCTCAACCATCAAGCAAAAAGCAATAAAAATGTAAAAAGGGGAATTAGGTAAAAGTGTGATCTCCCAGAACTTAGTGGCCTGCAGTTCCCATAAATGCTAACCAATATAGTCAATGGTGAAGAATTATAGGAGTTGTAATCCAAAAATATTTGGAAGGCCACAGTTGCATTGGCCTTCCATGGAGTCTTTCCATTCATTTTCAGTGACTTTCCAGCATTAACATGTCACAGATTTCCCCCAATTTTTAATTTCATACATGTTTAACTATAATTACTAGAAGAAAAAAACCCATATGCAAAATCTGTCATGGACGTATCTGATGTGTTCAGGACATCAGAATATCAAATACGAGTCCATGACAGAGCATCTAGCCTGGAAGCTTGACAGTAGAGTATTAAGCAAATGGAATTTGCAACAAAATATTGCTATATGCAGGGTTCCTTTTTCCTGTATGCAATGTTGTTATATGCAGTGCTCCAGCCAGGCATATCCTACATGCAGAATGTTCCATTACATACAGTGCTTTCCAGTTCTCTTTCCCATAAGCAGTCTGCATTGAGTAGCAAGTTAAAATCCCAAATTCATGTTGGTTGTTCTCAGTGTCTACTACAACTCACAACCAAATAACACCTTGTTGGCTTTATACTCCTGAAGACTGCAGAGTTCCCTTAAATTTCCTGATGCCTTATCCCATGCTTGAATGCTATATTATTTCGACTATGTAATGACTGGGCATACAGAATTGAATTTGTTGTTAGGATATATATGATAGCCTAGCGGAATGAGCGCCCTCTGTTAGCCCCAGCTTCTGTCAACCTAGCAGTTTGAAAACATGCAAATGTGAGTAGATCAATAGGTACCGCTCCGGCGGGAAGGTAACGGCGCTCCATGCAGTCATGCCGGCCACATGACCTTGGAGGTGTCTATGGACAACGCCGGCTCTTCAGCTTAGAAATGGAGATGAGCACCAACTCCCAGAGTCGGAAACGACTGGACTTATCGTCAGGAGAAACCTTTACCTTTTAGCTCAGTTAGCCTTTTGGATTATCACTACCAGAATATATCAGATATCATAGCTGGGGAATTTGGAGATCTGTATTGCAATTGACCTAAATATTCCGAACTGTGCACCAAAGAGAAGCTGGCCTGATCTAGCAGAGTGTTTCTTATGTATCCACGTGCAAGGCTTGGGAAGAGCAAAAAAAAAAAAAAAAAAGGCCACAGCACCAGATCCTGCTGCTGAAGCTTTTGGCGCCATCCTGCTTCCCCTTTGACCATCCTGTTTTCCTTTTCCCATGGAGAAGACACAGGAGGGGCATTGATAACTGGCAGACAACCATGCAAAAGAAGTGCAGCACTTCTATGATGGAAGATGAGACTTCTAATAAAGAGACACTACCAGATTTAGGACAAGCCACATATTGTGTGAACTGGGATCTGCTCTGGAAACAATTAGATGCCCTGTCAAAGGTTAAAGATTTGAGGTTAAATTCTTGGATTTTGAAGATATAAAGTAACATTTTTGCTGCTGTTTTGCCCTCTGGAGATAGTTGGCATTTTTCAGAAGCAATGTGGCTTTCTTTTACTCCAGTTGGCCATGCTGGGCAGGGGAATTCTGGGAAATGTAGTGCAAAAAGTAACTTTTATGAGCAGATAAATGTGAAAGGGTTCTAATTTCTGAAATCAAATCAGCTTTCCAAATCATTGACATGATGTTTTGTTTACTCTCTTCTCCATTGCTTTCAGTGTTGACCTCAATGTGTCAACTCATAGAATTGAAGCTGACTATCTATTCCCTTATAAATTACTAGCTGTGCCTGGCCACGTGTTGCTGTGGTGAAGTCTGGTGGTATGGGAAATAAAGTATTGAGGAATTGGTGGTAGTTAAGGTAAAGGGTAAAGGTTTTCTCCTGACATTAAGTCCAGTTGTGTCTGACTGCACACTGAAGTGGATTATATGGCAGTGTGGAGTCAAGATAATCCAGTTCAAAGCAGATAATATAAGATTATAAATTGGTTATATAGCTGTGTGGAAGGGCCTTGAGTCTACACTGCCATATAATCCAGGTCAAATCAGATAATCTGTATTTTATAGGCAGTGGGGAAGAGGCCTAAGTCAGGCCTAACTCTGCCTGTCCCCTGGGCTGCATGGGTTGCTAGTAGACCAAGTGGGCGGAGCTTAGCCTTTTAACTGGCAGCAATTGGATAAAAAGAATTGTTCCTCTCCCCCTAATTAGGACTTTATTTTTATTTTCTTTTTGTTGTATGAACGTAGAGGCATGGATGAGGGGTTGTGCTGCCAAGTTTAGTGTTTCTGGGATGTGTCATTTTGTTGTTTTGTCCTAGGCCGAAATTTCATTACCCTTTTATATATATAGATCATAGAATCGAGCATACCCTCATGAAGCCAGAAGCTGGAAAATGCTAAATTGCCCCTGTGTGCGTCTATATGTTATATGTCTAATGGCACTGAATGTTTGCCATATATATGTGCATTGTAATCTGCCCTGAGTCCCCTTCAGGATGAGAAAGGCAAAATAAAAATACTGCAAATAGAATAAAATAAATATTGCAGCTTTAAATCTTCGAGAAAAAGAAAAATAGAAAGCATCAAAGTACGGACTTGCAGTGGAATATGACATTAACAAACTGCAGACTTGTCAAGCATTATTTCTTGTTATTCTTATTCGTTATGACACTTATTTGCGTAATGATAATTTAGTCGCAGATAACAACTGACCTGTAAGGTTCATATGGTGTTTCTCCAAAGAATAGAAAAATATGCTAAAAGGTGTACCTAGGCCAGCTATGATTCAGTGGCAAATGAACGCAACTCAGTGGCAGAATCTGTTGGAAATAGCAACCTTCTTCAAGCCTCCACTAGTAATTTCTTTGTATATGATTCTTTTTGCTTACTATATTAAATATGTATGCTTTGATATGCAGTTTTCGTTTTACTCTATGTTTCTTGAGGTGGATTTGGGACTACTCTGAGCTTGAGCTCCATTTTAGACTTCAGACTCCATTAGAGCACAGACTCCATGAGATGCCATGAGACTTTGGACTGTTAAGAGCAAACTCATGTTGCTGTTGATTGTAGAAAGATGCCCTGTGTTATCTGCACAGAAAAACTACTTCAAAACCTATCTGTACCTGGATTGACAAGTTATGTACCTGTATGCTGAATACATGAAGGTTGTGAGTAAACCAAATATGTTACTTTTAACGAAATCTACTTTATTTTTATCTCTTGAATGCATGATATAGAAACAAGATATTTTATGGGAGAGTAAATGTCCCAGGTTCAAATCCTGGGAGCGGAATGAGCACTGTTAGCCCCAGCTCTTGCCAACCGAACAGTTCGAAAACATGCAAACGTGAGTAGATTAATAGGTACCGCTCTGGCGGGAAGGTAACAGCGCTTCATGCAGTCATGCCGGCCACATGACCTTGGAGGTGTCTATGGACTACGCCGGCTCTTCGGCTTAGAAATGGAGATAAGCACCAACCCCAGAGTTGATCACGACTGGACTTAATGTCAGGGGAAACCTTTACCTTTTACCTAAATGTTTTTGGGCACTGAAAAGGACACTTCTGAAGAATTGCTATATTTTGTGCATTGGCATAATCTCTGTTCCTAATAGATCAGAGTCAAACAGCTGAAAGCCAAATTGCCTTGCATAAGTATATGCTGATATATATATCACTGAACAGAAGATTTTACTCAAATGAGTTTTTGGTTCTTCTCTGGGTGATCATACTTTTTCAAAAGGCTATGATTTTCAAATGATTGTGAATGCCATTTTTCTCCAGATTCTGGTTTTCCAAAAGGTTGTGATCTCTAAAAGGTTATGCCTTTCCAAAAGAATCCATTATCTGTGGATTCCTCTGATACAAACAATTCCTACATATCCAGTGCCTTATATTAAGATATTGAATCAGTAGCCATTCATTCGTTATATGACTGAATATTTGTATTAAACAAATATTAGAAGATGGCTCTATTTATTGTTTCTATTATCAATAGAACATGAACTCTGTCTTGTAATGCACTCATTTTGTTCAGTTTCTAAAGAAGTGAGGATTAAGTGTACTGAGAGCGTCTGTCCGTATCTATTAGGTTTCATAAAAAAGACACTGGATATGTTTTTTATCATCATTCAATCAAAGTTCCCATCTGACAGTCTTTCAAAACAATGTATCAAGCTTCATTTGCCATAGTAATTCACTTCATACTCTCTAAAGCCCATCAGAAAGGGCAACTGTAACTCTGCTTGTGAATAATCATTGGGCATGAAAAATAGGATTTGGGTTGCTTGGCACTGAATGTGAGATTGAGAGCTCTCCCTCAATGCCTGTGGTTCTCCAAATGTTTAGAGTGCCTATGGTTCATTTCAGAGAATATTTCCCTCCCGTGAGAGGAACAGTGGGGCCTGAAGATGTTGGACTACAACTCCCATCAGCTGTGGTCTATACAATTTTCAGTCTGTTCCAAGCATCCTTCCCCAACTTAATGCATTCCAAAAGTCAAAGAATATATGGTAATAACTTTCTTGGGGCCTAAATACCCTAAAGGCACCTGATCCTATCTAATCTTGGAAGTTAAGCAGGGTCAGCCCTGGTTAATCTTTGGATGGGAGACCGTCGATTATTTTTCAGATGCTGTACTTCAGAGGAAGGACTGACCAAACCACCTCTGAGAATATTCCTTGCCTAAGAAAACTCCACAACATTCATGGGGTTGCCATCAGTCAACAGATTTTTTTTTCCATGTCAAGAGCGATTTGAGAAACTGCAAATGGCTTCTAGTGTGAGCGAATTGGCAGTCTGTAAGGATGTTGCCCAGGGGTCACCCAGATGTTTTTGATGTTTTACCATCCATGTAATGGCGCTCCATGCAGTCATGCTGACCACATGACCTTGGAGATGTCTATGGATAACACTGGCTCTTCGGCTTAGAAATGGAGATGAGCACCAACCCCCAAAGTCGGACATGACTAGATTTAATGTCAGGGGAAAACCTTTACCTTTACCTTACCATCTTTGTGGGAGACTTCTCTCATGTCCCTGCATGGGGAGCTGGAGCTGACAGAGGGAGCTCATCCATGCTCCCCCTGGATTCAAACTGGCAACCTTCAGGTCAGCAACCTAACCTTCAAGTCAGCAGTCCTGCCGGCACAAGGGTTTAACCCATTGTGCCACCGGGAGCAACAGGTCAACAGATGACTTGAACATACATATGGTGACCTTGCAAGTTTCTTATTATGAAATATAGCCTATAACACCTGGCATTACTTGGCAGTTTCCCATTCGAGGTCTAACAGAAGGAGACCTTGCCTAGCTTCCAAGATTAAGACGTGGCGTCTTTAGGAAATCACAAAAGCATGACATACTCTTTAGACCACACACACAAATGCACACTATTTGTCTGGGAATTCCAAGACAATTCAACGCCATTAATTCATTGCAAAACTTAAATGATGAGCAATCTTGGCACACTTTATTTAAAAAGATTCCTTTCCGATTTTTTTTCTGTGAAACATATATTTCTGTCCAGGCCTGTTGATCCCTTTGAGCTGAAAGGATTCATATGATCACAGCTTCTGGGAAATAAAGACTATTTTTAGCATTGTCTTTGTGTGTGGCAGGTTCACACATTTATTCACAATTTCTAGAAAGAGGAGGGAGCCCAAATATATTCTGCGTAGAGAAAGAATTTGGAAAAGTTACTTCTGGGGACTGCTAGTCAAATTTGGAGGGGATTTTTGAGACCTGTAATTCAAGCTCCCTTTCCCCCAGTTCTAGTTGGCTAAAAGATGGGAATTGTGCATAAAACTGAAACCATAGGAAGCAGGTAAGCAGCCAGAGTTCAGGGGCTAGAAATCAAAAAAGTGAATCTGAGTGGAAAATCTGGAAACTACAGTGCTGAAGAACTTGTATAATCTGGAAGAGACTCCTTTATTACTAAGACTTCGCTTAAGCAAGGAAACAGCCTAGACTAAAGGTAGATGGATGTGTTTTCCCCCTACTGCGTTATTTTTATAGCATTGATTGCAAAAACTGTCCTAATATCTTTTTTCAAAAAAGATGGAAATGTCATTATGATTGCCGTTCATTTGTTTCTTTTCAAAACCTTTTGTAAAAAAAATATTTTCATTATTTAAACATTTGTTCAGTGAATTTTTGTTCAAAGACAATTGTCTGTTAACAAATAATGCTTTAAAAATGCTGTGGCTATTTATTTAGTTATTTATTATTGACAGCATTTATATTCCGCCCTTCTCGCCCTATTATTTACAGCATTTATATTCCACCCTTCTCACCCCGAAGGGGACTCGGGGTGGATCACAGAACACATATATGGCAAACAAGACAGACAACAGATAGAGGTATTTTTTATTTTTTATTTTCCATCCTCCATGTCGAAGAGCCCATGATCACAAACTTCGTCCTTTCTTTGATTGCTGGGAATTTCTGGTATTTCCTTTTTATGGTGCCATGAAATACCACCCCACTTAAGTTGTACCTAATTCATCTACTCATGGCTGTTTTCGAACTGCTTAGGTGGACGATGAGCTGGGCTAAAGGTTGGGTGCTCACCCCGACCTGGGCTTTGAACTCCTAACCTTTTGATTGGTAGATTTATTGCAATCAAGATAGAAGATAGAAAATATTATTAACATATAATCTGTCAATCAATTGGCTGCATAATCAATTTGCATGACTCATAATGTTTGAAATAGCAACCTCCCAAGCCTCTCACTATTTATTTGTTTATATATATATATATATATATATATATATATATATATATATTGCTAACCTGTATTCTATGTGTATGTTGATTTGCCAGTTTGACTTACGTCTTTGGTGTGGGAGAGGTTACAGACATGTGATTGTACTGAGCATGTTCAGACTCAGGACTCCATTTTTGTATTCAGTATCTATTTAGACCAGTGTTTCTCAACCTGGTGGTCAGGACCCCTGGGGTTCGGTCACAAGGGAATGTCAGAGAGGTCATCAAAGACCATCAGAAAACACATATTTCAGATGGTCTTAGGAACCTCTTTGGCAGAGAAAGCTGAAAATCCCTTCACCTGTCCAGGGTTCTCTGGATGTTGGGAGAACTACAATTTCTATCATGGTGAGTCAGTCCCCATCCCAAACCCCACCAGTGTTCAAAGTTGGTCATATTGGGTATTTGTGCCAAGTTTGGTCCAGAGCCATCAATTGGGTGCACATTGCTCTGTCGATATCAGTGAACTATAACTCCCAAGCTCTGAGGTCAGTCCCCTTCAAACCCCACCAAAGTTTGGCATGTCAGGTATGTGTGGTAAGTTTACTACTTCCATCACCAGTTTGGTACAGAGTCCTCTTTGAGTGTTGGTGAACTACAACTCCCAGAATTCAAAAACAGTCGTGTCCCCCCCCCAACTCCACCAGTATTCAATGTTGGCCATGTAGGTAGTGTGCCAAGTTTAGTGCAGATCCATAGTTGTGTGACAATCCATCTCCCCTCCCCCAAGCTATCCTAGTAATAACATCATTCACACTGCAACTCCTTTAAGCCTAGCCTTTTGGTTTGGCTTCCTACCATTCAAACTTCTCCTTAAATCTTGTTTTATCCCACCCAGATCTCTCATTTTCCTGCACTCTCGTCACCATCCATATGCAAGGCACTTTATATTCCCCTGGTAAAACCATCAGAGGATTCAAATTATTTCTGATGTTTTGTGGACCATGTAATTAAAGTGTTTGCTGTTGGCTGCTAGGATCAAATGACAACAGGGTCAGTAATTGATCTCTGAGCAGATTTGTAGAACACATTTAGTCTTTAAAGAAGAAGGAGAATATGATAGGAGAAGTTATGAGCTACCTGGAGTTAGATTAAATACGATACCGGCACTATGGGTGCAGTTGCACATGGGTTAATATTTCTGGGCAGCTATTAAAGACTAAGTGTTCATTTGAAGGCAGCCGAATGTCAGTTGGAATGTCTTTATGATTTCAAGCATAGGATAGTTTAAAAAAAAAAAAAAACAGCTAAAGTCCAGGTGGCTGCTTATGGGATGAGGGTCCTTAAGATTTTATCAAAGATTCATGCAGCAAGATGCTCACCCAGAAGTGTGTTTTGAAGTTAATAGAGATTTAGACACTTCTATGATGTGCTGATTAAAACCATTTGCTTTGAAAGTTTCCTTACTTACTACACAAAACAAAGCAATGTTACAATAGGTAGGACAGACAGACTTGAGGAGAGCTTATGAACTGAGGGGTTGGATAATGAGAAAGATACAGGCATCCTCAAACTGTGGTCCTCCAGCTGTTTGGGTCTGCAACTCCCAGAAGCCCTAGCCAGCTTGTTTATTGGTCAGGAATTCTGGGATTTGGAGGCTCAAACGGCTGGAGGGCCACAGTTTGAGGATGCCTGCCTCAACACATCCACCTAGAACTCAGATCGGGTCATCTCCCTCATAGTAAACTGCTACAGATTAATTCCCATAATTAAGATTTGATGCTTTATCAAGTCAAAGCCATGAATGCACTAGGCCAGTTTTTGGATACAAGGCTGCATCTACACAGCCTTTGGTGTCCTTTGGTGTCCAGATGGCTATCCCCAGCTAAGAACACATTGAGGTGGCTGCTGCTGGTTCACTGGGCAAAAGCAGCATAAAGCAGCTCCCTGGCAAATCTATTCTGGAGATGTTACTTCTGATGTGGTCACAATGTTGTTGAACATCCCCCCCAATGATTTATAGTTTCCAAGGGCATCAGAATAAAAAAAAACCCATAATTTTTATTTCTTTTTAATTCCTCTCTGGACTTCCGCAATTGTGGAGAAGAATGTTACTGGCAACAGACCAGCAGCAGCTCCCCCATAAAGACTATATTGTTTCCAAACCCTTAAGAAAATGTTTCTTTTTTTCAAGTTTCTGCCTATCTTGTATCTTTTAATGCTATTTCTATACCTATAGGTGTATATGATATATATGATTCATGCCAAGACAAACTTCAGAGATCTTCACCTCTTAGCCACCCTTTCCATTTCCTGAAACAGGAGTGGCTGGGCTATCCCTGACAAAGTGATCATCAAGGTCAATTGTATGTACATGTAGATCGATAGACAGTTTCCTTGCCTGATCTATTGGACTATTGAATTATGGCCTGTTAGGATCATAACCTATTGGGGATTATGACCTGTTAGAGTCATAATGTATTGGGAAGCAGAGTTTCAGGAGTGTTCCCTTAGTTTATTGGGGAATGGAACATCACTGGGCATGTAAGTATCTTGTTTCTATTTGATGTTCTCAGCAGACAAAGATTCAAGTAAAAAAAGGTAAAGGTTTCACCTGATGTTAAGTCCAGTCATGTCTGACTCTGGGGGTTGGTGCTCATCTCCATTTCTAAGCCGAAGAGCCGGTGTTGTCAGTAGACACCTCCAAGGTCATGTGGCTGGCATGACTGCATGGAGCGCCGGTACCTTCCCGCCGGAGTGGTACCTATTGATCTACTCACATTGGCATGTTTTCGAACTGCTAGGTTGGCAGAAGCTGGAGCTAATAGCGGGCGCTCACTCCGCTCCTGGGATTTGAACCTGGGACCTTTCAGTCTGCAAGTTCAGTAGCTCAGTGCTTTAACACACTTCACCACCAGATTCAAGTAGACTTCTTTAAAATAACATTTTTGTTTTACTCACAACTTCATGTATTTAAATATACAGGTACATTTTTGTCAGGTTAAGCTTTAAAATGTTTCAGTTTGTATCTTTAACTTATAGTCTTTAACAGTCTCTTTAAAATATATTGCTCTGTATAGCTCTTTTTTATAACAGTCTACTTCCAAGGAACTCAAGCCTCAACAGACTTCTAACTTCTAACACTGGCTTCTCTCCTCACAACAGACTCAAGCCTCAACTGACTTCCTAAACTGTCATCCTTTTAAACTGCATTCTAAACAGTTACTGAACCAATCACATGGTCTGCAGCTCCTCCCACTGTCTCAAGTACATAGAGCTAAGAAAACTGCAAACCAAAGAAAACACACTTCAGGGAATAAACAACACATTATCAACAGAAAAAACATTGGAAAGAGGAAGCTTGAGATGGTTGCTATCTCCAGCATGATCTAATAAAGCCAGTCAATGTTTGTTCAGCCAAGTGTTCCTCTTGGGCTGAGAGATTGCTGGCCGCAGAATCAGAAGCTTGAAATATGTACATTTACAAACTCCTTTATTCCAACTCCAAGGCTTGATTAAAGAGATCATCACCTTTTGTTCCTGGGAGCCTTCACCTTTGTTTTTCCAACACATTTCCTCATCACCGAGAATATGGACACAGATTTTCCAGAGCTCATCCTCTCCTAAGAGCAGGGGTCCCCAAACTAAGGCCCGGGGGCCGGATGCGGCCCTCCAAGGGCATTCACTTGGCCCCCGCCATCAGTTTTATAATATAATATTTTTATATTATTTTAAATAATATAATATGTTGTATATACATATAATATTGATAATAATATTATAATGTTATACAATATAATACTAATAATAATACCATATAATAATATTAATTATCTATATATATAAAAGGGTAATGAAATTTTGGCCTAGGACAAAACAACAAAACTACACATCCCAGAAACACTAAACTTGGCAGCACAACCCCTCATCCATGCCTCTACGTTCATACAACAAAAAGCTCCAGCTACTCCAGAAAATGGCCAGGCTTTGAGACTGCAATTCTATTCACTGCTATTCCACCTGGCCAACAAAGGATTCCCATAAGCCATAGCAATGTGTGGCCGGGCAAAACTAGTATGTTATAAAAAGGTTTCCCCTGACATTAAGTCCAGTCATGTCTGACTCTGGGGGTTGGTGCTCATCTCCATTTCTAAGCCAAAGAGCTTGCGTTGTCCATAGACATCTCCAAAGTCATGTGGCCGGCATGACTGCATGGAGCGCCGTTAACTTCCTGCTGGAGCGGTACCTATTGATCTACTCACATTTGCATGTTTTCGAACTGCTAGGTTGGCAGGAGCTGGAGCTAACAGCAGGTGCTCATTCCGCATCCGGGGTTTGAACCTGGGACCTTTTGGTCCACAAGTTCAGCAGCTTAGTGCTTTAACACACTGTGCCATCAGGGGCCCCCATTATATGTTATATATTACATATAATATTACAGCATAGTTGTATAGTTCAATATAGTAATATATAATGCTAATATTGTGCTATGCTAATAATATATTGTATGTACATACAGCTGCTCTGAGTCCCCTTCGGGGTGAGAAGTGCGGGATATAAATGTAATAAATAAATGTAGTAAATGAATAAATAAATAATTTTAGACTTAGGCTCACCCAACGTCTGAAATGACTTGAAGGCACACAACAACAACAACAATCCTAATTAACTTGACTATCTCATTGGCCAGAAGCAGGCCCACGCTTCCCATTGAAATCCTGATAGGTTTATGTTGGTTACAATTGTTTTCATTTTAAAATATTATATTGTTCTTTCATTTTTGGTTTTTTTTCCCCCCACTACAAATAAGACATGTGCAGTGTGCACAGGAATTTGTTCGTTGTTGTTTTTTTTTTTTCAAATGATAATTCAGCCCCTCCACAGTCTGAAGGATTGTGGATCAGCCCTCTGCTTTAAAAGTTTGAGGACCCCTGCCTAAGAGGATGCCTCCCACAGCTGATTGGCCTTCTTGGATCAATTCCCCTATGTCTCCTCCCCATCACAGGGAATCCTCACCTGGAGGTGGCAACATCATGAGAGTGCCAGCCAATCAGGGTGTGGATCTAAACCGGCCTCTCATTCAGCCAATCAGGGGAGAGAGCAGAAAGTTTGAATGGCTGTCAGATGTATAAAACCTTGTGTCTCTGTACTCATGTCATAGTGTACCTTTGAGAGCTTTTGTTTGTACATGCATCCTTTCTGGCCAAATGGAATAAACCTCTGTTCCTTGTCTTCACCCTGGTGAGTGACTTCTTCTGTCCTGGTCTATTTCAACTTATCCTGAATCCTTATCCTTTTATCCATGGTCCTGACTCTAAATTTGACTACAACAACAGGATGCTCAGTTACGTTACCAACAAAAACTAATTACCAGAAAAACTCTGCTGGGAATTTCTTGTAACCAGCAACACAGCAGAGGATCTGTTGGACAGGAGAGACACTTGATCAAGCTGGATCCAGTCCAACCCAGCTGTCCACACTTCAAAAATTCTGGGATTACTCCAGAGCTTCCTGCAAGGCCAGGAGTAAATTACGACTTCCCTTGTGTCAGATTAACAGCCACAAACAGTGTTTCTGATGCAAAATGAACCATATATCATGTGGACATGTTGCAACAGTTGCAAGGTTAGTTTACATTATTAGCCACTGTAGATACAGCCTTAATAGAAGATCCTCCATCCAGTATGGTGTGAGAGTACCCCCAAAGACACGTTTTAACCTACCGTATATACTCAAGTATAAGCCGACCCGAATATAAGCAGAGCAACCTAATTTTACCACAAACATTGGGGAAACATTGACTCCAGTATAAGCCGAGGGTGGTAAATTTCAGAAATAAAAATAGATACCAATAAAAGTACATTAATTGAGGCATCAGTAGGTTAAATGTTTTTGAATATTTACATAAAGCTCAAATTTAAGATAAGACTGTCCAACTCTGATCAAATCATTATTCTCATCTTCTTCAATGTAAATGTGCTTATGTATCCTTTTAATAATAATAGAGTAAAATAATACATGTTAATAATAATAATAATAAATACAGGAAAATAATACAAGTAATAATAAATAGAGTAAAATAATAAATGCAATAATAATAATAATAAGATCAGAGTGAAATAATAAATGTATTATTATTAATAATAAAAATAGAGTAAAATAAATGTAATAGTAGCAACAATAATAGAGAAAAATAATAAATGTAATAATACCAATAATAATAGAGAAAAATAATAAATGTACCATATATTCTCGAGTATAAGCTGACCCAAATATAAGCCAACCAGGACCCTCACCCGAGTATAAGCTGAGGGGAGGGGCCGGATTATCATTTAAATAAAAATACAAACAAATTCCGATGCACACTGCACATGTCTTATTTGTGGTGCAAAAACAACAACAAGAACAATGAAATAACAATACAATATTTAAAAATAAAAACAATTTTAACCAACATAAATTTATCAGGATTTCAATGGGAAATGTGGTCCTGCTTCTGGCCAATGAGATAGTCAAGTTAATTAAGATTGTTGTTGTTGTTGTTGTTGTTGTTGTTGTTGTTGTGTGCCTTCAAGTCATTTCAGACTTTGGGTGGGTCTAAAATTTATTTATTATTTATTTACTGCATTTATTTACTACATTTTTATCACACCCTTCTCACCCCAAAGGGCTTACAAATTATATGTACATACAATATATTATATTATTAGCATAGCACAATATTAGCACTATATATTACTATATTGAACTATACCACTATACTGTAATATTATTAGTAATATTATATGTAATATAGAATATATAATTAATATTATTATATGGTATTATTATTAGTGTTATATCATATTACATTATAATATTATTATCGATATTATATGTATATGCAATATATTATATTATAAAACTGAGGGCGGGGGCCAGGTAAATGACCTCGGAGGGCCACATCCGGCCCCCGGGCCTTAGTTTGGGGACCCCTGGTCTAGATGTTTCACCATGGAAATGAAGGGATAGGAAAACTGAATGTTGAGTTCAATTGCGTATGCTTTGATACAAACTTTCCATTAATGTTTCAAAATAATAAGTACATTATCCTAAATTACACTCAGTGAAAACCCAAATGATATTAGCAATCATTATATTATTTTTCAAGGTGCCACCATTGTCCTCATTCCTCCCCAAAGCAAAATTTCATAAAACATTGCAACTGCTTGAGTCCTCCTAGGTCCCTTCTACACTGCCAGATAAAATCCAGATTATCTGCTTTGAACTGGGTTATATAGCAGTGTAGACTCAGATAGGGCCCCTGGTGGCACAGTGTGTTAAAGCGCTGAGCTGCTGAACTTGCAGACCGAAAGGTCCCAGGTTCAAATCCCGGGAGCAGAATGAGTGCCCGCTGTTAGCCCCAGCTCCTGCTAACCTAGCAGTTCGAAAACATGCAAATGCGATTAGATTAATAGGTACCGCTCCTGCGGGAAGGTAACGGCTCTCCATGTACACATGCCGGCCACATGACCTGGAGATGTCTATGGACAACGCTGGCTCTTCGGCTTAGAAATGGAGATAAGCACCAACCCCCAGAGTTGATCACAACTGGACTTAATGTCAGAGGAAACCTTTACCTTTACTAGACTCAGATAATCCAGTTCAAAGCAGATAATGTGAAGTATCTTCTTTGATAATAATAATCGGTTGCCTGGCCACGATTATTTTGCACTTTATTGATTTTTAAACTGTGAAACTACCTCTACCACGCTGAAGTTTTTCCCCTTGGCCCAGCTCCATGTTTTTAGCCCTGTTTTTAACCATTTTATGCCATGCACTTACTTTTATAACTGTTTATTGATGTTATGTTTTTATTGATGCGACATTGTTTTATTGCTGATATTGTTTTATTGTTTTATTGCTGTTATTGTATTGTTGTCGGGCATGGCCCCATGTAAGCCGCTCCGAGTCCCTCCGGGGAGATGGGGCGGGATATAAAAATAAAGCTATTATTATTATTATTATTATTATTATTATTATTTGGATTATATGGCAGTGTAGAAGAGGCCTTAATGTTGAGGACCCTTCCATCCCATCCTGACTCCCTCCAATCAGTGGCCCTTGTTTGCTAATTCCAAATCCTATTGAATCATTTGTCAAATGGTCAGCCAGCATGCATGTACATCGAGTTGATTTAAAAGACCTACTTTCATTGAATTTGGGCCAAATTGAATTTAGGCCAAGTACTGCTCCATTGGGTAGTCATGTAAGCTAAATAAAAGTAATTTTTAGAATACAAGCATGTGGGGATTGAAGCTATTCTTGGGAGATAAAATATAGTACCCTAACTTTTGAACTGCCAGTCTTGAAACAGGATGTCCAGGATTGTGCTATTTCTAGAACGGTGTGAAATAGGGCAAGTTTATTCCTTGGTAATAACTGCATTTAACAAAGCATACCAAACTTTGATAAGAAATAGATTTCCAGTTAATACTTCTGTGAGTTGGATTTCCCATGGTCTTGGCCACTTTTCAATCACCTTGCCAATGAGCAACAAATGGGCAATCCTGAGGTTAGTGCTTTTGTCACACCTGGAAAAGGGATCACAATTGCCTTTCTTAGAATCATAAAATAATAGAGTTAGGAAAGACCACATGGGCCATCTAGTCCAACCCTCTGCCATGCAAGAAAAGCACAAGTACCTCTGGCAGATGGCCATCCAACCTCTGTTTAAAAGCTTCCAAGGAAGAAGCTTCCACCACACTCTGAGGCAGAGAGTTCCACTGTTGAACAACTCTTTCTATCAGGAAGTTCTTCCTAATGTTAAGGTGGAATTTCCTCTCCTGTAATTTGAACCCATTGTTCCAAGTCCTAGTTTCCAGGGCAGCAGAAAATAAGCCTGCTCACGCTTCCTTATGACACCCTTTCACATATTTATATATGGCTATCATGTCTCCTTTCAACCTTCTCTTCTGTAGGCTAAACATATCCAGCTCTTTAAGACGCCCTCATAGGGCATGGTCTTCAGACGTTTGATCATTTTAGTGGTGGTGCAATGGGTTAAACCCTTGTGCTGGCAGACTGCTGATCAAAAGGTTGGGGAGTGGGGTGAGCTCCTGTCTGTCAGCTCCAGCTTCCCATGCAGGGACATGAGAAAAGCCTTCCACAGGATGGTAAAATATCTGGGGACCCACAGGTTGAGAACCACTGTTCTATCACAAGGGTTTTCTGGGGCTGAAAGGTCACCCAGTGGATTTCCGTGGCCAAGTGAGGAATAAAACTTTGGACTCCAAAGTCATGGTCTAACACTCAAATCACTGCACCATGCTAGCACTGTCATGCTGGTATATAATTCTCAGAACCATGTGATTTTGGAAACTACAATGTACTTCAGAAGCCATTGGTAGTGAAATCCTGTTTTTCCTGATAAATCTATTTTTAAATCTATTATTATTTGATTTGATTTTCATTTAAGAGTGTTGTGAGATTGACCCATTCCCCTATCTCCGCAAAAGGAAGAGGAGAAGGTAGAAGAGATTTAGACCAGTGCCTTAGCCATGATTTAGATCAGAACTGTTTTCTGTGTTGGAGGCTTTCATGGCCAAAATCACTGGATTGCTGTGAGTTTTCTGGGCTGTATGGCTATGTTCCAGAATAATAATAATAATAATAATAATAATAATAATAATAATAATAATAATCATGATCACTTTATTTTTATACCCCGCCCCATCTCCCCAAAGGGACTCGGGGTGGCTTACATGGGGCCTGGCCCGATAAAACAAACAAATAACAGTCACAGAGCAATAAACAATTATCCCAGTAAAAATATCAGCATCAGTAAAAAAAAAATCATTAAAATCAACAAGCAGCATACAGTGTTAAAAACAGGAGACTAATTCATAGATCCCAGGCAAAATGCAGAGTGTTCCGAAATGGGGAAAGGTAATTTCACAGTTGAATGGACAATAAAGTGCGGTATAATAATGGCAAGACAACAACAATGGGGCTATTATGGAATGGGCAGATAGATCAATCCAGCAACAATTAAATGTCAAAGGCCTTTTGGAAGAGCTAGAAGCATTATCTCCTGACGTTTTGCCCACATCCATGGCAGGCATCCTCAGAGGCCGTGAGGGCTGCTTGAAGGCAAGTGGCAAGTGGGGCCCATCTATCTGTGGAATAATGTTCAGGGTGGGAGAAAAAACTCTTATTTGTTTGAGGCAAGTCTGACTGTCGCAATAGGCCAGCTTGATTAACATTGAACAGCCTTGCAGCTTCAAAGTCTGGCTGCTTCCTGCCTGGGGGAATCAGGCTTCTGAGGATGCCTGCTATGGATGTGGGCAAAATGGGAGAGAATGCTTCTGGAACATGGCCATACAGCCTGGAAAACTTACAGCAACCCAGAACTGTTTTTATTGGGGAGGAGGGAAATTAGAGATGTTGCTGAAGTAATGATTAAGATAGGATTTTCCCAAATATGGGCCATAATCTGTTTAATAGTGCAATAGAATATAGCACACATTTTTTGCCATTACACAAGGAGGCACCCAGGATCCCATTTTGGGAGTGAAAATATCATTTTCGAATTGAGACCTTCATGTGTTCAGTTATAATGTGATTATCTCTCCTTGCTACACTGTCAGGGTTTGAATGCCCTATTGGCATTTAATAGATTTTTGATCATCGGGCTTCCCCTCCCCACCCTGTATATGAAATCCTCTTCAATAAAAGATGGTTTCATACTTTGAAAAAAAAACAACAAGAAGATATTTTTGTAGTGATTAAAAGACCAATTTGAAATAATTGCAGTAAGAAATTGTCAGTGACAGTATGTCAAGTGGTGAAAGGTTTATTATTGCCTGAAACTTAATTGCAGACAGCAATATCATGACTCTTAATCAAAGTAAGGAAGCAGTTTCATTGCACCTGCAGATTTGCATTCAAATATAAGTGTATAGCAAGGTGTTAAATATATTTGTGCTGAAATATATATTCAGCACCATGAGTTACCTTTTTAAAGCTGAGGTTAAAACCTGCAATGGACTCACTGGCAAGAAAGCCACCAGTGCTTGGGATTTATGACCCTCTACTCCAGTGGTTCCCAATTTTTGGTCACCCAGTTGTTTTGAAATCCTAGCCAGTTTACCAGCTGTTAGGAACTGGGGGAGATAAAGTCCAAAACAGGGTTGTTGTATGTTTTCCGGGCTGTATGGCCATGTTCTAGAAGTATTACTTCTAGAACATGGCCATACAGCCCGGAAAACATACAACAACCCTGTGATCTCGGCCATGAAAGCCTTCGCAACACAAAGTCCAAAACACCTGGAGGACCAAAGGTTGGGAACCACTGCTCTACTCTAATAGACCATGTGCAAGTAACATTTACTTGTACATAATGTGTATATAACCTAGAGTATAGCATAAGTCAAATAAGAGATGGAAGAAACATCAGGATGATTCAGTTGGGCAACAATTTGATAACTACATCATGTAGGTGTTCCATAAAAGGTTGATGGATGAAGTGTGGCAACTGTGTATATGTGGTCAGATTGGAACACAAAATTAGCTCCGCATACTGAAGTGGATTTTTTTTTAAACCAATAGGCACACATTTCTGTATAACAGGAAGTGCAACTAGCAGATCTTGATCTCAAAGGAAAGAGAAACATAAAGTTTGTGGTTTCTCTTTTACAACCGAACTGCAGCACACTACCTCATTGCTGGGGAGAAATGTGTGCTAAAATTGGCCACAATATACTAAATCTTTTTATACAGAAAAGATGGGATGACAATGACAATGACAACAAAAACAGTGTGCCCTGAAATTCTGAGGTGTCCTCCCCACACTCAGGTCCCAAGCTGACCTGCGAAAAGGCCAGTATTCTGCTCATCTTACTACCTCATCAGACTTATAGTCCCGACCCCCATTTTACGGGCAGCCACCGTAATTTTACTGGGAGTCACGTCTGCCATCAGATGACTTCTGGTTGTCACCCCTGCCACACCATCACAGAATTACAGAGCAATCATGAAATTGGGCAGATCTGTAATCATGGAGAGAAATAGTGAATTTAGACAAAATAGCAATAAGGATCCATTATTTTGGCTCAAAACAACATGTGATGGGGTCCATGACATTTTCTGTTCTGTTTCAGAGCTTGCCATGGTGAAAAGGGGTGTTCCAATGGGTGGTCCTTAGCAGCGAGGTGTCATCCCTCTTTACAAAAGTGCATAATAACTCCTTTCCTTTTCAAATCTTTTTCTTTTAAAATTATTAATAAAAGATATAGCATAATAGAGGCATTGCAGAACAGATCACAGACCATTTTCCTTTGCTGGTTTGTTCCAATTATAATATTGTACTTAGCAGAGAGCTGTCATCCCTGTTTATAGAAATGCATGATTACCGTATATACAGTAGAGTCTCACTTATCCAACATAAACGGGCTGGCAGAACATTGGATAAGCGAATATGTTGGATAATACGGAGGGATTAAGGAAAAGCCTATTAAACACCAAATTAGGTTATGATTTTACAAATTAAGCACCAAAACATCATATTATGCAACAAGTTTGATAGAAAAAGTAGTTCAATATGCAGTAATGCTATGCAGTAATTACTGTATTTACGAATTTAGCACCAAAATATCATGATGTATTGAAAACATTGACTACAAAAATGCTTTGGATAATCCAGAACATTGGATAAGCAAGTGTTGGATAAGTGAGACTCTACTGTACTCGAGTATAAGCTGACCCGAATATAAGCCGAAGCACCTAATTTACCACAAAAACTGGGAAAAATTATTGACTCGAGTATAATGCAGCAGCTATGGGTCAATTTCAAAAATAAAATAGATATTAATAAAATTGCATTATTTGAGGCATCAGTAGATTAAATGTTTTTGAATATTTATATAAAACTGTAATTTAAGATAATAATAAGACTTTAATAAGATAAGACTGTCCAACCTATATACTCAAGTATAAGCTGACCTGAATAGAAGCCGGCCAGGACTCTCACTTGAGTATAAGCCGAAGGGAGCTTTTTCAGCCCTAAAAAAAGGCTGAAAAATTAGGCTTATACTTGAGTATATACAGTACTTCTTCCTATGGAAATAAATGGTTTAAAACAGCATCCCTGTCTCAATGGTCCAATAGGTTTTGATGCAGAACAATTGGGTCACATTGAAAGCAATGATTTAAAACAGCATTCCTGTCTCAAGCGTCCAATGAGTTTTGATGCAGAAATATTGCATCCCATGGAAACCCATGGTTTAAAACAGCATCCCTGTCTCAAGGGTCCAATGGGTTTAGATGCAGAACAATTGGATCCCATGGAAAGGGAATCTGGCAGATTTGCATGAAGAAAAAAAGCTGGGGACAGAGACTTATTGCCTATTGTGATGAGGAAGATAGTGCCTATAGGGTACCTATAGGGAAGCGCTAAAAGTCTGATGAGAGGAGAATGAATGAAAATAAGAAAGGGAGGATTGGAAGATATCATCAACTCCCGATACCTCCCTTTACTAAACTTAACAAAGGTTCTCAATACCGCCATCTGATAAGGTCCTTTGAGAAGGTTTCTAAGAAAGGTTCTCAGACCAGCACGAAGTAGTCACATTGGCTTGTGTTGTAGAGCACATAGTCCACAAAGTATCTCTTCCAATCTCTGAGTATCCCTAATATGTGTTTTAAGTACATCACAAGAGTAAAAAAATGCAAGTGTACAATGGTGCAATGTCCATGACTGAGGTTTGTTTTTATTTCACAATGTTACGTACTGTATCATTTATGCTCAATTTCAATACTGATTTCAAATTTATTGTAAGCAAGGCATTGCATGGAGGAGGAGTGGGTTGTTATTGTCTGCCATCAAGTTATTTCCATTTTACATTGACCCTAAGGTGACTCTACTATAGGGTTTTCAGAATTGGTTTCCAGAATTGAAGTAAAATACTCAAACCACCCTTTAAAAATTGTGTCAAAAGCGACTTGAGAACATACTGCAAGTTGCTTCTGGTGTGAGAGAATCATAGAATCATAGAATCATAGAATAGTAGAGTTGGAAGAGACCACATGGGCCATCTAGTCCAACCCCCTGCTAAGAAGCAGGAAATCGCATTCAAAGCACCCCCGACAGATGGCCATCCAGCCTCTGCTTAAAAGCCTCCAAGTTATGAATTATGATAACTTCACAACCTCTAAGGATGCTTGCTATAGATGCAGGTGAAACATCAGGAGAGAATGCTTCTGGAACATGGCCATACAGCCTGGAAAACTCACAGCAACCCAGTGATTCCAGCCATGAAAGCCTTTGACAGCACAATATTATTATTCTGTAAAAATTTCCTTGAACCCTGTGTTTTCTCTGGCTTTTGATCCCGAGTAGTATTCACATTGGAATTCCACTATTAGGACGTGTGTTCAGTGGGAATTACTCAATTTTTGGAATAGGCATTTACAAGATTTTTTTATTTCCATTTTTCATAATTGTTCTTCATTTCCTGTTGCTTCTGAAAAGCTTTGAGAAGCAAGTTTAATAATAATTATGACCAGTCATTATTTCTTTTAATGGTATCGGGAGGTGTGAGTGGCATTAATTCTAATTTTCTGGGTTTTAAAGAAGACAATCACTGTGTGAATTATGGCCATTCATTATGGCCCAGGAAATTGAATAACTATCTGAAGAAGGATCTGGAAAAAAATATTTTTCCTGTAGTAAAACTCTAGACTAGTGTTTACTATGGCTCTAAGATCTAATTTTAAAGACATGGTGGAGAACCCAAAATCTAGAAAAGTTGTGCATTTTGGACCACAAATTCCAGAGTCCCCTAACCAGGAGATTCTAGGGATTTTAGTCCAAAATCTTTGTGGCAAAGCTCTCAGAATATCACTATCCCAAAGGTGATACTGGCCCAAGTATCAATTCCCTGGTTATTCCCTTTACATCTCCTATTATCCCCAGCTGTCTGCCTTTTACTGTCACCTCTTCATGCATGCCATTTCCAAGAACATTCAACAGAATCAGAATTGGAGTCTATAATTTTCATTATCAATATGAATAAAAGGAAAGAAACCGCCCTCAGTTAAAACAATGCAAAAGAAAGAATGAGACCAGCTAAAAATTGGAGGGCAAATGAAAAAGGGCTGCAGCATTATGTTTACATTTTTAAAAAATCAAAAGGAGAGGATTTATTTACATTGACAAGGGAATGCTTATTAATCCTATCCTAGTATTTAAATTTAAATTTCACAGTTCTATAAAAAGTTTACCAGAAAGCAATTAACATTCTAGCCATGATATTGCTTCTTTTTTACCTTCTGCCCTTTCCCATTTTTTTGATGGGAGGGAAGGAAATAGATATTTCATTCAGTTACCGAAACAGAACGAGTGAGTTTAGAACAGTGGTTCCCAACCTGTGGTCCGTGAACTAAAATATGGTCTGCGGCCTCACCGTTACTTCAATGGATAATAACACAGCCCAACCAAAAAAAAAAATTCTTGTTGTCTTCGTTTTTAGGCCTGTTCATGGGGTTATTTGGGGTGATGATTCAGAACATTGCATTGGATAGACCACATCAGTTCTAGATTTTTAAATATGGTTTTCTGTGGCCGAGCATATGGCGACTACTGGATGGCATATGTTCTGTAACAGAAGTAATGCGCAATGCTTTTTTAAACTTGTGAGAAATTTATTGTAACATTTTAAGAGTGATCCTGATTTTATGAATCTTATTAAGCCATCTTTGGCATACACTGTAGAATGAATGCAGTTTGACATCACCATGGTTCAATGCTATGTAATCATGGGATTTGTAGTTTTAAAAGGTCTTTCACCTTCTCTGCCAAATAGTACTGGTACCACATCAAATTTCAATTCCCATGATTCCATAGTATTGAGTCATGACAGTTAAAGTGCTGCCAAACTGCGTTTATTCTATAGTGTAGATGCACCCTTTGAACACATTTATTCCTTCTTTTCTCTCCTCTTTCTAATCAGCTGACCCCAGTACATTTACTAACTTCTCTTTCTCTCTCCCTTCCCCCTAGTCATTTGCTTCTTTCAAAGTTTTCCCCAGATCCCATATTTTGGTCCCATCTGTGTTGTCTCTAGTATCCTGCAATGACTATTCCCTAAGTAAGCGATACTGAAAAATAATATTCTCATTAAGAGAGGCTAACTTTTTCCAGAGTAATTTGTCAAACATAGCTTTAAAGAAAATGCATCTTATGTTTTCGAAAATATGTCCAAACTTCTTACATAACATTAGATCCTCACTCTTTAAAGAAGTAATTTTAAAATGTCAAATTGACTATTATTAAAATCTTAAAGAGGGCGGTTTCAGTATTCCCTACTAACCAAAAAGGACATTCCGAGGCAAAGTCTGAAGGAGCCAGTCTTCTGTGGTTATCTGTCTTTCCAATTGTTACATAACTATGTAAGTGAGGGTTACTATTACCCATTTACTAAGCAATTTTGTGGGCTCAATAGCAACATTTCATGAACTAATGCATCACTGGCAGATCTAAAGACAAAAGGAAGTTACATTTCAGAGAAGAGATGGCAAACACAGTGCCTAGAAAGTTACCATATATACGCATGTACTTGGCTATAAGACAAGGCCAAGTTTCGGGGGACACAATTATGAATTTTGATATGGCTTGTGGATAAGTCCACAGTCATTCTGATAGAGAGGGGAAAGTGGCAACACTATCACAGGAGCTAGTTGTCCCTTTTTTCTTCTCAGGCATCCAAATAGGCCAGATCTGGCACCATGATAGAGGAGGTCAATGCTTCTTTTAGCTTCTCCCAGAATGAATTAAACTCTTGTCTTTTAAATTCTCCCAGAATGGATTAAACTCTTGCCCCCTTTTTTTTATTCATCAGGATTGTCGGTAATGCCAGCCATAGAACCCTCTAAGGCAGTGGTTCTCAACTTGTGGGTCCCCAGGGGTTTTGGCCTATAATTCCCAGAAATCCCAGGCAGTTTACCAGCTGTTAAGATTTCTGGGTGTTGAAGGCCCCAACATCTGGGGACCCACAGGTTGAGAACCACTGCTCTAAGGCCTTCTGGAATCTCAAAGGATCCATTAGCTTTCAAGGGTGGACCATTTTAATAGGGTAAGTTATAGTTGTGATACTAGCCCTGACCAGAAAGTTGTCAATGACAACTTGGATGTATTGATCACTTCCACCCACAGATCTGTATGTTCCAAAATGAAAATTGCATCAAAGGTATGACCTGCCAAACGCGTCAGTCGAGAAACCAGTAGGAATAGGCCCATGTTTGCCATGGATACCATGAACTCCCAAGCTGCACCTGACAAACTGTTGTCCAGTGATATGTTGAAGTTGCCTAGAAGCATACAATCAAAGCATTCCCAACATATGGCCTTTGTTTAAAAACCTCCAGAGAAGGATAAGAGATTCCACCACACTCCAAGACAAGTAAAAGGTATTCCACTGCCAAACAACTCTAATCATCAGGAAACTCTTTCTAAGGCTGTGGTGCAGGCTGGTTAGCAGCCAGCTGCAATAAATCACTCTGACCAAGAGGTCATGAGTTCGAGGCTAGCCCATGTCGGGGTGAGGACCCAACAATTAAAAGTAAAATATAGCCCCTGCTCGTTGCTGACCTAAGCAATCCGAAAGATAGTTGCATCTATCGAGTAGGAAATTTAGGTACCACTTATATGTGGGGAGGCTAATTTACGACACCATAAAAATCACCCAGCCGCCGTTGGAATGAGGAAGTGATGTCACAGTGGATGATGAAGCAGTTGCTCCCCCTGTGACCGGAATCAAGCATACTCTCAGGAAGCTGGAAGCTGGAGAAGGTTTAAATTGACTCTGCGTCTGTCTCTGTCTCTGTTCTATGTTATATGGCATTGAATGTTTGCCTTATATGTGTACAATGTGATCCGCCCTGAGTCCCCTTCAGGGTGAGAAGGGCGGAATATAAATACTGTAAATAACTAATGTTTAACAGAATCTATTTTTCTGCAATTTGAATCCATTGCTCTGTCAGCCTCATCAGATGGGTAAAATTGCCCATTGTACAACACTTGTATTTGGCTTATGGCATGGAGCTTGCTGGCTCCCATCCCACAATGGTGATCTACTTCGGGCAGGGCTCCATGCCGTAAGTGAAGTGGAAGTGTGGTAAGCTGTCATGGCAGTAACACGGCGGCTTCCTGAGTTGCATAGGAAAAAATTGGGGGAGGGGGGGGTCAGGCAGTGAACGCTTTCCCCTGCGTGATGGGGGGCGGGGGAAGGTAAGAAATGTGAAGCATGACTAGTTCCCTATGCCCCATACCAGGACCTGCCTGATTTGCCATCATGTGTGGCGAATCCCAGCCTTAATGTGATGAGGTCCTTAGTCCTAGGGTACATCTACACTGACCATTTAAATCAGTATGGGGCTGATCCGTATTAATCTGGAGAAAGCCACATCATGTTACTGTACCCTTGAATGATGGCAGTCCAGATAGCTGCAGCCAGTTCCTAAGCAGACTGGGCTATGGCTGTCCTGACAAACAACCCTTGTTCCCTGACAATTCCCAATCCACCAAACAGTAGCATTGTCTAGCCCACATTTGACTAGCTGCTTTGCGAGAATATAATGTGGAACCTTGACAAAGGCGTTATTGAAATGCTACATCCACAGCATTCCCTTCCCTCTGTAATACCCTTAATGCACAAAAGAAATTATTTCTTCTAAATTCTGAGTATACAGTTATATATTATAGTACAGTACTTAGAAAGCATGTGCAGCTGCCAATATTTATACCAGGTAGCTAATAATAGAAACATGGTGAGGCTTGTATCTTTGCATCTTTTTTCTGCATCTGCCAAGAATAAGCACCATTTCCTGTCTTGTTGTAGTCATTTCCTCAGAAAATCAGGAGCTGTTATGAATGTTGACGTGGGTGGGATAGAGATGACATGATCTTTAGAATGGATAATTGTCTATATCCTATTGTAAACACGACACAAATCTGGGTTGCATGCTTAAAGCTCTGTTTATATTAAATTACAACTATGCACAGATTTGGACTGGATGCGTACCACTGCAGTTGATTTCTCTGCATGTCAGGAACCTATCCTAAAGCCATTGCTGAGACAGATCCCAAATGTAGATCTCTTTTTAAAATACACATGTATATTCTTTAGCATATTAAGAGTGCTCTCCAAACATAAAGAAGTCACTACATTACTTTTCAGCAGTCTCATTTCACTTCCAAAATGAGAGGTTAGTCACTGCATTTTTGTAGTCACCCCAAATTGTGTTTGCTCCCCTCCTCCCGAAAGGACCAAAAGAACCTAGAAGACTTGAACCGTCATCAAACATATTTCAGCACAGTACAAATTCTCAAGCACTAAGTCTCTGCCACTCAGTCTTAGATAAATGGTTCTCCATGTTGGGGGTTGTAGAAATAAATAAATAGAAGCTTTACCACAGTTTCTGAATCAAGATAAACCCTGCAGTATAATAAAATGTCACTCAGGATTGTGTAGCAAGTAACAGTATCTTTACTTCAGTTCAAAAGATCAAATAGGGCAACAATATATATAGCAGTCTTTCTGAATTCACACAGAGAACATAGGGGTGTTTTGAATGCGATTTCCTTCTTCTTGGCAGGGGGTTGGACTGGATGGCCCATGAGGTCTCTTCCAACTCTACTATTCTATGATTCTATGATAGTTACTTTAAACAGTCTTTAAATATAATAATAATAATAATAATAATAATAATAATAATAATAATAATACTTTATTTATACCCCGCCACCATCTCCCCGTGGGGACTCGGGGCAGCTCACAACGTTACAAAAGTAACAGGACAAATACATTAAACAATATACACAGTTTAAAACGCAAGAAGATGATAAAACAGAAGTTAAAACAAAGGTTTATATAACAGTAATAATATCAAACAACCACCAATGCAAATCCGTCAACTTCAAAGGTGTGGGGAGGACTATAGCAGCAATATAAGATAAAGCCTAATAACAATCAGGATAGAATTATAATGAGGCTGGTCATCTGATGGCTGTTTCTCCAAAGGCCAGCCCAAACATCCAGGGTTTCAATTGTTTCTTAAAGGATGGTAGGGAGGGTGTCAACCTAATCTCCCTGGGGAGGGAGTTCCAGAGCCTAGGGGCCACGGCCGAGAAGGCCCTCTCTCTCGTCCCCACCAGACGTATCTGTGAGGAAGGCGGAAGTGAGAGGAGGGCCTCCCCGGAAGATCTCAGAGAGCGCGTAGGTTCATAGGGGACGATGCGGTCACGAAGATAGGCAGGTCCTGAACCATTTAGAGCTTTATAGGTAATAACCTGCACCTTGAATTGGGCCCGGAATATTATTGGCAGCCAGTGAAGCTGCTTGAAATATGCCTCATTTGCCTTATAAATAATCAGGCTTCGGAGAATATGGCAGCTATTTCCTCCCTGACCATTTTCAATCAGTGCTTTCTTCCCTCTCCGAGATGAAAGTGGCAGTTAAAACCATTTGTCTCAGCACCAAGCTAGAGAAAACAACCAATCAGAATTCTGGCTCCTGGCTGGCTCAGCCAATCAGCTGTTGACACATGCCCTTCCCAGTCAACTCACCACATCATGGTGCCTCTTTTACAAATCTTCACACTCCAGACAACACACAAACATACAAATGCCCTTTGAAAACAGTAAAATGTGGATAATATGTCTGAAGTGGGCAGTTTCAACCTGTTGGAAGTATGATGGCTGAATTAATAATAAGTTTATTTATATCCCGCCTCCATCTTCCCTGAAGGTGACTCGGGGCGGCTCACAGCAAAATCAGATACAAAACAATGATAAAATAAAATATGAAACATGAAAGAACAATAATAAAAACCAATAATAATATATACACAGCAGCCGAAAAAAACACAACACGGTATTAAAACATCGAATTAAAAACAATGAAGTTGCAATAGCGGATAAGCAAGGTGCACAGTATGAGTTACAAATTTTAAATAGATAAAGTGCAATAGATTCATTTAAGATCACATCGGGTAGGGAGGAGCCCTGAATTAATATCAAGTAATCAGGAAAAGAGCGACTAGTACAAAAGGTCGAGGAGTATAATTGTAATTATACAATGGGGATGGGCGATCTTAACCAAAGGCCTGGGTGAAAAGCCAGGTTTTCAGGCTCTTCCAAAACGCCATCAAGGTGGGGGCTTGCCTGATCTCCCTAGGCAATGAGTTCCAGAGCCGGGGGGCCACTACAGAGAAGGCCCTCTCCCTCGTCCCCACCAACCGTGCTTGTTACGCTGGCGGAAGCGAGAGGAGGGCCTCCCCCGATGACTGAAGAGACCGTACAGGTTTGTAGGGGGAGAGACGATCCCGAAGGTAGATGGGTCCCAAACCGTTTAGAGCTTTATAGGTAATCACCTGCACTTTGAATTGTCCGGTAAATAAACGGCAGGCAGTGGAGCTCCTTAAACAGGAGGGTTGACTGCTCCCTTCTACTTGCTGGCATCTTGGTTGCCATCCAAACTATGAACCTTGCAAGAAGTCGAAGCAGTGTGGCTCATTCACCTGCTCATTTAAGATCTTCCCTTCATTGCACATAGGGCTGTGTTACTCTCATTCCTTGCTAAATGGAACCGAAATGAACTCAGGTGACCTTTTAAAATCCAGACAAGAGTATTTTAAGAAACTGAATTATAACTCCTGTGCCACAGGAGTGAAACTGATACATCGTTCAAGTGTTCTAAGTGTAATGTATTTTGTCTAACATTTTGTCTGGCCTGAAGTGGGTCCAACTGATCGTTTTGGAAATAACTTGTCTGGAGAGCAGGAATAAAATATGAGAAGATGGATGAAACAGAGTCTCCCTACAAGCCAAGGCTTACAGAGAGAAGTTAAAAATAACCAACTCACCTTGTGTTATGAGCATTTGCGTTTCACATTCCCCCCAAAATAAGTTTAAAGTATACTTTGTAGATTCATATCTCTTTTTTAAGGCCTGATTTTAACGGGAAATGCTGAAGACAGTGCTTAATATGTTTCTACTGTTATGTAAGTCCGCTCACAGCCAACCCAGAAAGTATAGTGTTCAAGGAATAGCTTCCTGGGGAGAAACATAAAGCCAGTTTAAATATTTACAAATTACATCACACAGTACAGGCACAGAAATATAGTAGCCACAGAGCAGATCGCACTTGGAAGCCTTAGTTATTCTTTCCAGGGCTGGCCCTATCATTACACAGAATGAGACAACTGCAATTTTTTGGCATGTTACATTTCTACAATGGTTTTCTTCAGAGATATAATTATCGCATGAAGGTCGAGGGTGCTTTGCGGCTAACAGTGAGTGGCTGCTCATGCTGCTTATCACAAAATGTTGTTTCAAATCAGTGGTATGCTACCCGCCACTTGCACCCCCCTGGTTGTTTGGTTGTAGCTTTTCATTCACAGGGGGAACTTGTGAAAGTACTTCATTCCAGTGTTAACAGTGGTATGATAATTCACTAGTGTTGCTGCAGTGAGATTCAGAGAGTCTATGTGGTGTGGGCATGTTGTGTTCCTCACTTTTCACCATCCTGCTACTCTATTCCCAAGCTGCAGCCATTCATTTTCTGGCAAGCAGAGGTTGCATTGCCATTACAGTAGAGTCCTGCTTATCCAAATTCCGCTTATCCGACACTCCGTATTATCCGAGGCAAATGTCCTCCCCTTTCTCACTTACCCCACCAGATCCCAGTGCTGCCATCGCCGCACTGGGACCTGGCCTGGTAAGTGAGGGAGGGAGGGAGGGTGGGCGAGCAAGCACCCATCCTGTTATTGTCAGTTTTGCTTATCCGTCATTCTGCCTGCCAGTTTATAATGGATAAGCGAGACTCTAATGTACTTCTCCCCTTTGCTCTGGTCTCCTCTTTAAAAAATAATGTAGAGTAGAGTCTCACTTATCCAACATAAATGGGCCGGCAGAACATTGGATAAGCGAATATGTTGGATAATAAGGAGGGATCAAGGAAAAGTCTATTAAACATCAAATTAGGTTGTGATTTTACAAATTAAGCACCAAAACATCATGTTATACAACAAATTTGACAGAAAAAGTAGTTCAATATGAAGTAATGCTATGTAGTAATTACTGTATTTACGAATTTAGCACCAAAATATCACGATGTATTGAAAACATGGACTACAAAAATGCGTTGGATAATCCAGAACGTTGGATAACCAAATGTTGGATAAGTGAGACTTTACTGTAACTGCAAATGTTGCTACTGAGTCCTGGAGCTATTCTAGTTTCTTGTTAGTTGTATAAGCATTCCCTTTATGGAAGATATCCTACTGAAATATTTTTGGAAAAGTTACTTCTTCATGTGTTCACCTACATTTACATACATGCTAACAGTGTTTTGTTAAATAGGATTGCCTTTTGAAAGTAGACACACACCAGTAATTGTGGTCTGGTGTACAGGATTCAAATAGACAAATATTGTTACGAATTTGAATCCTCAGATTTCTGTTGGCCACACCACACCAAGATTTGGCACCGGTACTAACTACACCACTCCCTAGCAACATAAACTAATGTGTACAAGGCTGGGAATTGCAATATCAAAATAATAATAATAATAATAATAATAATAATAATAATAATAATGCAAAAGTATTGGAAAATGAACATGCAAAGATACTGTGGGACTTCCGAATCCAGATTGACAAAGTTCTGGAACACAACACACCAGACATCACAGTTGTGGAAAAGAAAAAGGTTTGGATCATTGATGTTGCCATCCCAGGTGACAGTCGCATTGATGAAAAACAACAGGAAAAACTCAGCCGCTATCAGGACCTCAAGATTGAACTTCAAAGATGCTGGCAGAAACCAGTGCAGGTGGTCCCAGTGGTGATCGGCACACTGGGTGTCGTGCCAAAAGATCTCAGCTGGCAATTGGAAACAATAGACATTGACAAAATTACGATCTGCCAACTGCAAAAGGCCACCCTGCTGGGATTTGCGCGCATCATCCGAAAATACATCATACAGTCCTAGACACTTGGGAAGTGTTCAACTTGTGATTTTGTGATATGAAATCCAGTATATCTATCTTGTTTGCTGTGTCATAATAAAATAATAATAGCAACAACAACAGCAACAACAACAGCCACAACAATAACAAAAGCAATAATAATATAATACTTTATTTCTAGATCACTCCCCCCCCCCACCCCACCCAAAGGGATTCAGGGTGGTTTACAGACACAAAACAAAAAGGCAAACATTCAATGCCTCAAATGAGTACAAATAAATCAAAATAATACAAGACAATGCAGAATAACAACAGTAAACATATAACTAAAATTAAGCATCAAGAAGAAAATAATCAAAAACAATCCAATAAGACACAGTAAACTAAAACATGAGTAAAACATTACAACATATGTAATTTGTAAAAGGCACTATAATGTAATGGGTTGAAATGGAAAGACATGTGTCAGCAGCTGATTGGCTAAGTGTGTTAGGAGCTAACATTCTGATTGGCTACTGTCTCTGGCTCATTGCTGAGAAAAATGGTTTGAGCAGATACTTTTACCTCAGAGAGCTAAGAGGTAACAGCTATGGAATTAATGGCTGCCAACTCTCTGAAGCCTGATAATTTTTAAGGCAATGAGGCATATTTAAAGGTTGTTTTAAAAGGACTGTTTGTTCCCGCTGTTCTCTGTAAGAAGTCAGAGAGACTACTGTATATATTGTTGCTCTATTTGACCTATTGAACTGAAGTAAAGTTACTGTTACTTATTTCACAAACCTGAGTGGCACGTTATTACACTGCAGGGTAAACAGAAGCTGTGGTAAAGCTTCTATTTATTTACATCTACAACATCCAACACAACATATAACCTCAAAGCAATTAAAATACAATTTCATTAAAATGGCTTTAAAATGGCTAACACCGGTGTTCATTTAAGATGTATCGTAGCAGCCATAAAATACAAGTGGGTTAGCCAGCGTTCCAATGGGTTAAAGTGTCCTAGTCCGCCTCCTCTCCATATGCTAAAGTGCATAAGTGCATTTTCAGAAGTTTCTTAAAGGAGAGGAGGATTATTGATCATATCATCCATATTTATTATGATGAGAATTAGGAAAAAATGGAACTCAAAACTCAGTAACTGCAGTAATTGTGCAGTAATAAAAAAAATGAAATGGCATTTTCTCATAATAAAACTCCAAATCTCAAAATTGTGCAGTTCTTCTAGTCAGAAAGGAGAGGCATGAGAGACCGTGTGACAGGAAGAAGAGCTCTGCCAGAATATAACAATTTTCTACAAGAACAGGTTTCTGACACTTAAACATGCTAATAGATGATGGTGTAATAATCTTAATAGTCTTCGGAAACCAGCCTTGCAAATTAAGTATTTGTTTCTAATGACAAATGACAAACCAAATCCTACTAAATGTGAGATACATAGCTGAGAAAATCATAATGTCTTAGATGTATTATTTAATTTTAAGGAGAACGGTTTTCCCTGAGAGTTTTCCTATATGTGAACTCGAATGACGTGTGATTTCTTGAAAGGATGGAGAAATCATTCTCCATTTTGTTCAAAACAGTTTGATGATTCTTTATCTCCAGTAAGAGGAGTTCAAAACATCAAACCATAACTATTCCCAGTGTTCTACAAATTAAAGTGCCCTGGATGTGTGTGTGAGAGAGAAGTAAATGGAATTTCAATGTG
This sequence comes from Anolis carolinensis, assembly GCF_035594765.1. Taxonomy (NCBI): domain Eukaryota; kingdom Metazoa; phylum Chordata; class Lepidosauria; order Squamata; family Anolidae; genus Anolis; species Anolis carolinensis. The sequence continues at coordinate 123,206,367 of NC_085844.1, read as the reverse complement.
TAAATATTTAAGTTTGGAATGGAGTTCGGAAATTTTTCTCAAGCAGCCACATTTTTCCCTTCTGTCTTTGGAAGCCAGACACAGAAGAAAGGAAGCAGTTGGCTCCTGCCCCCAAATACCAGTCCATTTATCTCTCCTGGGAAGTGCCGATTTAGTCTTTTGCATCCAAGCAGATGGGCGAAACCTTTGCCAAGCAAATTGTTTTCTTCATTTGCTGGGAACAAGAAAATCAGACAGTGGTGTCCGTCTCTGCCTAGTTTGTACTAGCTGTAAAAGAACTTACAAATGTCCCAATGCATTGAACCATACCAACTGCAAAGGCAATGAAACGGTCAGACTTGGAAATTATTTATGTTTACACTCATAGGAACAAAAGCACTCATCCTAAAAATGCATATGGCTAGCACAGAGGTTAAAATAGCCAGATCCTGTCAACCAGAAGGTTGACAGTTCAAACCCAGGGCAGGGTGAGCTCCTACCGTAAGCCCAGCTTCTGCTCACCTAGCAGCTTGAAAACAACAATGTAAGTAGATAAATAGATAGTGCTTTGGCAGGAAGATAAAAGGTGCCCTGAAAAAACATGCTGGCAAAATCCTGACCAGAAAAGGCATCCATGGACGACAGGCTCCCTAGGCATGGAAAATAAAACAACAGCACCTCCCCATGGCCAAGGCGAGAACAGCCAGATGCTGGAGATGAAAAGAGCGAAGCCTGGCCTCTGTTTATGTACTGTCTTTGTCAATTGTTTAATGGCTTCGAATGTTTGCCATATATGTACCTGTAATCTCCTCTAAGTATAAAAATATATTGTTTTTATTATTATTATTGTTGTTGTTGTTGTTGTTATTGTTATTATTAGGATAGCATATGGGTAATTATGGCTCATTGACATTCAACCATGCAGTGTTTAATGTGTTCAAAAGAGGATAAGCTGATTAATCACTTAGTCAATTTGTTATGATTTTAAAGGTAAGAAATAGTGTGTTACAAGTAGCAGTACTACCTGTAACATTTTACTTTGGGAGCAATGAGTGGGGAACAAAGTTATTTTTAAAAAACAAGACACTAGCTGCCAACTTTTCTTTTAGTAGAATTTAAGGTAAAGGTAAAGGTTTAGGTTATTGGTGCTGTTCTGAGTTGAAAATTGCTGTTTTGTATACTAGTGGTTTTATTTTGTATTGTACGGTGTGTTTATTTTATGCATTGTTTTAGGCATCTTGTGCCATATGTAAGCCGATGCCCTTTGGGGAGATGGAGGCGGGATACAAAAATAAAATAATAATAATAATAATAATAATAATAATAATAATAACAATACTATAAAGGCAATGTAGGGCTATAATACAGAATGCAGGAGCCTCGGTGGCGCAATGGGCTAAACCGCTAAATTGCAGAACTTGCTGACTGGAAGATTGGCAGTTCGAAAATGCAGAGCAGGGTGAGCTCCTGTTGTTAGCCCCAGTTCCTGCTAACCTAGTACAGTAGTGTCTTGCTTATCCAACCTTTACTTATCCAACATTCTGTATTATCCAACGCAGTCTGCCTCCTGCCCAGATCCACAGCTGTTTCTCGCGCAGCAACAACACAAGTGCAGCAACATTCTCAAACAAGTGGCAGACTTGTTGTAAAACATGATGTTTCGGTGCTTAATTTGTAAAATCATAACGTGATTTGACGTTTAATAGGCTTTTCCTTAAAAAAGGTAAAGGTTTCCCCTGACGTTAAATCCAGTCATGTCTGACTCTGGAGGTTGGTGCTCATCTCCATTTCTAAGCTGAAGAGCCGGCGTTGTCTGTAGACACCTCCAAGGTCATGTGGCTGGCATGACTGCATGAAGCGCCGTTACCTTCCCGCTGGAGCGGTACCTATTGATCTACTCACATTTGCATGTTTTCGAACTGCTAGGTTGGCAGGAGCTGGAGCTAACAGCGGGTGCTCAAGCCACTCCCAGGATTTGAACCTGGCACCTTTCGGTCTGCAAGTTCAGCAGCTCAGCGCTTTAACGCACTTCGCCACCGGGGTTCCTACAGGCTTTTCCTTAATTCCTCCTTATTACCCAATATTTTTGCTTATCCAACATTCCTCTGGCCTGTTTATGTTGGATAAGTGAGACTCTACTGTAGTTCGAAAACATGCAAATGTGAGTAGATCAATAGGTAGTGCTTCGGCCGGGAAGGTAACGGCACTTCATGCAGTCATGCTGGCCATATGACCTAGGAGGTGTCTATGAACAATGCCAGCTCTTTGGCATAGAAATGGAGATGAGCACCAACCCCCAGAATTGGACTTGACTAGACTTAATGTCAAGGGGAAACCTTTACCTTTATCCATGCAGGCATGGGAAAACTTCAGCACTCCAGGTGTTTTGGATTTCAACTCCCACAATTTCTAACAGCGTTCATACCTGGTATAATGCCATGGAGTCTTAGATTTAAAGAGGGAAGTGTGTGCATGTGTGTGTGCACACGCTCACACATCAAACAATTAAAAGGGGCAGAGTAAGGTAATGGTCAGTAATGGGCAAGCAGTCCATTTGTGATACAGATTTAGTGCAAATAGATGCAGCAATCCCAGTTTTGAAGGTGTAATAGAAAAGAAAGCAATCTTGACTGAGTTGCATTTTACAGACAACATAATTATTGCAGTACTAGAGATGGTTCCTGCAATAAGGCTCCAAGTCTGAATGCCAAGCCATTCCTCTCTAAGGACAATCTACTAAGGGAGGGGGGATCGCAAGAACTTTTATCACAAGGAATACCAATTCTCCTCAACATTTAGTTTGACCCGCAGTGCACCGAGATGAAAAAGGAGAAGGAATTCAGCTGCTGTGATATCTGAGCTGGTGAATTCACCAGTGGGAAATCACATTGGACTAACTAGAAAAGGGGAGCTGAGGATCTCCAGTAGAAATTAGACAGCTGTGTGAGACTACTTGTAGCCAAAAAGCATTAAGCATTTGGAACATGTGAGCCTTTGATTCCAAAGCTTCTGTCTTTATCAGCACTCTGGACTTGGCCTCCGTTCTCCAGTGACCAATTTATACTCTTTCGCTTCTCTTGTTAAATAAAGTTTTGGTTTAAATAAGTTAATTGATGCTGACATACTGCTTTAGGAGGTTCCTTCTCCGAAGCCAAAGTTGGCTCAGGGTCCATTCACACAGAAATGCTGTTTGATCTGAGTCTCCTGAGTATAACATGGATTCGGGCTAGAGGGGAAGCAAAAGACACAAAACACCAATTATCACAAAATAGTGCTCCTAAAATATTGCAGTGGTGCCTAAGAATTATAATATTTTTTCCAGCTTTGCACATAAATAGAACTTGCCACATCTATAAACTCCAATGCCTGCCCACAAATGATGTAACTGATTAGTGATAAGATTCCAGCAACACAAAATGAGGTTGTTATTTACATTTTTGAGCAAGCACACAGGGAAAAGTGCCATCTTATTTTCTACTTTACCCTCTCCATGGGGTCGAAAATGACAGAACTGAAAAACAGAGCTCAAATATGTGTGCATAGCAAGAATTGTTGGCTACCATAATAGTAGAAGGGAGAAACTACACCGTGCAAGAATTTTCAGAGTAGCGCAAAGTGCTTAATTGCCATTAAGCAAAAAAAGACTTTTCTGTCCACAATTTACTGATACCTATCAACTTTATGGCGGGATTAAACTGCTAAGTTGCAGAACTTGCTGACTGGAAGGTAGGCAGTTCAAATCCATGGGATATGATGAGTTCCCATTGTTAGCCCCAGCTTCTGCCAACCTAACAGTTCAAAAACATGCAAATGTGAGTAGATCAATAGGTACCGCACCAATGGGAAGCTAACAGCATTCCATGCAGTCATGCCGGCCACATGACCTAAGAAGTGTCTATGGACAACGCCGGCTCTTCGCCTTAGAAATGGAGATGAGCATCACCCCCAGAGTCATACTCGGCTAAACTTAATGTCAAGGGGAAAACTTTACCTTTATCAACCTTATGACAGAATAAAAAGCTTTAGTAATGAAATATGCATTTTTGTTGTTGCGAACTGCTGTCAAGTCAGCCTCAACTTATGGCAACTGAATGAATGAGAGACCTTCAAGTCACCTGCCCTTTACTCTTCAGGGTCATATCTAGTTCAAGTCGACAAAATGCAGTGCGGCCTGACCCTCTTGCCAATTGGAAATCATTCCATTTCTCCATATTCTGTCCTGGTGGTGGCTTCATGTCCTGAGTATAGGTTAGATATCAGAACTATAAAATATTGTGGTATGTCTACAAACGAGGGTTGAATGAAAAGTAATGCCTCCACCTTCATTATTTGGGTTTGGATGGGAATATTTTAATAAATCAAATGCAGAAATTATCCTTAGAATGTGCTCTTTAACTACTACTATTCAGTTTCCCACATAATCACCAGACAATTGGATACATTTCTACCAACGATGAACAAGTTTTCTGAAGCCATCACAGAAGAAGTCGACAGTCTGTTTCCGCAACCAGCGTTTCACAGTACCCATCGTGCACAGACCTTTCGATAACCAAGCAAAGCAATAATGTGACCCACATGTCCTTGTGAAATGCCGATTATGCTTGAAATTTCTCTCTGAGTGATATGACGATCATCTTGAATCAATTTGTCAACCTTTTGCTTGTGAAATTCGGTGGTTGCTGTCACAGGATGTCCAACTCTTTTGTTTGTCTCGTAAGTCAGATGTTCCCACCCCAGCATGTTTAAACTTACTCGCCCAAGGACGCACAGTACTCAAATCAACGCAATCATCATAAATAGTTTGCATTCTCTGATGAATCTCCTTGGGGTGACACCTTCTGCTGTCAAGAATTCAATGACTGCACGTTGCTTAAGTCTCATTGACCGACCATCTGCGCAGGGTTCCATACTTTGCACTTTAACAACACAACCATTCAATGCTATGGCTTCCTGCCAAATGGAACTGTAGAGGAGAGTCTACTGAACAAGCCACTACCTGCCACACACCAGTACTGCCATCTGTTGAGGAGTTACGAAGGTGGAGGCATTACTTTTCATTCAACCCTCGTAATTCTTTAATAGTGATCTGAAGCTCCTGAAGATACCAAGGACCCATTATATGTTAGCTATCGCTGATACTTTGAGTAATGGAATCATTGAATCATCAAGTTGGAAGAGACCCCAAGGCCATCCAGTTCAACTCCATTCTGCCATACAGGAACACACAACCAAAGCACTCCTGATAGACTGCCATCCAACCTCTGCTTAAAAACCTCCAGATTCCTCCAAACTCCAAGACAATATTTTCTATTGCATAATAGCTCTTTCCATCAGGAAGGTCTTCCTAATGTTTAGATGGAATCAAACTTCAATTAATTGGGCTGTTAGTTTCATTAAAAGTTGCAGAGTTGAAAATAGGTTTGGCTATGAAGATTTTGATATTGTCATAGAATCATAGGATCATAGAGTTGGAAGAGACCTCATGGGCTATCTAATCCAACCCCTGCCAAGAAGCAGGAAAATTGCATTCAAAGCACCCCCAACAGATGGCCATCCAGCCTCTGCTTAAAACCCTCCAAAGAAGGAGCTTCCACCACACTTTGGGGCAGAGAGTTCCACTGCTGAACAGCTCTCACAGCTAGGAAGTTCTTTGCGTCATCTGTTGCATCATTTAGTTTCTTTGCTGCTCTTGAAATAGGTCACACACCTTCATAGAGGAGGCACTATTGGGACGAGTCCATAGCCCTAATATACATTAATATGAACTTGCAGAGGGTTTTTGGTTCATGCCACCATCTAACCTCTTTTTGACATTGTTAAGCACAGAGCTTTACCATAACACATCTCCAACTTCTCAGGGTGGCTATTTTTCAATTTCTTTAAATACCTTAAAATAGCTAACAGACTGGTTGGGCAGTTAGAAAGCATACCTAGCAAGAATTCTATTGTAATTTTCCAGACTGTATCTATTGACAGGCTTCCCCTTGCAGTTACTGGGAGGCCTCCTTGTTCTTACTTAAACCTTGCTGCTGTTTGAATACTTGGAAATGGTTACTGACCCCAAACACTGTGAGTCCCGCATTCTTGGCTCAAACACAAACCCGCTTGACTTATCTGGGTTTTTTTGTGTGAATATGATGGGCATTCATGAACATACCCCAGCACCATAATTATATATCATCAGTATTACATAGCTTTTGCCCAAATGAGATCGTTTTACCAATTAGGACATCATCAAGGAATGTTTCAGCTAAACCTCACTGCTCAGCCAAACTTCAGATCAGAGAGCCAAAGTTGGATGCAATTGGTCCTTTCTAAATATGTCCGGGAGGGAAGGAAAGAAAGATTAAATATCTTCAGTGGGAATTAATTACTTTCTTTACAAAATTTCAAGTGCAGTTATTCCTAGATTCATTTGGACATCACAATAAGCCATGCTTTGTCATGACATAAGTAAAGAATGCATTCATTCCTATCACAATTTTATTGCTGCACAGGCCCTACCATTAGGCAGGACAAGGTCTCTAAGTATAGATTTGTATTGAAAGAAGAGCAATGTGTTAGTTTAAATGTGTCATTATTGAATTTTTACTGCCAGGAATGAGGCAAAGTGCTTTTGAGATTTTCTCACTAAGGTGCTAAAATAACTTTAGTAGGCTTTTGGCACCATACCAGATATGTGGTGGAGACACCAATATCACCCACTCCTCGAGTATCAAAAGGGCTGGAGGTGGCTCAGGTTTACCATGACTCTCAAATGTAGCTTTTTGTTTGCTGTAAGCATTAAACAATAATACATTATTAAATTAAAAGCTTAAAAAGCTCCCTTGCATCCAGAGTAAAAATTCTATGATTCACAGTTATGCTTCTGGTTGTTATAATGTCCAAATGATAAAAAGTGCATATAGCGTTACACTGCAACAGAAACATGTGGACTGGTAACTTCATTAATACTTTAACATAATAAGTTAAACATTTTATTTATTGTTTCAAAACCCTGATAATTACTTTTTAAAGGAATCTTTTGAGAAGATTGGGTTGCTGTGAATTTCTGGGCTGCATGGCCATGTTCCAGAAGCATTCTTTCCTGATGTTTCGCCCACATCTATGGCAGGCAGGGCCGTAGCCAGAAAAAAAATTCGGGAGGGGTTTTGAAAATTTCGGGGGGGGGGGGGTTAACCCCTAGCACACACCCCTCCCCGCTACAAACCTGTCAATATCTGCTTGAAATAGTGCCTGGAGGGACTCTTAATGTTTTGTGTCTCATAGACTTAGCATGGGGATTTGGTTAACCAGTTAAAATTCATGAGTAAACCAGGTTTTTTTTATAACCTGAAAAATGTCGGGGGGGGGGGTGTGAACCCCTAACACCCCCCCCCCCTCGCTACAGGCCTGATGGCAGGCATCCTCAGAGGTTGTGAGATCTGTTGGAAACTAAGTAAGTGGGGTTTGTCCGGGGAGTGGGGGGGAGAGAAAGAACTCTTGTCTGATTGAGGCATGTGTGAAGGTTGCAATTTGCCACTTTGATTAGCATTTACTGGTCTTGCAGTTTCAAGGCCTGGCTGGTTGCTGCCTGAGGGAATCCTTTGTTGGTAGGTGTTAGCTGGCCCTGATTGATTATTGTCTATAATTCCTCTGCTTTTTGAGTGTTGCTCTTTATTTACTGTCCTGATTTTAGAGTTTTTTTAATACTGGTAGCCAGATTTTGTTCATTTTCATGGTTTCCTCCTTTCCACTGAAATTGTCAACAAATAATTGAGATTATTTCCTACGTTTCTTTCATGAGCTCTTTGTGTACCATTCCCACTGATAACATTGGCGTGGTACAGTGGTTTGAGCATTGCACTTTAAATCTAGACAGCAGGATTTCCATCTCTGCTCAGTCATGAAAAATAGCTGGGTGGCCTTGGACAAGTTACACACTCTCAGCCTCAGTAGAAGGCAAAACAAATATCTGAACAAATCCTTCCAAGAGAACCCTTTGAGAGAATCACCTTTGGCACACAACAAAAGCATCCAATGGTGTCTGATGGTAGGTGGGATGAATGCAAACCTTATCAGCACATACTTTATATGTGCCCCCAAAAGGTCAGCAGTTCGAATCCAGGGTGTGGGGTGAGCTCCCACTGTTAGCCCCAGCTTCTGCCGACCTAGCAGTTCGAAAACATGCAAATGTGAGTAGATCAATAGGTACCGCGCCGGCGAGAAGGTAACGGCACTCCATGCAGTCATGCCAGTCACATGACCTTGGAGGTGTCTATGGACAATGTCAGCCCAACGGCTTAGAAATGGAGATGAGCACCAACCCCCAGAGTCGGACACGACTAGACTTAATGTCAGGGAAAATCTTTACTTATCCAAGGTAAGATGCGAGTTCAGGACTTTGGATAGCACCTTCAGTGTTTGGATTGGGATGAAGAGCAGATTCCTTGCCCTACTGATGATATTTTTTCTTAATCCATGGCATATTATCATGAGTGACTGTGGATGGACAGAAGAGCAGAAATACAGCAGATTCGAGAACATCTAGTTCAAGCCCTCACTGAGATCTTAAATTCACTGGGTGACTGGTTAGATTCACTCAGCATGATCTACTTTGCATTTCTTGTTGGAATAAGGGAGGATCACATATGACTTTCTAAAGGAAAGACAGGAAATAAATGTAAAAAATAATGAAAATATATTAACATTAATATGAACATATTTTTTCCTAAAAACCAAATCATACCTTGAGCCCTAGGATTTTGTCACTCAAAAGTCTCTTTGTTATGCTGTAGCAGAATGGGGCAGAGGGGCTCCTTATGGCTTTTAGTATTCCAGAGACTATTTTCTGCATTTTAGCTTCATAAAAGAATTTCACAGCAATTGTATGTTGCCCACTTTTTAAAAAAGAAAGAAAAAAAGGAGACACATTATTTTAAGAGCTGAACTAATACTTGAAGCAGTGGAACCAGAAGAGGGCAGGATAATACGAAATACAAATTTAGCTCTTTTCAAGTTTCCTTTGACATCTTCTGTGACCATGACTATGATGCCTTTGAGTGGTCTTAGCTGGATGATTACTAAAAGTGTCATCTTGCATTTTTGGTCTGTTCTGCAAATTATTCTTGGGTACTAATTTTGATAGGGTGAGCAGCTTCACAATGGACTTCTAAGCACCATGCCTATATCAAAAACTCACAGATCGCAATGTATACTTATTTGACTCTAGTTTCCACTCAGAACACAATACCACATCTACTGTTCACAAGTCCTCTGGTCAGACCCACAAGACAAATACCCCAGATTCTTAGATTTAAAACAAGCATTTCTCAAGCTTTATTATTATTATTATTATTATTATTATTATTATTATTATTATTACTACTACTACTATTTGACACACAACAAGATTAATATACAGTAAACAAGATCACTATGCTGGCTTTTGTATTGGATCATACGTCAGACACTTCCCAAGTATCTAGGACTATGCGATGCAAATAATGCATGCAGATCTGAATAAGGTGGCCTTTTTCAGGTGACATATGGTAGTTTTGTCAGTGTTAATTGTTTTCAAGTGCTGGCCTAGGTCTTTAGGTACTGAACCCAGTGTGCTGATGACCACTGGGACCACCTTTACTGGCTTGTGCCAGAGTCTTTGCAGTTTGATCTTTAAATCATCATATCGTGTAAGCTTTTCCAGTTGCTTCTTGTCAATTCTACTGTCGCCTGGGATTGCAACATCGATAATCAACACTATTATTATTATTATTATTATTATTATTATTATTATTATTATATAATATATTATATAATAATGACACAAATAATAATATCTACCTAAGGAGGTGAAGGGTTAGGGCTCAGTGTGTTAAAGTGCTGAGCTGCTGAACTTGCAGACCGAAAGGTTCAAACCTGGGGAGCGGAGTGAGCGCCCGCTGTTAGCTCCAGCTTCTGCCAACCTAGCAGTTCGAAAACATGCAAATGTGAATAGATCAAACGGGAAGGTAACGGCATTCCATGCAGTCATGCTGGCCACATGACCTTGGAGGTGTCTACGGACAATGCCGGCTCTTCAGCTTAGAAATGGAGATGAGCACCAACCCCCAGAGTCGGACACGAGGGAAACCTTTACCTTTTAAGGAGGTGAAGAAATATATCAAAAAAGGAAGATTAATGTTTAGAAGCATATATAAAAAGCCAGTCTCCAAACGCCAAAGTACAGAACATCTTCTATGATGTTATATTATGGTCACAGTTTGAAAAAGTCCAGGACTTTGAACTAGGGCTCCCAGAATTCCTCAGTAACAGGCTGATTGTGGTGTCGTTTTTTTATTTTATTTTTTAAAATAACTTTTCTAAGCTCTAAAATGATCTGGTAGTTCTCATTAGAATGAGAACTAAGAGGGCTTTTCATACATGTTTGGAGATGGAAAACCCAATCTGAAAAGTCACACATAATAGTCGCATTTTTATTTAACTATGTCTTGTCTTAAATGATGACATTTACATGTTTGAAAGCTACGCTATTTCTGGTGTTACTGGGTTTTTTTTAAAATTAAAGAATACATTAAGAAAAACTTTTATTGATGAATAAATCAAGTCTGAAAGGCAATTTTAATGCAGCCAGGAATTTTATGGAAAGATGCAGATCTCCTGGGTTTGTCTGGAAAATAAGAAACATGTTTAAAGATGATGTGTCCCAAAGGGATTAAGGTTCATAAGAGAAGGTTTTCCAGGCGGTTTGTCTAGACTGAAAGTTCACCTTCATGTTTGAAATGAGAAAAATAGGATAGGCATTTACTGAGGACTGCATACGGTGCTCTGTGTTTCATTAAGGCATCTGGAGCATCTTTTGTTTTATTTTTTTAGGCTCGTCGCACAACAGCATATGTTAACCTTGTGAGATACAAGTCTTGTCAAACATTCATAGAAAATAAAGAGATGAAATGCAGCAAACGACCTCAGAATTTACTAGGAGTTTAATATCCCTTGGTATATTTTTTTCCACAATCCAGAATTTCTCAAATTTCAAATGCAGTTGAAATAGACTTTTGCCTAGCCCCACTACTTTGCTTCCAGACACTCTCCCAGGATTAAAGAAATGGGTTCCTTCATTTGTTTTAGTGAAATTAAACATTGCTCCTCAGGCCCCTTCTACACTGCCATATAATACAGATTATCAAAGCCTATAATCCACATTATCTGCTTTGAACTTGATTCTAAGTGTCTACACTGCCATATAAAACAGTTCAAAGCAAATAATCAGGATTTTATATGGCAGTGTAGAAGGCACCTATGAAAGTCATTCTTCCACAGAACCTACATGAGATGACAATATCCTCAATTTAGGTTGATCCATCATTCTTACAAATGTAGAAGCATGAGTTCTCACAAGATTGTTCATTGTATTTTGCCAGGTTTTGTCACTAGCAATTGCCTCTACATCCACTTATTCCATTCCTTATAGAATCATAGAATTGGGAAAAAGCTCAAGAGCCATCCTGTCCAATGCTCTTCCATACAGGAATACAGAACCAAAGCACTCCCCAGATGGCCAGCCAGGCTCTGTTTAACACCTCCCAACAAATGATTCCCCCAGGCAGGAATCAGCCAGGCTTTGAAGCTGCAAGGCTATTCAATGATAATCAAGGTGGCCAACTGTAACATTCACACTTGCCTCAAACAGACAAGAGTTCTTTCTCCCACCCTGGATCTTCCACAGATATATAGACCCCACTTGCCTGGTTTCCAGCAGACCTCACAACCTTTGAGGATGCCTGCCATAGATGTGGGTGAAATGTCAAGAGAGAGTCCTTCTGGAACATAGCCATACAGCCTGGAAAACTCACAGCAACCCAGTGATTCCAGCCATGAAAGCCTTTGAAAACAAATCTGTTTAAAAACCTCCAGAGAAGGAAAGTGCACCACATCCTGGGCATGTATGCCGCTGTCAAACAGTTCTTACCGTCAGGAAGTTCTTTCTAATATTCATGTGGAATCTCTTTGTTTTGTAGTATGTATATGCTGCTCCATCTCTTAGTCTCTGAAGCAGTGGAAAACAAGCTGGCTCCAGCTTCAATATGATATCTTTTCAAATATTTAAACATGGCTATCATGTCCCCACGTAGCCTTCTCTTCTTCAGGATAAACATAACCAGCTCCCTAATGTCTCTTGGTTATTATTTTATTTATTACTACATTTATATCCGTCCCTTCTCACCCCAAAAGGGGAACTCAGAACAGATTTACGCCTGGCTAGACAGCAGTACATGTGAAAAAGATCTTGGAGTCCTTGTGGACAACAAGTTAAACATGAGCCAGCAATGTGATGCGGCTGCTAAGAAAGCCAATGGGATTTTGGCCTGCATCAATAGGGGAATAACGTCTAGATCCAGGGAAGTCATGCTCCCCCTCTATTCTGCCTTGGTCAGACCACACCTGGAATACTGCGTCCAATTCTGGGCACCACAGTTGAAGGGAGATGTTGACAAGCTGGAAAGCGTCCAGAGGAGGGCGACTAAAATGATTAAGGGTCTGGAGAACAAGCCCTATGAGGAGAGGCTTAAAGAGCTGGGCATGTTTAGCCTGCAGAAGAGAAGGCTGAGAGGAGACATGATAGCCATGTACAAATATGTGAGGGGAAGTCATAGGGAGGAGGGAGCAAGCTTGTTTTCTGCTGCCCTGCAGACTAGGACACGGAACAATGGCTTCAAACTACAGGAAAGGAGATTCCACCTGAACATCAGGAAAAACTTCCTCACTGTGAGAGCTGTTCAACAGTGGAACTCTCTGCCCCAGACTGTGGTGGAGGCTCCTTCTTTGAATGCTTTTAAGCAGAGGCTGGATGGCCATCTGTCGGGGGTGCTTTGAATGCGATTTCCTGTTTTTTGGCAGGGGGTTGGACTGGATGGCCCATGAGGTCTCTTCCAACTCTACTATTCTATGATTCTATGATTCTATGAAAAGGCAGCAATTTGATGACATACATACATACAGTAAAAACATAAACATATACATTAAAACCAAAAACCAGCAGAAGTATTAAAACAATTATCAAAATCACGTCATCCGGAGTCAAATCTAAGGCCGTTCCATTAGTCATTTCATATACTCATATTGCACTAACTTGCTAGCCGAAAGCTTGGTCCCATAACCAGGTTTTCACTTTCTTCCTGAAGGCCAGGAGGGAGGGGACTGTTCTGATTTCTCTGAGGAGGGAGTTCCATAGCCTTAGGCCCACAGCTGAGAAGGCCCTGTCTCTCATCCCCACCAATTGCGCTTGCAAGAGCAGGGCCTCTCCCGACAATCTTAACCTCTGAGGTGGATCATACATTCAGACAGGTAAGCTGGGATGGAACCGTTTAGGGCTTTATAGGCTAAAGCCAGCACTTTGAATTGTGCTCGGTAGCAGACTGGAAGCCAGTGGAGCTGTTGCAATAGGGGAGTTGTGTGCTCCCTGCATGCCGCTCCAGTTAGAAACCTGACTGCCGCTCATTGGATTACAGTAGAGTCTCACTTATCCAAGCTAAATGGGCCGGCAGAAGCTTGGATAAGCGAATATCTTGGATAATAAGGAGGGATTAAGGAAAAGCCTATTAAACATCAAATTAGGTTATGATTTTACAAATTAAGCACCAAGACTTCATGTTATACAACAAATTTGACAGAAAAAGTAGTTCAATACGCAGTAATGTTATCTTGTAATTACTGTATTTACGAATTTAGCACCAAAATATCACAATATATTGAAAACATTGACTACAAAAATGGCTTGGATTATCCAGAGGCTTGGATAAGTGAGGCTTGGATAAGTGAGACTGTACTGTACTTGAAGCTTCTGAACAGTCTTCAAAGGCAACCCCACATAGTGTGTGTTGCAGTAGTCTATACAAGATGTAATAAGAGCATGGACCACCATGGCCAAGTCTGATTTCCCAAGGTATGAATGCAACTGGCACACAAGTTTCAATTGTGCAAAACCCGCCCTGGCTACCACCAAAACCTGGGGTTCCAAGCTCAGCAATGAGTCCAGGAGAACTCCAAAGCTGTGAACCTATATCTTTAGAGGGAGTGTAACTCCATCCAACACAGGCTATAACCCTATGCTCTGTTTGGCCTTGCAACTGACCAGGAGAGCTTCTGTCTTGTCTGGATTCAATTTCAACTTGTTTGCCCTCATCCAGACCGTCACAGCAGCCAAGCACTGCTTCTGGACCTGAACAGCCTCCTTAGTCGCCGGTGGAAAGGAGTAATAGAGTTGAACATTATCTGCATACAGATGACACCCACCTCCAAAACTCTGGATGATCCTCCCAACGTCTTCATGTAAATGTTAAATGCTGAGCTTTGAGGGACTCCTCAAGGCAATGGCTGTGGGGCTGAGCCCACAACAACACCTTCTGAGAACGACCCTCCAGAAAGGACCAAAACAAAACATTCCCATGAGGTGTCTCAGAAGGATACCGTGCTCTACAGTATCAAAGGCCGCTAAGAGGTCCAGCAGAATTAACAGGGACACACTCTCCCTGTCCAGTTCCCGGCATAGATCATCCACTAAGGTGACCAAGGCTGTTTCTGTTCCATGTCCCAGCCTAACGCCAGACTGCAACAGATCCAAATAATCCGTTTCTTCCAAGAACACTTGGAGTCTTCTCATTTGGCTTGGCTTCCAGACCATTTACCATTTCAGTTATCCTTATCTGGACACATCATAGCTTGTCAATATGCACTATGGCTCCAACGAAGCTTTTAAAGTGGAGCATGGTTAGTTCAAGCAAATCTATTATTTGAAGTGATTATATCCTCTTTCCTTTTTAAAGAGTTGCAGTGCTGTAATGCATAAGTACCGTTTCACCGATTCACTGAATCATTTATGCACTACAATTCCAAGGAGAAGGGAGAAAGGAAGAAGAGAATTGTCTCAGAACTGAGGGGGAAATAATGCAAGGGAGGAACAAAATGTTGCCAATGGTGCTGGGAATTGCTGAAAAATATTTCAGGACATCAGAAATGCCATTTGGGTAGTTATAAACTGAGAATAACAACAATATATGACAGAACCTCCTGACCCATATGTCCCAGATGAAGCCTCTCCTAGTATTTTAAACCTTTTTATTATGCATGTGCTTGTAAGTACACTTGAATACCTTAAAGCACTTGTAAAGAAATTTCAAAGGCTTTAAGCCCCATCTATACTGCCATATACAATTCAAATTATCTGCTTTGAACTGGATTATATGAGTCTACACTGCCATATATTCAAGTTTAAAGCAGATAATATGGATTTTATATAGCAGTGTAGAAGGTGCCTCATTCTGCTTGGCCAATACTTTAGGATGATGGCCGGGAAAAGTGCTTCTGCACAAGCTGGTTAGCAGATTTTATGAATTGCAGTCGGCTCTCTGTATTCATAAAATCTGTATCCACAGATTCAAAGTTTCAAAATACTTAAGGAAAAGTTCCAGATTAAGGGAGGTGTTGACATGCTGGAATGTGTCCAGAGGAGGGCGACTAAAATATTCAAGGGTCTGGAGAACAAGCCCTATGAGGAGCGGCTTAAAGAGCTGGGCATGTTTAGCCTGCAGAAGAGAAGGTTGAGAGGAGACATGATGAGGGCCATGTATAAATAAGTGGGGGGAAGACATAGGGAGGAGGGAGGAGGCTTGTTTTCTGCTGCCCTGGAGACTAGAACAGAGAACAATGGCTTCAAACTACAGGAAAGGAGATTCCACCTGAACATTAGGAAGAACTTCCTCACTTTGAGAGCTGTTCAGCAGTGGAACTCTATGCCCTGGTGTGTGGAGGAGGCTCCTTCTTTGGAGGCTTTTAAGCAGAGGCTGGATGGCCATCTGTTGGGGGTGTTTTGAATGCAATTTTTCTACTTCTTGGCAGAATGGGGTTGGACTGAATGGCCCATGAGGTCTCTTCCAACTCTATGATTCTATACAAACATTGATTTGGTTGTGTGCCGGGTGTTACACTGATGTGTAGGTACAGCCTGCTGTAGTCTCCTGCCACAGATGCTCGGGATTGTTTGAATTGTTTGCCATTTTATATGAGGGACATCATTTTACTATGCCATTGTACATAGTAGGACTAGAGCATCTATGGATTTTCGTCCTGGAATCAAACCCCAGTGTATACCAAGGGTCCACTGTATGGTCCAAAAAAGCAATTTTTCCAAGCTCTGTTTGTTAAAAAGCCAGCTGAAAGTCACAGTATCTGTCAAGCAAAGTATGACAGATGCAAAGAACAATATGGCAAGAGAGATGGGAAGAGCAATACACATGGACATGTTTGCAACTGGGCCTGATGCTAATCAGCCTTCTACAATCACGATCACGTAGTAATTCCTACGGCTGTGATGATAACCTCCTCTTCCCTCTGCAGCTGTACAAATCACCCCAGGAAACAAACAAACAGCAGGGGGGCTGCCTGGCGAGTTGGCCTCCCATTAGATCAAGCACCTGGGCTTCAGCAATTGTTTGCTCAAGCCAGCTCATTAGAAGGCATCAGCTCCGCTTTTCTTCTTTGGACCAATTGTTTGATGGGGAAAGGTCACAAATTGATAATAGCCATTGTGTTTTATGACCCATTGGCTTATTTCCTGGCATTTAGGCAGCCCCGGAGAAAGAAGAAAGAGCTCTCTGGGCTTCCAATGGCAACTGAGAAAGAACCATACAAACATGGTGTAAGTGTGCTAAGTGTTTATGAGATATTGTCCAGATATTATCAAGATTCACACAATCAGATTTTGTTCCCACAAAGTCATGTAAACAAAAATGGATGAAGTGGATGAAAGAACAGAAAAATATTTATTTCCCTCTGATTCTGATTTTATTTCTAAAAATAGATGGCGAGAAACAACAAATTAGATTGGATATTCAGGGGCAGCTGTTGTGGTAGCCATGCAGCAAAATACAACCAGATGTAAAATCCACATAAAAGTGATATTGGGATTTTAATGTTTTTAGTTGAACTAGTTAGATTGTTTCTAATATTCATAGTGTGCTCAAGGATGCTTTTATTATTAACTAGCTTGGGTACTGGTGGTGGCACAGTGTGTTAAAGCGCTGAGCTGCTGAACTTGAAGACCGAAAGGTCCCAGGTTCAAATCCCGGGAGCGGAATGAGCGCCCGCTGTTAGTCCCAGCTCCTGCCAACCTAGCAGTTCGAAAACATGCCAATGTGAGTAGATCAATAGGTATCGCTCTGGTGGGAAGGTAACGGCGTTCCAAGCAGTCATGCCAGCTGCATGACCTTGGAGGTGTCTACGGACAATGCCGGCTCTTCGGTTTAGAAATGGAGATGAGCACCAACCCCCAGAGTCAGTCACAACTGGACTTAACATCAGGGGAAAACCTTTACCTTTACCTTAGCTTGGGTACCCGGCGATGCCCGGGTTATTTGAAAAGGGCATTGTTTGTTTTTGGATGTTAGGTAATATCAGTTTGGTCATATATTACACTATTTCCTTATCCAGGCATTCATTCAGAAGAGTCAAATCTTTAACCGTTGCTTTGAAGACATGGAGAAGTATATTTGGGTGTAAAAAGCATACTCATGGTATTTTGTTTCATGCCTTCAGACAATCTTTCTCAGTGGTTTCATGTAGATGTTAAACAGCATTGGGAATAGAATGGCACATTGGGATATGTCATATAACAGTTCCTTTTTTGAGCAGCAGGTTTCCCCAAGGACCATCATACGAAATCTGCCTGAATAATAGGTCCAAAACCACTGAAGCACAGTGCCCACTATTTCCTATCCCTTCAGACACCCTAGAACAGTGGTTTTCAACCTGGGGTCCCCAGATGTTTTTGGCTTACAACTCCCAGAAATCCCAGCCAGTTTACCAGCTGTTAGGGTTTCTGGGAGTTGATGGTTTGAGGTGAGTCTAAAAAACTGTATCCATAATAATGGATAGGAATACTGGGAGTTATACTACAGCAACATTTTGGAGCCAAAGCTTTGGGGCTGCTGCTATACATTCACAAGATAATCTCAGGTTACATTTTTGCTACATTTACCCCAACAAAGTTTTGCCACCTGGCTCCATCTAATATTTGTTGGTTTGTTATATTAATTAACCCAATTTGAATGTAGATATCATGGGATGCTCTTCCGAACACTCCTCGCTGTGCAGGTGACTTTGTGGGCATAAATATTAAACACCACAAATGGTAAAATAGGCATTTGTGGATACCGTGCTTCCCCGAAAATAAGACAGTGTCTTATATTAATTTTTGCTCCCAAAGATGTACTAGGTCTTATTTTCAGGGGATGTCTTATTTTTCCATGAAGAAGAATTCACATTTATTGTTGAACAAAAAAATGAACATTTATTATATACTGTACAGTAGTTGTCATCACAAACCAGCATAACCAGACAAACTGTGAATCCTATCAAGAATTTCTTGTTACCACCATTACTTCCATGTACAACTGGTATGTACATTTACCAATCCTGAATGCTCTGGTGTTCTGTTTGGCAGGTGCTGAGCATGCTTCCAAACAAAAACTTTTCTAGGTCTTACTTTCGGGGGAGGCCTTATATTTAGCAATGCAGCAAAACTTCTACTAGGTCTTATTTTTCGGGGATGTCTTATTTTCGGGGAAACAGGGTAGTGAGAGAGTTGGATCCAGCTCCTCCTAACCGCATGTGAGCCACATTGGCACCATTTCAGGGAACTAAAATGAACATTTCAAAAATTAAAAAAATCATGTCCAGCCAATTTTTGAACCAAAATTGTTTTCTTTTTAGGATTTTCCTGCCCCGTCTCCTCAAAAAGCTTGATTGCAATACAACATTGAATGCCTTAGGTCAGTGGTTCTCAACCTGTGGGTACTCAGGTGTTTTGGCCTACAACTTCCAGAAATCCCAGCCAGTTTACCAGCTGTTAGGATTTCTGGGTGCCGAAGACCAAAACATCTGGGGACCCACAAGTTAAGAACCACTGTCTTAGGTAGTGATTCTCAACCTTTGGTCTAGGTGTTTTGGACTTCAACTCCCAGAAATCCCAGCCATGATACCAGCTGTTAAGAATTATGACAGCTGAAGTTCAAAACACCTGGAGAACCGAAGGTTGAGAGCCTCTGGTCCCAAATTCCATTTGCTTGCTGATGTTAAAAGAATTAACCAAGGAATTGGGGGGTCTGGAAGGACCTATCGAAGCCCAAATATCTTCCATAGTTCATGCTGTTCCTACTGCTGTCCTAAACTGTTGACTGACCTGCTAAGCTTATATACAACAATGTGAAATAATTATTGGCCTTATTGACTTCAAGGTGAGTCTGCACACATGTTTTGACTACATACTGAATTCTGTCCAAATCCAAAGTGAATTAAGCGCCTAATGGCAGGACACAAACAATTAGCTTAGCAAAGGATGATGCAGCTGGAAGTCTGGAGGGAGAGATGATTTCCCACAGCTGTTCTCATGCGTAGACTGAGATCATGTGAACAGTTTATGTGTCACTTTGTAAAAGCTACATATGTAGGTCTGTGTCTTTTCTGTTTATCGTATACTTCAACATGGAAAAGACATGGACTACTTACAAATACACATGCATGCTGGATTTTGTCCTTGGATGCCTAGGGGCAAGATGGAATGGGTAAGAGAGAGGACTTGTTTAAAAAAATTATGCTTTACCTCACCACATCACAAACGCACACTGTTCAGCAATTCTTCCTCAGCCTTACATTACATGCAAAAATATAAATGACATATGCAATTATTAATTCATTAAGACCCTTCTTCACCCATTCTACTCATATGTAGTTGGCTAATTGAATCAGAAGGTGGAGAGACTTCATGTTCAGTTGCATATCACAATCTACATTCTGATATATATTGTGGTCCAACTAAATGGAACTAGTATTCAGCAAAGGTGTTACCATGTATCTCGGATACTAAGGATGAAGGTTGTGGAGGATGGATGGCACTGGAGGAACCAAACAGCAGGAAATTATTCACATAGTTGGGTGCAATCAGAGCTTGCAAATATTAATTTTGAACAACAATTCTCTGATTCCTCAGTTAGTGATCATTTTGGCTTGGGAAAGCTCATAACTGTAGTTTCAAACCAATATTTTCATGCTCTAGGACCAGTGACATCATTACTTCATCTCTCCTCTTTCGGAATGTTTTCTCTTTCCTTCCACTAGTAAAGGTAAGGGTTTCCCCTGAGTCGTGTCCAACTCTGGGGGTTGGTGCTCATCTCCATTTCTAAGCCGATGAGCCGGCGTTGTCTGTAAACACCTCCAAGGTCATGTGGCCGGCATGACTGCATGGAACGCTGTTACCTTCCTGCCGGAGCGGTACCTATTGATCTACTCACATTTGCATGTTTTCGAACTGCTAGGTTGGCAGAAGCTGGAGCTAACAGCGGGCGCTCACTCCGCTCCCTGGGTTTGAACCTGGGACCTTTCGGTCTGCAAGTTCAGCAGCTCAGCGCTTTAACACACTGAGCCATCGGAGTCTCCTCTTCCTTCCATTAGATTCACTTATATAAGCTAAGCCATTACTAGTACAAAGGGGTGGGACTTTGGGAACTATTTCTAAAAAGAAGTAGCTTTTCTAAACACAATTTAAAAAATATTTGTGTAGATCTTTGAAGGTTTTTTCCCCTAAGACTGACAAGACCATCTTTTTTGCCATTTTGGCTATATAAGGATTACTATTCAAACAACGACGTTTGCTATTAGCAGGATGAAGGAACTTCACCTGACCTGAATTTAAGTGGGCTGATTTCATATAATCCAGAAACATTTTTTTTAAAAAAATATTAAAATAAATCAAAATAGGCTTTTTCATGTCTCTCTCCCTCTCTGTCTGGTCTCTCTTTTTGTGGAGTGGATCTTCTTGTCACTACTACTTCAAAGGAATATGAAATCTGGCATTCTGATACATGCTGCTGCATGTGTGTTTTTGGATTTTCCACTCTCTGACATCAGGTCACCTAATAGGCTTTGGGAACTGGCAGCCTTCTGATTCAAGTAACAGAACAAAGTTGAAAGAAGGGGAAAGTTTTCTGCTGAATTTTTCATATGGTAGGATGTCTGAACGGTATAGTGTCAACATGATTATGATCCCTGGTTAACAAATGAGAAATAGTGCAAATTATGGTCATAGTTGTTGCTGAGCAAGAGAACATAGATGTTTTGATTTTTTTTAAATGAGGTATTTAACAAAAAGAAACATAATCAACAAAAAGATAAATCAACAAAAAGATAAGGATCAAGGAATGTTCCATGTTACAGACCATAGAAGGGCTATATCCATGAGGGATACATTCCAAGACACATACATATACACATGGATAACTGTGACTAAAAGCAAACCCTATATTTGCACTGAGATGAAGACCGAAAGGTCCCAAGTTCAAACCCCGGGAGTGGCATGAGCGGCCACTGTTAGCTCCAGCTCCTGCCAACCTTGCAGTTCGAAAACATGCCAATGTGAGTAGATCAATAGGTACCGCTCAGGCGGGAAGGTAACGGCTCTCCATGCAGCCATGCCGGCCACATGACCTTGGAGGTGTCTACGGACAAAGCCGGCTCTTCGGCTTAGAAATGGAGATGAGCACCAACCCCCAGAGTCAGACATGACTGGACTTAACGTCAGGGGAAACCTTTACTTTTTTATATTTTATTTATTTATTTATTTATTTATTTCCAATATTTCTACCCCGCCCTTCTCCCCGAGGGGACTCAGGGCGGCTTACACAACTGGTAGGATCACTACCAGTACATCATAATACAATAAAATAAGAATAAAACAGTTAAAATAATTAAATAACATAGTAAAATACAATATATAAAAATTTAAGACAATGCAACACCATATATATATCATATCATATATTTGGAGTATAACTGAGTCAAAAGCATATCAGAGTGTTGCTCTGGAAGACTTAGAGAGGCCCCAAACACTCTGAGATAAAAATATGTTTTGTATTGTGGGTAAGTGAAACCAGATTTATCAGATCCACGGATAAGGGGGTCTTAATGTACAGCTGTATGTTGACATACACACAATCAATACAATTGCATGACCTCACTACTTGGCACTGAGTCATGTTGGGCTTGAAACTTCATAATGGCTTTCTGAGTGGGATACTGGAATGGGAACATGTTCATAGGACCTCTTGGTTACCTGTTCATGAAGCAGAAGGCAACATGAAGATGAGAATAACTGCTTTAGCCAGCTTTATTTACATGCTTGGATTCTATGTAAGGGAAATGGAGTGCTTCTGTAATCTCTCCATCATTGCTTTCCTCATGTGGAAAGCAGCAAAAGAAGTTCCTGTTTAGGTACAGTAGGAAAGTTTAAGGGGCCACATTAGCCACCTAGAAGACCTCAGAGGGTCATACTCTCATCCATAGGTAAAGGTAAAGGTTTCCCCTGACGTTAAGTCCAGTTGTGACTGACTCTGGGGGTTGGTGCTCATCTCCATTTCTAAGCCGAAGAGCCGGCATTGTCCATAGACACCTCCAAGGTCATGTGGCCGGCATGACTGCATGGAGCGCCGTTACCTTCCCGCCGGAGCGGTACCTATTGATCTACTCACATTTGCATGTTTTCAAACTGCTAGGTTGGCAGGAGCTGGGGCTAACTGTGGGCGCTCATTCCGCTCCCGGGATTTGAACCTGGCACCTTTCAGTCCGCAAGTTCAGCAGCTCAGTGCTTTGACACACTGTGCCACCAGGGGCCCCTACCCTCATCCATAACAATCCCTTAAAAATAAACTTTTGCCCCGTTGATGCATTTCACCTGTTTTTGATCCTCCCTGGACATTTTCAAAGCAAAAAAGTTGTAAAAATATTATTTGTCTCTACCACAGAAGGTGGGAGGTGGGCAGGGGTATTGGAATGTGATGGCAATCCCCCCCCAGACCTCAGAGGGCTTTAAGGGGCCACGATTTAGACCAATTGACACTCAGCACAGCAGAAGTCCCTGGTGTCAAACTGCTGTCAAGATCCTATCAATATTTCCGTATGTTTGCATTGAGGTATGTTAGTCTTAAGAGCACAGAGTTTGCACGGTATCTATCTATGCTCATTTTCCAATATTTTTGCAGGTTTGTGATCCCACCAGTTCTTTACTGCTGGTAGGTGGTACTTGAGGCATAAGTTCCAATTAATCATTTGGGCCACATAGTTGTGCCTCTGTTTGTAGTCTGTCTGTGTGATTTTCTTACAGCAGCTGAGGATATGATTAATGGTTTCATCGGTTTCCTTGCACAGTCTGCATTTTGGGTCATCAGCTGGTTATTATTATTATTATTATTATTATTATTATTATTATTATTAGGTTTGTACCTTTGTTTTCTCAAGGAATGGTCCATCTAAAGTAGCATTTGGTTTCTTGCAATGAGCAGCTAGGCAATCAAAGACAAAAGAATAATCCTACGTTGTGTCATCCACAGAGGGCTCTAAACTACATCAGGCCATGTGTGCATATGTTCTGTGCATCCACTGGTTCTATCATGCTAGATTGGGACATCACTGGTGTTGGAGCTAGACAATCCTGTGGCCCATTAGATGTCTTTGAACTCCAGTTCCCCCAGTCCTAGCAAGCCTGGTCATTGGTGAAACAGGATGGGAGTAGTGGCTTGCCAAAGATCCCCGAACTCCCGATTTCAGATAGTCTTTCTGAAATTGAAACAAAGAGAAACTCTGACATATTTTGGCACAAAATATCTTCCCGAGATTTTGGCTAGATATAAAAGATGCCATTGTATACCGAGCCTCTGTCTTTGAACATGGGCATTCTAGTTCAGGTCTTCCAGTTTGTTTTGAGTGCTAAGTTAAGTGTCCATTGATGGATGGGTAGGAAAAGCCCCAGGCTACAGATTATTGTGATGTTTTCTAATTAAGGCCAAGTTAAAATCAGTCTAAATCCCTCAAGCAGACAAAATATGCTCTCATACTTAGTGTTGGATAATAATTATGGCTTCTCATAAAAGCTGCTAATGACAGCTTGCTATTCTGTGACCTAAGGCTTCATCTTCTTTCCATTGTTTCAAACACAGCACGTTTCAAGCAAGACCACCAGAAACCTATGTTATCTTACGGCACAAGATGATTCTTTCTCACATGTATGTTTGAGTGTATATGACATAACATTGATTATGGCACCTTCTTTTCTCCCTCTTCAGCTCTTTTTCCATTAGTATTTCTACTAAATTCTTCTACAAATGACTTTATTTAGGTCAATTCATTGTTACTTGGAGCAGTACAGAACCAATGTTTGCTCCTCATTAATTTGAAAAGTTGTTGTTGTTGTGGCCTACTATGACCTGAAGGCCTCTGGAATCCTTCCCATACCAAAGTTACAAATCCTCATTTAAGAATCAAGATTGACATGAGAAGTAATCACATTAGTTGCCTAGTCCACATTATTCTGCCCTATAGGTGAGGAACCCTATCATGACTAAGTAACCGAGCCTGGAAAAGGCTACTTTTGTGCAACAATGTTCAGAATATTCTAGCCAGTAAGTCCAATGGTCATTGATAATTGTTTGCAAAACAAAATAACAGCGCTGGAGCTTGATTCCAGGAACTATGTGAATACCAAAACCCATGGATGCCTAAGGTTCCCATTATATATAACACTACAGAAAAATTATATCACTTATACAAAATGGCAAAATTGAGGTTTGCTTCTTAGATCTTTTATTAAATATTTTCAAGCCATGGATAGTTGAAATCCAGAGCTGCAGAATGTATATGATGGGACAGCCTTTAAGAATTGCCAGATCTCAGGGCCTCTCTAGTTTTTTGTGGGTACTTCTAGGTAGGAGTCAAAAATAACATTTTTTTTCATTTTGGTGAATTAAACAACAGGCAAGGAGACAGCTAGTGTGCAAATCTCCACTTCAGATAGTAGAAAAGCAGCTTGCTACTATTTTGCATGGCTTTGTTGCAAAGACTGACCATGTTGTGACTCAGCCTTTGTGTGACTCTGATGAGGATTCTGGGATGCAGTTTCAAGATGATGGGGTTCAGGTTCAGGATGAGTTTCAAGATGACTCCGATGGGAATTATGGAATTCAGGTGCAGAGTGTTCCTGCTGTGGGAGATGAGGAGCAGGGAGGCTTTCCTATGGGAAGAAATGATGTTGTTACTGATGATGGTTTTCAGGTGCAAGAAGCAGAAAGGGAGAGCAGCTCCCAGCCTCAGCCTGATAACACTAACGATCCCTATGGCCTTGAAAGTGATGAGGCTGCTTCTCTAGATCGGGCTAGTTGTTTGGAATTTCAGGGATTGCGCAGAAGTCTCAGAATAGCAAATAAGAGGGCAGTCAAAGGGCAAAGAAATGCCTTCATGTCATGCTATTAAAGCAGTCTGCTGAGAGGGAAATCTTCATCAAAGCAATTTCCTCGCTTGAATCAAGAACCAAGTATGCTTTCCTGTATTATCTAATAGCCTGGATGTATCCTCGTTTCTGGGACTTTGGCTTTGTTTTAAGGACCTTGTTTCATGCCTAATGTTTCCATGGATTTGTTCTTACAGCCTTGTTTTTGTAACTATCTTTTGGAACCGAACTTTGACCTTTTATGAACTATCTTTTCCTTATTTCCTAATAAACTACAAAAGACTACAATCTGTGTGCAGCCTGGTGTCTTTAGCAAAGTGAAGCTAACCTGAGGTGCGACAGACCAGAAGCCCAATGCATTTGCTTAATTAACTTTCTATTTCTCGCCCAACCATTTGGGCACCCTTCATTCTGCTCCACATCCACCTTCTGACTAGAAGCAAGTTGGCTAGATTGTGTTCCTCAACACATCTCCCTAAGTAAGTGAGAAAGAATAGCCCCCTAGGGCAGTGGTTCTCAACCTGTGGGTCCTCAGGTGTTTTGGCCTACAACTCCCAGAAATCCCAGCTGTTAGGATTTCTGGGAGTTGAGGGTCAAAACATTTGGTGACCCACAGGTTGAGAACCACTGCCCTAGGGCCTATCTCACTATACTGTTATATGGTATTCCACTTTAACATTGTCTGGAAGGACCCTTTAACATCTTTTGAAATCCTGGGATTTCTGGTTTAAGAAGAGAAATTTAAGATTGTTAGCCAGAGACCTCTTTGGACATCACTAAACCGAAAACCCCAGAATTCCAGATGATGTTGTTAAAGTGGAATACTGTACAGCATTCTGACAGCAGAGTGCAATAAAGATGACATGGTTTTGCCAGCTCCTTCCTCTGTTGCAGTTGGTACTTAATGCATGATTATTGTTGAAATTACAGGAGACTAGAGGCCTCCAGTTTTGGTTTGGGAACCTAAAGGCCAGAAATGATCCTGAATTGGCAATCTTATTATACAGACTGGCACCATTTCTTGTGTCTCTTTAAATGCTATTTTAATGTCATTTTTATAAATAAGTTAAGGGGTTTCTTTTCACTTTTTGTTGAAATAATGTGCTTTTAAAAATAAATATTTATTTTGTGGGGCATTTTGTAGACTAATTAAATAGGAAAATGGCATGTGCATTCTGTAAATATTTTTGTTGTCTTTTCTGATTTATGATGACTGTAGAATGAATTCATCACACAATTTTCTGGGTCTGAAGTATGTGACTCACCCAAGGTCACTCAGTGGGTTTCCATGGCTGAGCAGGTATTCAGACCCTCTTCTCTACTATACCACATTGGCTCACACATATATAAAATGTTGAGATGGGGAGGAAGGCAAGTGAAAGAAATGAGAGGGGTTTTTTAATCAGGAAGTTTGTGTTCATTGGTGAGAAGTTTATGAGTCTAGGAGGCCCCTCCCCAATATTTTGTATGTTAAGATGCATTGCATTTATACAGGAAAGACAATAACGTTGTGGTTTGTTTAGTTAATCTCTTAAAGAAGTGTGCTTTTTACACCTTTTATACACATACCATAGCATTCTTTTAAGCGATGGGGGAATGGGTGTAGCTCTATTCGTATAGTACCGTCCATCATGGCACATGAAAAGTTTTGAAAGAATGACATATGTGACCACAAATCATAAGACTCCACTCCCTTTCTGTCTAGAATTATTTTGAACTTTCTTATCATTCCAGGAAGCTGTGTGACGTAGTAGCCACTTTGTCTCCGGGGGGAAAACCACTAGCACAGTATTTCCACGCTGAGTGGGTGGATCAAATTGCTATAAATAGGAAAAGAAAGTAACTTCCCTTATTTTCTCATGTCACTTTGTTTTATCATCAAGTATTTGGGGGTAAGAGAGTAAGCATACCATTGTGGTTTGGCTATTTGATTGTGACTCTGGAGATCAGTGTTCAAATCCTCACTTGGCTATGAAACCCACTGGGTGATCTTGGACACAACCTCAAAAGCACTGCTGGATTTCCCATTGTGCTTAGGTGTGCTTAAGCACAGGGCCCCATTGGCCATCTTCCTGCCAATTTTTATTTTTAACAATGGATTTTGCTTATGTGGTGCAATTTTAAATTTGAAGGCATTCTGTTTTGGAGCGAATCCAGACATAATGATAGAGTCGATAGTCTATGGAAGTGTGCCACAAAGCACACTTCTTCAGGGCCCAAGTAAGAGGCCTCATAACTTAATTGGCGCATTTGTCCTCGATCTGGCACTGCTAAGAAGGCAGCAATGGCAAGACTTCCCTGAACACGTCTTGATAAGTTTGCCTGAGGGTCACTATTAATCAGAAAGAGCTTGAAGTCACACAGCAACTACAATTATGAGCTCATCACAAGGGACTAAAATCAGCGGCACGTGCCAGTTTAGCCCAGGTCACCCACGGAGTCCACCAGCTCCCATCCAACAATGCTGGCAGGGTTCTGTGAGTGAAGTAGGACAGAGCAGGCACATGCCGCTGTCACGGCAACATGGGAGGTTTCCTATGTTGCCAATGGAATCCATGTGGGTAAGTGACATGATCCATGCTTACCCCCATGGGATCGCCCTTTACTCGAGCCGGGCAATGCGGACCATTGGATGCCGGATTCCCCATGCTCCCCGATAATGCAAACAACATCCAACAATTCCAGCAGCCATATGACAAGGTTGTTAGTGGAAAACACTGATGTATGGAGGATTTTCATATGAATAAAATTTAAAACTAAGTTGAATTCTTTAAAGCTCAGTTGAACTCTTGACAGTGACCTCAGCACTTTACCCCAGCTCCAGCACTCTTTGCACAAGCCCATGCTCAACTCACTCCAATTTCTGATCCTGCCCACCTTGTCTCTGGCTCTGGTTATTTGATGTCTGTTTTGATTTATTTTAATTGTTTAAATTCTACTGTTTTTAATTGTTTAATCAGATTGTTATATGTATATTGCGTTTTAAACGATGTTTTTAGTTTTTAAATTTTGATATTGGGCTTGGTCCCACTTGTAAGCCGCTCCAAGATCCTTTGGGGAGATAGTGGCAGAATATAAAAATAAAGTTGTTGTTGTTGTTATTATTTTATTATGACACAGCAAACAAGATAGACATGCTGGATTTCGTATCACAAAATCACAAGTCGAACACTTCCCAAGTGTCTAGGACTGTGTGATGTATTTTTGGATGATGCGTGCAGATCCCAGCAGGGTGGCCTTTTGCAGTTGGCAGATTGTGATTTTGTCAATGTCTATTGTTTCCAAATGCCTGCTGAGATCTTTTGGCATGGCACCCAATGTGCCCATCACCACCGGGACCACCTGCACTGGTTCCTGCCAGAGTCTTTGAAGTTCAATCTTGAGGTCCTGGTAGTGGCTGAGTTTTTCCTGTTGTTTTTCGTCAATGCTACTGTCACCTGGGATGGCGATATCAATGATCCAAATCTTTTTCTTTTCCACAACTGTGATGTCTGGTGTGTTGTGTTCCAGAACTTTGTCAGTCTGGATTCGGAAGTCCCACAGTATCTTTGCCTGCCCATTTTCTAATACTTTTGCAGGTTTGTGATCCCACCAGTTCTTTGCTGCTGGCAGGTGGTACTTGAGGCATAGGTTCCAATGGATCATTTGGGCCACATGGTTGTGCCTCTGTTTGTAGTCTGTCTGTGTGATTTTCTTACAGCAGTTGAGGATATGATCAATTATTATTATTATTATTATTATTATTATTATTATTATTATTGTTGTTCTTGTTGTTGTTGTTGACATAAAACTACTTGATTTTTATCCTTCACCAAAATCTTTTCTTCTAAAATATATTCTGAAAAAACAAATGGCACCCATTGAAATTTAATCTCTATTATATGACAAGACAGACTTTTGAATCTTCCCTCACAAGTGCTCTGGTGCCAAAATAGGGAATCCTTTCCACCACGTGGGATGAAGTCAGCATCAACTTGGGGGGGGGGGGGGCAGTGGTGAACATGGCTAAAGTCACAAGTGTATTATTAGTGGTGATCGGGAGATTCCACTTCAGGGGACAGTTAAAATGGGACCAAAGTTCTGTGATAGAGTAGTGTGAAGGATACTTCAAACACAGAATGGATTCGTACACACACATACAGAGAGAGAGAAAGAAGCAGCTAAGTGTCAACTGATGATACCAAAAATACCAGCTTCAGTATCTTGCTGCTACAAATTAAGCCTTCGGGAATTCATTTTCACCTTTTAAAATGGGAAATAAACTCATATAGAGACCGAGAAACCACCAAGCTTTGGTGAGATGAAGAAGAGAGAGCTGGGGAACCCCTAGAGAGCTGAGTTGAAACCCCCCAAAAGTCCTGTTGAGCATGATAAAATGTGGACTTAGTGAGAAAATGTACTGACTCAGAAGCATTGTATAGTCAGTACATTTTCCCACAAAGCCCACACTTTGTAGGGGGCAGCCCATACGGTCCAGATTTTCTCAAAGAAGTTGAAAATACAGTACTACAAAAAGAGAAACTAAAATTTCAGTTCTATTTAATATAGCATTTAGGTTTTTAATCTTATTTCTCATTTCTTTTTCAGTCCAAATTGATTTTATACTGTTTGAAATAGGAACATCCAAACCAGCCTGTGGTGTCTCAGCAAGGAGTCAGAAGGGTGTGACCTTATTTGAGCTCCAGAAAAAAAAAACCCATGCTTGTATAGCTTTATTCACTTCCTTTCCCAGGACAATGTGGCTGTGGATGTAGAGAAAAAATGTTTATTATCCTGTAGTGCATTGCTGTATCTCTTTGTGTATTTTTGAAAGAGTGGGGTACAAAAGTCATTGGCAGCTAAAAAAAAGATTGAAATCTGCTTTCTCCATTGTTATCTTTGAACTCTGTGTCTGTTTCATAAAATAAATGCATTATTTCAGAAATTATGAGAAAAGGTCAGCAGATACCTTGAGTT
Source organism: Anolis carolinensis (assembly GCF_035594765.1). Taxonomy (NCBI): domain Eukaryota; kingdom Metazoa; phylum Chordata; class Lepidosauria; order Squamata; family Anolidae; genus Anolis; species Anolis carolinensis. The sequence goes on along the minus strand of NC_085844.1, from coordinate 123,176,126 downwards.
AACTCCAGTCTTTGCATTGAATTGATTTTTGCCTATTTTGTTCCCTTTTGTGGAGGAGAAAACAGAATAAAATATAGATTATCTGATTTGAACTGGATTATATGGCAGTGTAGATTCAAGGCCCTTCCACACAGCTATATTACCCATTTATAATCTTATATTATCTGCTTTGAACTGAATTATCTTGAGTCCACACTGCCATATAATCCACTTCAGTGTGCATTTTATACAGCTGTGAAGAAAGAGCCTCATATAATCCAGTTCTAAGAAGATAATATAAGATTATAAATATACAGTAGAGTCTCACTTATCCAACATAAACACCTCGGCAGAACATTGGATAAGCGAATATGTTGGATAATAAGAAGGGATTAAGGAAAAGTCTATTAAATGTCAAATTATGTTATGATTTTACAAATTAAGCACCAAAACATCCAGCTACTCCAGAAAACGGCCAGGCTTTGAGGCTGCAAGGCTATTCACTGCTATTCCACCTGGCCAACAAATGATTCCCATAAGCCACAGCAATGCGTGGCTGGGCAAAGCTAGTTTTGTATATGGGACACCATTTTACTACATCATTGTAGGCTTTCATGTCAGGAGTGATTTGAGAAACTGCAAATCATTGTAGGCTTTCATGTCAGGAGTGATTTGAGAAACTTCTGGTGTGAGAGAATTGGCCGTCTGCAATGACGTTCCCTAGGGGACGCCTGAATGTTTGATGTTTTACCATCCTGTAGGAGGATTCTCTCATGTTCCCGCATGGGGAGCTGGAGCTGACAGAGGGAGCTCACCCACTCTTCACGAATTCGAACCACCAAACTGTCAGTCAGCAGTCCTGGGGCAATGTAGATAATGGTACTTGAACATCCACAGATTTTGGTATTCACAGGGTGTCCTGAAGCCAAACCTCAGCAGATACTGAGAATTGTCAGTAGGCATATTTTTCTTCTCCTTGCCAAATACAAGTAAGTTCAACAGACCTAACATAGTTTAACGGACCTAACATTCACTGTCATGAGTACCATATTTTATTTTAAGCAATCGAGTGAGAAATAAAATGAAAAAATACAAATCAGGAAAAGGATTTTAGACTTCTGGAAGCAGTTGAATATAACAGGTGGGAAAAGAATCTTGGCCTCCTTCAGTGCCTGTTATTGTACTGTTGTACCATGAATGAAATGCAAGGTTAATCTCTTTAGATACTCTTACTGTTTCAAGAAGACTTTGGTGATGATACCATGACAAAATATTTTATGTTCCTGTTTAGAAAGTATTATTTCCTGTTTAATTTTGCAGTACAGTAGAGTTTTGGTTATCCGACTTCCGCTTATCCAACACTCTGTATTATCCGACGCACTCTTCCCTCCAGTAAGGGCCTGGCCTTTGGAGAACCTGGAATGCATTGCTAGGCAGCAACACACCCCGGGCTTCCCTAAACCGGGCCTCCCTATTATCCAACAGATCTGTTTATCTGACATTCGGTCCGACCATTTAAGTCGGATAACCGGAACTCCACTGTATTAACTTTGAAAGCATCTGCGGAGCACGTGAAATTGTTGATATAGTACACATATTATTTGATTGTAAATTGTATCAGAAGGTGAGAGACTTGCACTTTGGTCTATATATCAAACGGACAATGTATTGGGAATCTCACATCAGAACAAAATATTTTATTGTGGCCCAGACCCAAAAATAGCATATAAAACAATTCTGTATTTAAGCAAAACAATGTACAGTAGAGTCTCACTTATCCAAGCTAAACGGGCCAGCAGGAGCTTGGATAAGCGAATATCTTGGATAATTAGGAGGGATTAAGGAAAAGCCTATTAAACATCAAATTAGGTTATGATTTTACAAATTAAGCACCAAAACATCATGTTATACAACAAATTTGACAGAAAAAGTAGTTCAATACGCAATAATATTATGTTGTAATTACTGTATTTATGAATTTAGCACCAAAATATCACGATATATTGAAAACATTGACTACAAAAATGGCTTGGATTATCCAGAGGCTTGGATAAGCGAGGCTTGGATAAGTAGGACTCTACTGTATTTGAGAACCACGTATGTGGGGCTGGTGGGGTTAAATTGTAGGGGTTGTGATCGAGGTGACCACCCCCCCCCCCCAGGACTTTGTAAAAGATAGTTCAAAAATCAAGACTTTATGTTCTATATTTCATATATTTATAGTAGAAGGTGATTGAGACTTTTTACTGGAGTTTACTGTGGATTATCCCTGCACTCTGAGGCAAGAGATAACAACTTCATGAATTGTAAAATCATGCTGCTAAAACTCCACTTTTATGAATTTCCATATTGGGTTCCCCAGATGTTATGAACTTCGTACTTATCAAATGTTTTTCAATTGTTTATATCACTCATGATTCCCCTTTATGCAATGTAACTCACTTTTATGGATTCTCCCTTATTTCCATGAAATCTATCTATCTGCCTATATGTATTTGTACTCTTTGGGATCCCCGGAAAATATGTATTTTTCCCAGCAGGGTTTATATTCCAACTTTGTTTTATTTTTCATTTTATTTCATATAATTGTCAAGTCATGAAATCAAATGGGAAATATTTTGACCCCAACATGAACCCCAGATCCTATGACCCAGGCTTCCCTTCCCAAAAACAAAAGGATAATCTGCCACAGCTTAATCCAATCTTATTCAGATTGCATGGACAATATAAGGCTTGAGTCACCAAATTCGGAGTGTTGTCCTAAAGGTGATTTGCCCCCAAGGCAAACATTGTCATATCTCATCCTAAGGAAATTCCAGGACACCTCAGGAAGGCGCCCTGTGGAGCCTGTCAATTATGGCTCATCACCACCCATCACCACTTCCCCCCCTGACACCCCAAGGCATATCTAAAAACTGTATATGCGACAGGAACCCTTGATTGCTGTCATTAATCCCTTTAGAAATCGGCCGGGCAGGAATTAATCCGATCTTTCCTGCCCTGTCACTTCATTGTTCCAATAACTCCCGCCTTCTCCTTCCTGATTGGCTCGAGTGGGGACAAAAAGCAGCTCCCTATTGGGCCAGCAGAGCAAGGCGGGAAACGAAAGCCCGCCTCGTTCAACCCTCTAGCCTATCCGCGATCAGATGGGCGGGGGAGCGGGGCGGGAAATTCAAGGGGCTGTCAGACTGAAACATTGTATAAATATGGCTTTATTTTGGTTATGTGGTACCCTAGTAGACTGAATGATCACTACTAGAGTCCTTTTCAGCTGAATCGCTCAATAAAGACTCCTTGGCGGATTTTCCTTCAACTTTGGCGGACCTGCTTCATTTCGGCTTCAGGTTGTATTGCGGCTCATATTTTCCTATTGGCTCCGCCAAGGTCCGTTCTCTCAGGACCGGATCGGGACTCTCCTTAAGGGCCCGATCCCCTAAAGCGCGGTCGACAACAGGGTGATAAGGAAATGTGATGTATATATTCAGTTTTATCATATTTATTTACTTTATTGTTATAAGTGCCTTATTTTAACTTACTACATAGAGTGTAATCAAGTCTTATCAAGCCTTTTTGTTTAGTTTGGTATTGTGATATGGCTTAAGGCAGTGGTTCCCAACCTGTGGGACCCCAGATTTTTTGGCCTTCAACTCCCAGAAATCCTAACAGCTAGTAAACTAGCTGGGATTTCTGTGAGTTGTAGGCCAAAACACCTGGGGACTCACAGGTTGAGAACCACTGGCCTAAGCTAATCATTAAAAAATATTATTTTGAAAGTAGTTGCTATAGTCCAGAAACTTCATTTTTGTGGTTGCTTTAAACTATGTTTAATTGGTTGAGACTCTATGAGATATTCATTGAAAACTATAGCAAAATGTGAAGGATAAACTTCTATGTTTTTATGATAGAACCAATTAGGAAATGACATATATAACCCAGGAACAAAACTTGTGTTACATAGTGTTATTTTCTACTAACAATTCCTAAGGATTGCCATCCCAACCCCATGGAATGAGATGTCTGGCATGGTTCAAGATCAAACAATGGACCAGAATCAACCAGTGAAGCAGCAATAGGTCTTTTTGGAGAGTGAGTGGATGTCATTAACCATATGAATGCAAAGCAAAGAAGTACGACAAGGCTGATATTTTAGTCAGAACTGAAAGCTGCTAGCAAGAAGAACAAAACCATGAGAGGAGGGATGAGTCAATTTTAACTCCCAGATCCTTTAAAACATATTCAGCAAATGGAAGTATGTCTTTCAAAGAGACTAACCCAAAGGAAGATTAAAATAGGAATGCACTGTGTCCTCAAGTTGTTTTTGACCCTTCATGGTGTCATTCTGGATTTTGTTGTTGAAAGAAATCTTAAGAACTTGTAGTTCTCCATCATTCTGGTATATCTTTTTATCTGCCTTTCAGGATGGACATGAAAACAGAGGAAAGAAAACACGTTTACTCTGATTTTATCCAGAATAATGACTGTGACTTTGACATTTACATTCTCCATAACTGATTTCTTTCCTTTCCTTTCCTTTCCTTTCCTTTCCTTTCCTTTCCTTTCCTTTCCTTTCCTTTCCTTTCCTTTCTTAAGATGGTTGAAGATACTTTGCAACTGGTTGTTTTCAATCACAAGCTGTTTGCTCAATCAAGTTCTTTATACTGTGCATAATAATCCTACGCCACCCACAAAAATCTAATTTTATGCAGTTTTGTTTAGACTAAGGGAGAAAGACATAACAGAGGCTTATAATATTTTGAATGGCCTTAAGAGGAAAATTTTGCCTCTTAGTTTGTGTGTGTGTGCATGCCTCAACTTTCTCTCTCTTTCACAAAAAAAAAAAAATACTTTATGAGATAGCATGTCATTAGCTTGTGGAATCCAGTACTCCAGTGACCGCTAAATCAAACAGCCTTTAAAAGGGATTAGACAAAATGATAGAGACTACATTTACTAGGGACTGTTAGTTATGAATGGTTTCTCCTTGCATAAAAGAAGTATGCCTCTCAATGCTGGGGCTAAAAGTGAAGGGGAAGGGTATCATTTGCATACACTTCTCCCTTGTGAGCTTTCAGAGACAGGGGGATAATTCATTGCCACAGTGGAGGATCTCAGCTCATAAAGTGGAACTTTCATCTCTGCTTGACCTTTGCAGTCCCCTGAAATCTGCTCTCAGGGCTGAATCCACACCTGCAAAATAATTCATCCTTACTTAGGTCAGAGTCCTGTTTGAACAACACTACATTTCTCTATTTTTGAAGTGAAAGCACTTTTGACTCTTAGTGCATTTTTAAAAAATGCCTTTTTTACTCTGCAGTTTCTAGGAAAGAAATGGCTTTTTACACAAGGGCTATCCAGAAAGTAGATTACGTTTTGGAATTAAAAATGAACAAAGTATAGGAGAAAACATTTACCATATGCAGTTGAAAGCCAGACCCAAATACCACTTCTCAATATATTTATTTATTTATTTATTACAATATTTATATCCCGCCCTTCTCACCCAACAGGGGACTCAGGGCGGCTTACAATAAAACACATATATAAAAATTGTGCAATACACTATAAATCAGTTAAAAATTTTAACTTACATTTTTAACATAGTTCCCATTGAAATCTAGGCACTTCTCATAGCAATAAAAGAGTTTGGAAAGACCTTCCCCACCCACCAGGAGGGTGCCCCTCTCTGCAGCTGCGCATGTGCATATGCTCAACTTTCCCCCACGCTTGTCATGGATCGCTCTTCTAAGGTTTTGCAAGAAGCATATCTTTCCTATCCCAAAAAACGGTTGCCATAACCTTCCTTGCAAGCATTTGCAAAACAGAAGAGCGATCCAGGAGGAGCGTGGGGGAAAGTTGAGCACATGCATATGCACAGCTGCGGGAAGGGACGCCTGCCTGGTTGAGGACATAAGCCAAGCGGCAAAGTTTGGTGTACTGTATGCTGGAGCTGAGATATAGCCCTCTAATAACAGAAAGCATTCCATCATCAAGAGAGGCTAACTTGTTTAAATATAAGAATAGGTCACTGAAAGCAATAGGGCTAGAGCAGGGGTGTCAAATTCATTTTCACTGAGGGACACATCAGCATTATGGTTGCCTTCAAAGGATCGTTTGTAATTGTAAGACTGTATAAATAAATATAACTATGTTGCCCTGGCATTGAAAGTCTCACGGGCCACATAAAGTGATGTTGTAGGCCGGATGTGTGGACTAGAGTTGCCCATTATTTTATTTAGATTCTTTTGATGTTGGTGGGTCTGATCAACAGAAGAAAAGTTGAAATACTACATCACAGTCTGAATTTTTAAACTTCATGAATCTGTAACTGCATTGTAGAAATAAAACAAAACTCCGTCAGTTAATTGTGAAGGTACACACTTGTGCTCCCCAATGTACATTGGACACATATCCAATGGGAATTCTGTTTCTGATTGTCACAGCCTCGATTGTTAGTTGGAAAGGGTTAGAAATGTCCTTCTTGCATCCCAATTGCAAGCTGAGGTGACTTAATTCACTTAATGTGGCTGCTTGCTAATAAAGTAGGTTGAGGAGTCATTTATGATTGTGGCCATTGTGTCCTAGTCATAATTAATAGTGTTGTGGTCAAATTTAGAGTCAGGACCATGGATAAGAGGATCCGTGCCCGGCAAGTGTTCAGACTAAACCAAAATAGACCAGGACAGAGAAGTCACTCAGGAGGATGAAGACAAGCCATAGAAGTTCATTTGATCTGGCTGGAAAGGATGTGTGTACAAGCAAACACTTTCAAAGGTATAGCGTAACATGAATACAGGGACACAGGTTTTACATTTGACAGCCATTTAAACTTCCTGCTCCCTCCCCTGATTGACTGAAAGAGAGGCCAGTTTGGATCCTCACCCTGATTGGCCAGTATTCTGATGATGTTGCATCCTCCAGGTGGGGATTCTTTCTGGTGTAGAGACGATGACGGATTGGTCCGAGAGGGCCAATCAGATGTGAGAGATAGTGTCCAATTCTACACCAAAAACAGCCTTAGGCATAAGTGTAAGCAAGTAAAAAAGGCTTTACTTCAGCCAAAATAAAGATAATGCGATTAGAAAACAGAAAGTACAATCTCAATGATACTGCATGGTCTTCAAGCAAACGTAAAGCAAAAGTCTTCATGACAGACAGCAAATAAAGTCTTTGATGATGACACACGGTCTTTAAGCAAATGTAAAACAGAAGTCTTCACAGCAGACAGCAAATAAAGGCCTACGAGTTGCAAACAACAGGAGACTTCAGAGATTCCATGCTGGACACAGTGCTGGTAACAGACAGACACTTTCTCGAAAGTAAGTCAGTTGCAGCCAGCACTGAACCCTGACTTTGCTGCTAATTTATAGCCCTGAGCTTCCCAGCACAGCTGACCCTAGGACGAGGTTTGATTGCTCAATGTTTTCTCTGCTAGCCTAGCTGATCTCCTTCTGACTTCTTTCTCCTTTCATTGCTCCAGAAAAGTAGGGATCTCTGCTATATCTGCCATCTCTCCTTCCTCTTCTTCCTCACTACTTAACCCCAAATCTCCTGCCTCATCAAGCACCTTCTAAGAATCAGAAGAGCAATCCACAACAGGTGGGAGGAGATGAGCTCTGAAAGATCTGTGTCTGTATTTGAAAAATGGAAATGAGTTTTTTAGTGGTTCAGCTCCAGATGATGGGAAATTTCTTTGGAAAACAAAGCTGAGGTGCCACAAGAACAAAAGGAGATGATCTCCTTGAATGAAGTCACGGACTCGGAATAAAAGGAGTCTACAAATGTATATATCTTAAGCTTCTGTTTCCGCAGTCAGCAATCTCTCAGCCCAAGCGAGATACATGGCTGCATAAACATCGGCTGGCTACCCTGTTTCCCTGAAAATAAGACATCCCCAGAAAATAAGACCTAGTAGAGGTTTTGCTGAATTGCTAAATATAAGGCCTCCCCTGAAAGTAAGACCTAGCAAAGTTTTTGTTTAGAAGCATGCCCATCAAACAGAACACCAGAGCATGCAGGATTGATAAATGTACGTACCATATACATGGAAATAATGGTAGTAATAAGAAATTCTTAATAGGATTCACAGTTTGTCTGGTTATGCTGGTTTGTGATGACAACTACTGTACAGTATATATTAAATTTTTTTTTTTTGTTCAACAATAAATGTGAATTCTTCTTCATGGAAGAATAAGACATCCCCTGAAAATAAGACCTAGCACATCTTTGGGAGCAAAAATTAATATAAGACACTGTCTTATTTTCGGGAAAACATGGTATATCAGATTTAATACAGAAACTGTCTATTATTCTACAAAATGGGTCTTGATTATTGCCTTGCCTGGGATAGCCAGGGGGATCAGCACAGCCTCTCCTGTTCCAGGAAATTGCGGGGTAGCTGAAAGGTGAAGACCTTGGATGCTCATCATTTATATTCTATAGGGGTAGAAATGACATTAAAGGATACAAGGCAGAAAGTTGAAAGAAATATACATTTTATTAACAGTTTGGAAACAATATAATCTTTACGGAGGAGCTGCTGCTGGTCTGTTGCTGGTATTATTCTTCTCCGCAATTGCGGAAGTCCAAAAAATAATTTAAAAATAAATAAAAATTATGTTTTTATTCTGATGCCCTTGGAAACTATAAATCATTACTGGGTGGGGTTATCGTGTTTGATAGCAGTGTCACTGAATAAGGAATAGAATTCAAAGACACAACCATGTTTTTTTGCATTAATATGCAAAACAATATGGTAGCACCTTTGAGTCTGAGAAAAATATGCTTGTGGCATAAGCTTTCATAGACTGACGACCTCATCACATGGGAAAAATGAGCATCCTAACACGCTGCTAGAACGCTTCCTTGACAGAGCCTATCGGATGCCATCACATGACATAGGGCTACTTTCACTTTGGCTCTGTAGAGGTAGCATCCTGACAGTTTGCTAGGAGGCTTCCCTGGGAACATGGGAAGTCTCCCGTGTTCCATGAAGAAGAATGGAGGGAAGCCAGGTGGCGATGCTTCCCCCGTGGGATGAGGTAAGAGCTGCAGCAGGTGATGCAGGGTGTAGGACAATGATTTTCCCCTGCTGCCCCACAGATTTGCAACACTGCATGACAAATCCCCTGCTGCCTCTCACCAATGTGATGAGGACCTGAGTCTGTTTCATCAGAATATACAGCAGTTGCCAATCTGTAGCTCTAGCTTACAAATTTGTCACTGCAATACAGAATGCTATCCACCACCTTTAGGAGAATGCTATATTTTTGCCTATTTGGTCTAGGAAACTGAATCTCTTTTTGCCCAACTCCACTCGCCGAAAGTGAGAAATGTTGTGGTAATCTCTGAATGGTTAGACTAAATTTAACCCTCTCTGGGGGAGATTCCACCAAAATGCAGCAGAGTAGCAAAAGCAAAAGCTTTCAAATGCAACAGTTACTTACATGGGGTGAGGAAAGAGAAGCCTTTCAGTTTAGGATGCAATCGATTGCAGAGTCTCAGTAAAAGTTCAAAAAGTATTTATTCAGGTAAAAAGAATTCCATTATAGATAGAAAGGCTTGGGAGCTGTGTAGTCTACTCTAGACTGGTTTCTAAGGAAAAATAAGAAAGGAAAAATAACAAACATCTAAATAGTTACATCTTGCCAGGAGAGACAGCAATATGCTGCTTGTTGGCTAGAAGAACAAAGGGAGAAGAATGAACCAAAATGGTGCCAACCTCATGGTCCAGTTTATTGGGGCCATAAAACACATTCTGACCAATGAGAAGTTAGTGTCCCTAAAGATTCACATTTCTACTAACTTCAAAGTAAGGGATGTGACGTACACAGGATAGAGTGAAACACAGTAAAGCCTATCTAGGCATGCTTTGGAAACAGGGAAAGGATTCCCTCAATCTAACTCTATCATCTATCTGACTACATTTAGACTTGAGTAGTCCAGGGTGATTCCCAACAAGAAAGACATCCAACAACACAGGAACTGCATTCTGCCAGTCCTGAAATGCTTTCTGGGTTGAAAAGTAAGACTCTGGGCTTCAGTTCTTTTCTTCCAGTGCCATTACAAAATGAATGCAAAAGAATAGGATTCTGACTTTAGTTATGCCTGGATAAGATATAGTCTTGGTGTCTTCTTCCACACAATCTCTTTGGTTTTGATAATGTTTGTGTATTTTCTTTTTTTAATGTTAGCACACATCATAGCAAAGCTGCCTCTTAAATATTTGCCTCCAAAAATGTAGCCTGTGTCTGAAAAAGAATGATTTGGCACCAGAGATACATTTTTCAGTATCCCTTTACCAGATGGATGGATTTGTTCAATACAACAGAAAAAGTTAGTAAACTGTGTGGAATGCTCTTAAAATACATTGCATTGTTTACTAGATTTCTCGTTAACTGTATGTCATATGGTATTTCATAATGAAGTACTCTTAAATTTTTTTGCTTATCCTAACAACAACAAAAGAGCTGAAAATGCATTTCTACAATATCATGATGGAAAAATGTGCTAAAGTATTTCCATAAATCCAATGTAGCACTTTGGCAATAGCTCTGAGGCAGTAAATTTAGAAAATTAGGACCAGATGAGTTTAAAATAGAAACTTACATAACTTTTTGCAGAGATACATTTTTATAATTTGTGAGTGTGTGTGTACTTGGATAAGTATGTGTGCTTAGAATTAATCAGATATAACTTTTACAAAAATATTGTGGTAACTGTCTGGGTGGAATTTGATACTGGAGGAGATTTGTAAACATAGATAGGCTTAAACAATTTTCATAAAATATTCTTAGGTGGAGGAGGAAAAACATACCCTTCTCACATTGTTTAAATGGACAAAATCACATTGTTTTCTAACCAAATAAGGAATGCATTAGCTATCCTTTCTTCTGTTTGAATTATACCCTCCAACGTTGTTCAACCAGGACGTAGTGGTCAAGAAACATCAGTGTGCTCAAGATGGCAAATGTTATTGAACAGCCAAGCTAGGAGAGCTTGTTGCAGTTTGCTTCTCTTCTCATCCTCCACTGAGTATAAACTATGTTTGCAAGCCGCGGTGCAATGAGTTAAACTCTTCTGCCAGCTGGGCTGTTGACCTGAAGTTTGGGTTGCTAACCTGAATGTTGCCAGTTCGAACCCGCGAGACAGGTGAGCTCCTGTCTGTCAGCTCTAGCTTGTGGGAACATGAGAGAGGCCTCCCAGCAGGATGGTAACACATCCGGGCATCCCCTGGGCAACATCTCTGTAGACGGCCAATTCTCTCACATCAGAAGTGACTTGCAGTATGTTCTTAAGTCGCTTCTGACACGATAAAAAAAAACTGTTTGCATTTTGAAATCGGTTTGCATTTATTGAAATAAGCTGAGGACAAAGGGGAAGGTAGGAGGCAGTAGAAAAAGAAACTGGGACATTTTAAAGGTTGCTGAAAAAGTGGGATGATGGAGCATTAATTGGAACTGTTCCAATAGTTGACGGGCAAGTTAAATGTTGACGACTGTCCTGTTATTTCAATAGTGAGAGGCTGACCTTGGCTACTGAGCTATCACATAGCCCATCCTGGTATTTGAAGTCTGAACTCTGTTTTGTTTTATAGTGATGCTGTTCTCCCCTCCCAGTTTCCTGGATACAACCAAGTCAGAACTGAAACTTGATTGGTTCTTGTAAGAAACAAACTAACCCTCCATTTCCTCTCCAACACAGCCAGTATCTGTCAACCAGATTGAGACAGATAATAGAGATTGCTCTGACTTTTAGAGGAAATGTTACCGTTTTCATAAAGTTGATGGTAGTAAAGTTTCACCCCATCTTGCCTCTGACAATTCCTTGTTCAAGGAGACAATGGTGACGTCTAAGGGCAGACGTCTTCAACCTGGTGTTACAAACAAGCCAGATCTATTATCCCAATGATCATGCTGTTCAGGAGATTTGTGAAATTGTAATCTGATACATCAGGAGAGCAGCAAGTTGAAGAAGGCTGTTGTTTGAAGCAGGGTCATTCTGGGCCTTGTGTTCAATTTTTTGGTGGAACAACTCAATTTGCTCAAAATCAACCTCTATTCCCCCCACCAAGCCAATGGAGAACTTGCTATGTCCCTGTAACTAGATACTTGACAATGAAAGAATCATCAAGGACCTCCAGTGTTTTTTGGGTGAAAGAAGTCCTTCAGAAGTCCCAGAGGATAACCTTGCCTATGTATTGGCTCATCATTCAAAAACATATTGAATACCCTATACATTCAAAGATAAGCCGAGTTTTTCAGCCCTTATTTATGAGCTGAAAAAAGCCTCCCCCGGCTTATATAATCGGGTCAAGGTCAAGGCTGGCAATGGAGCCTGCAAACCATTGCTTGCAATATATGATCTATTTCTCTCTTCTCCTCCCTTATCAGTGTGTTTTCTTTTTCAAAGCCTCCCTCTCTCTTAACGAAGGGAATGTTTTGAAAAGAGAAAGACGCCCTTGCATGTCAGGAAGAAGAAAAATATATATTCATTAATCTTATGAAAGCATTTCCCCCTGAAATATTTGTTAAACTCTCCTACAGATATATAGGCATTAACCCCTTGCAAGCTTTTGCAATCTCTATGTACCTTTATATTTGTATCTATCTATATACAATAATTTTAGATATGAATTTTCCCCTCATATGTTTGCAGGTCTTTGCAAATCCTTTATACATATAGATTCATGTACCTGTGTATCTGTAGCCATACATATACATTATTTTTATATATGAATTTACCATCATATCTTTGTAAGTCCTTGCAAATCCTATATAGATATAATTATCTATAGATATCTGGATCGTGATGAATATATTCTTACCTACCTATATATAGGGCTTGCAAAATTACGGGGGGAAATGAACACACAAATATATATAGACATGTCTAGATAGATATGAATATATATATATACACATACACGCGCACACACGGCTTGCAAATATTGTAGGAGAAACGCACACACACATACACACACACATACACACACACAGAGGGGAGATTTGCAAACATTTCAGGGGAAAATGCATATGTGAAATTAGTATCTATAATTATAGATCTACATCTAGCTCTGCATTGTTTATATAAGCATTGAATGTTTACCTGTTACTATGTTGGCAGCTGGCCTGAGTCCCCATGGGGAGATAGGGTGGGATCCAAATGAAGTTTTTATGATGATGATGATGATGATGATGATGATGATGATTGTTATTATAAGGTTATTGTTGGTACCATATTGCTTTTGTTGCCCCTACTTTTCCACTTATAGAGCTAGTTTATTGTTTTTCTTTGAAATACGGTAAATATTCAAAAACATTTAACCTACTGATGCCTCGATTAATGAAATTGTATTGGTATCTATTTTTATTTTGAAATTTACCCGTAGCTGCTGCATTTCCCACCCTCGTCTTATACTCGAGTCAATAAGTTATCCCAGTTTTTGTGGTAAAATCAGGTGCCTCGGCTTATATTCGGATCGGCTTATACTCGAGTATATATGGTAGTTCTATTCTAGTTAGAACTAACCAACAGGATGCTATTGTTGACATCCTGGGAGTAGTAGTTTTACTATGACGAAAGAGGTTTGGTGTCTTTCCAAGCTACAGATGTCAGGATTCCATAGCACTGAGCAATGGGCAATTAAAGTGGTGTCAAACTGTATGACTTCTACAGTGTAGATGTACCTGTGCTTATAGCTGTTTGGTTGGTTTGTATCTTGAATGAGCTGCTTTTAGCTCTTTTCCTGTACTGTACTTGTTTTTTTTACTTGCCTTTAAAATAATGTTATTCTACATTTTGAAGCAAATGCTAACTGTTGTATTTTTTTGTTTTGATTTGTATTTATTTATATTTGTATTTTACACAGAAACTAGCTAGTATAATTCAGTACATAAATTCACTTCTAATTCATTTCTAATTCTAAATTATTCCTATGTAGTGGGTGTACTCACAGCATCTGAAATTGTGGAAATGCAATTGTAGAACAGAAAAGCAGTCAAATGAAACCTGAATGCACTATTGAGTTGTTCCCTATATTGTTCACTAAGGAGTTCATGCCACACAGTAACACTATTGTCTGTCCTTAAAAATCTCAGAGTCTCCAGTTATCTGGGTGCGGCAGGGAGGAAATCAAAAAGTTATCTTGAGGGGTACCGGACTGAGATTAAAGAGGGGGGGGGGTGAGATGATTATATTTTTGGGCTGAAGCATAGGTGCAAGGCAAGGCCACACATGTGTGCAAATGCAAGCATTGTGTTAGCACTGAAAGATGGCTCCACTCTTTGAATTTTAACCATTGTTTTGGTGGGAGTTTTTTGCCTTTAGCAGAAGTAGGAGGTTTGGCATTTCACTTAACATACTGCAGTGTGTCTGTGTATTAATGTGGACACTGCCAACTTGGTTTGGGGGAAAAATGGTTGGAGCAAGACAAGAAATGAACATTCAGTGCAGAAGGAGACTGCTTGTCGGCTTTGTTTCAGAAATGAAAGAATCTTTTTAAGTGTCACTTAAAGCTGCAAACTAGAACAAGCCACTTTACATTCCATTCCTTCTGCGCTCTTCCCTTCATAGCACAGATTCTTCCTCTGATATCAACAACACTGGGACCCCTTCTTCACTGCCATATAAAATCCAGATTATATGCTTTGAATGGGATTATATGGCTGTATAGACTCATATAATCCAGTTCAAAGCAAATAATGTGGATTATCTGCTTTGATAATCTGGATTATATGGCAGTGTAGAAGGGGCTTGGGCTGAACAACAACACTGAGTGAACAAACCAGCATCTGGAACCAGAGCTGTCTTCTGGGGCCCCACCTACACTGCCACATAATGCAGTTTCATAATGCAATTTAACATAATGCAGTTTAAGGAGCTCCACTGGCTGCCGTTTACTTTCCGGGCCCAATTCAAAGTGCAGGTTATCACCTACAAAGCCCTAAATGGTTTGGGACCCACCTACCTTAGAGACCGCATCTCCCCCTATGAACCCACACGTTCTCTTCGCTCGTCGGGGGAGGCCCTTTTCTCGCTCCCACCCCCCTCGCAGTCGCGGTTGGTGGGGACGAGAGAGAGGGCCTTCTCCGTCGTGGCCCCCCGGCTTTGGAACTCTCTTCCTAGAGAGATCAGGCAGGCCCCTACCCTCCTCTCCTTTCATAGGAGCTTAAAAACCTGGCTCTTCAAAAAGGCCTTTGATACCTAATTTGATGTCGGACTGATCCATCTGCCCATTTTATAATAGCCCCCATTTCGAGATGTTGCCAATGCTATTTTGCACTTTATTGTCCATTTCTACCAGCACATTCTGTTCTGGATTTTATGAATTAGTCTCTTGTTTTAATATTGTATGTTTTTCGTATGCTTCTTGCCGATTTTAACGATTGTTTTATTGCTATTGATGTTTTACTGGTATAATTGTTTTATAGTTGTGTTACTGATATTGATTGTTTTATCGGGCTAGGCCCCATGTGAGCTGCCCCGAGTCCCTTTGGGGAGATGGGGCGGGGTATAAAAATAAAGTTATTATTATTATTATTAACTGCATTGAACTGAATTATATGGCAGCATAGACTCATATAATGCAGTTCAATGAAGGTAAAATGCATTATGAAACTGCATTATATGGCAAAGTAGATGGGGCCTGGTTCTCACATTAAGGATATGGTGGCACAGTTGGTTAAACCACTGAGCTGCTGACTGAAAGGTCGGTGGTTTGAATCCGGGGAGCAGGGTGAGCTCCTGCTGTTAGCCCCAGCTTCTGCCAACCTAGCAGTTCGAAAACATGCAAATGTGAGTTGATCAATAGGTACTGCTCTGGCAGGAACGTAATGGTGCTCCATGCAGTCATGCCAGCCACATGATCTTGGAGGTGTCTAAGGGCAATGCTGGCTCTTTGGCTTAGAAATGGAGATGAGCACCAATCTCCAGAGTCGGACACTACTAGATTTAATGTCAGGGGAAACCCTTTACCTTTACCTACAGGTCACATGTGTAACAACTCAGGAGGAAAGTCTGCAAGAAGAGATTCATAGACATTAAATCAACACGACAACAAAGGACTCTATTCTCATCCTATTTCTGTCCTTCCCAAATGTACTCTCTCCCCATTTATTGTTGGAAGTGTTCGGATTCTCAGTGTATTGTTGGCAGGCACTGAATAGTAGATTTCTCTGGGGTGCCCATGCTTTCTTTGTTCCACCGGGCAGTTAGAACTGCCTAGGTTGATTTGTGAACATCTGGAGTATGGATGGTTCTGTCTGCCTTCCAGCAGGGAGCTGGACTAGATGGTTCCTAATTTCACACACAATTTCATGCCATGTTAATGTCAGGAATTATCATCAAGATGACATCAGGGCTATGATGCCTATAGTATTGTATCTGGGGTCTTAGTAAGTACCATATAATATTTGTCAGGTCTTTGGGACTAGGTCTTCCCTTGTGTTCAGACAAATGGCAGAAATCGTGGTACAAGAACACTGCCTTATTATGTGTGGCATTTTCACGTGAATATTACTGTATATAAGACAGTGAGCAGTGCAGGCCAAAAGAAGGTACTACATCGAAGTTGTGAATTATGTCCCAACTGAAGTCAAGAGTCTGTTAGCAAAGCAGCATAGTGAGCATTGTCTTCTGCTGGTTTCCTTGAGATAAGAAGCATTGGCGTGTTAGCTGTTACTGAAGTACATAAGTAAATGGCTCCATATTTTTGACTGCTGTAAGGTTCCAAGTCCAAGCTGTGTTGGTATCCAGTATAATGTAATTCCACTAGTACGGCAAGTTTAATGTAACTTCATTAGTACAGATTCATGCTATACTGAGGCTATATAAGATCTTGACCCAAACAAGTACAGTAGTTATCAATTTCCCCTTTTTAGATTGCAAACTCTCAACATCTTTCTCATGGCCATAAAAGGACCCCCCCCCCCAATGTTCTGGACTAAATGAGCAAGCTTTCTTAGAGCTCATATATGCATTTTTTTCATGTCAGGAGTAACTTGAGAAAATGCAAGTCACTTATGGTGTGAGAGAATTGGCCGTCTGCAAGGCCGTTGCCGAGGGGACACTTGGATGTTTTATCAGCCTGTGGGAGGCTTCTTTCATGTCCCCGCATGAGAAGCTGGAGTTGACAGACTGGAGCTCACCCTGCTCCCCGGATTCGAACTACTGACCTTTCAGTCAGCAGTCCTGCCAGCACAACCCATTGCACCAACGGGAGCTCTACATATGCAGATAATGTGGGGGAAAGAAAGGCTCATGGTGGGGTAGGTAATATTTATTGCAGTCATACAGTACCCAATGAAAGAATAATGAAAACTCATAAACAAAACCAAGATTTTGCAGTGACATATTTGTGGCAGTAGACTTTAAAGCCATTTCTGGCTTAAGGAAACTCTACATAGTCACGTTTCCAAGTTCAAAACACAGGGCTGTCAGGAGTGGGAAAGAAGGCCAACTTGTACATTTTGTGAAATATAATTCCAAATGGACAAGTCCCAAGTCGTGGTATGGGGTGTTGTGCCTTACTTACTATTAGTAAAACCAGTCTTTACTCACTTTGGACTCCCAGACTTTGATAGAGTACAAACCCCATTATCTACATCCATTGAGCTATCTGCTAGGATGATAATGTTTGCGGTCAAGTAACGTATCCATATTCCATGTGGGCTGGAGGAGGGACAAGAAACTGAAGTTTAGGTCTGGTAACACCAAGGTTTATTGTGGAAGTGGTGTCTGTTCAGATAAACAGCAGGAATGGGTATTGACACCTATCGTAGTCTGGTTCCTGTGATACTGGAGGCAAAATGAAGACATCATGAACATTAGCCATAATCTTTATTGGAAATAGCAACCTTCCAAGCCTCTCATTATTTATTTGTTAATGTATATATTTGCTAACCTGTATTCTATGTGTATGTTGATTTGCCAGTTTGACTTACCTCTTTGCTGTTGGCGGGGTTATAGACATATGATTGTACTGAGCATGTTCAGATTCAGGACTCCATTTTGTATTTCCTTTTGCATCAAATCTCAGTGGAGGTGAATGCATGTATCTATTTAGAGATTTCAATAGATGTATGTATGCTTATGGATTTCAGTGAGTACACCTATACTTAAAGACTATGGACTATTGATTAAGAAAGAATAATATACCCTGTGTACTCAATAGGAAATGTGCCTGCATGGTGCATTAATACAAGATGTTTATGAGCAAACAAGATATGTTATTTTTCAAAGAAGATTTTGGTTTTTATCACTGAGTACATATTTTAAACTAAAAGGTTTTTAAAGGGAGTGTATATGTTTTGGACAAATTACAATTACAACTACAAAGAAACAATCATCCATTGCTAACCAATTTCTTTTTGTAGTGACATGCCTTTGTCCTTGGCAGTTCAAAGACATGGTTCTTCATTTTAACAGCTGAGTTACTTATGTGCCATTACATGAATGCTTGTGAATATCACTTGTTCAAAGAGTTGACTTCTAACCAGCTCATGCTTTTCTTGACTAGTGGTTTTCAAAAGGTAGTCACCATATATTCATGGAGATTCACATTTGATAAAAGGATATGTGCCCAGAGACTGGGTGCAGTTATTTTCCAATTGGTTATGTCCAATAACTTTGCCTTGCATGGATATGTCTAATTCCCTTTTAAAGCTTGAATGATCACATTAATGAGTGAAGTCATCTTTGTATTTCTTGCCTAAGAAAACTCTTTCAAGGTAACTTGAAAGGACACACACACAATTTACTGATAGTGTACACTAGCCTTTTCTTAGGTTAAATCTGCAGAGTTTTCTGGATTTCAGATCCTACCATCCACACTTGCTGATATATTGATAGGATGATGGTGATTTTAGTCAACAACATCTGGAAAAGGCTTAGGATTAGTCAAATACATATTCAGTCAGTTTTTAATGGTCTCAGATGTCCCTGTTTAGAGGCTGTATGTTTCTCTGTGTACCAGATATGGAAATAAACAAAGGGGCAGCTCTAGTTTCATCTGCCTAGACTGCCATACTAAATGCCTGTTCTCTTGTTCCTCTTCTGCAAAGATGACTCATTTTCCATTCATGCCAGTAGTGAGAGTACTAGAGAATGAGAGTAAATAAAGGGAAGTTAACATTTTTTTTTTCACAGTGAGTGCCAAATATTTCTTAAGAAGAAAAAAAATCCCAGTCGAACTCAAAACATGCATGAAGATTGGTGTCATTGATTTACCTCTGATATATATGATTCAGGGCCCATAAACTCTGTGCATGTCATATACCCATTGAACAATAAGAAAACCTTTGGCATCACAATCCTATACTGAGTTACTTGGTTGAAATTCAATAGGAGTTTGTGTCTAATAGACTTACACGATTGTCCTACAAGGGTTTTTTAAAATTTCAGTGACGCAAACAGAGCCAAATACAAGACAAAAGCCACCAGAAGGTGAAGACAGTTAAATTTTCATTGACCCAGTCCTAAACCAAATGCACTAAATCAACACCCCATCAAAGTTCTCCCACAGTTTTACACACACAGTCAGCCAAATGACTAACAAAGGCATGCTAAATGCATGAGTATCGTGTTAAGTAGATGTGAACTGGATCATTTGTTATCTTTGGACTCTTTTGGAATAGGAATGGCAGAAGAATCTCCTAGTCAACAAACTGGATACATGAAGCAAAAGTGCATGGCTTCATTGTCAATTGTTTTTAAACGAACCTTAAAAACTCACTTGAAAGTGTTGCAAATTGGGCTAGAATCATCATTATTTCATTTTAAAAAAATTATTTGTGAAAGTTGTATTTACATAAAATAAAATATTAGCTCGAATGAGCTCAACTGGGGGAGGAAAGAGATGGAGGGAAGGAAAAAAGATGAGAAAAAAAAGAAACAAAAAGAAACAAAAAGGGAGTAAATTGGGATAGGGTATATGTGGATATTGTTGACTTACAGTCTCTACAGCTGAATTCGATCTTGTTTATATATAAAGTTGTTCTTCTTTTGTTGAATTCCATCCCTTAATTTGCGTATTGTCCATTCCTTTTTATTCTATTTCCTATCTCGTCTTTGGTTGTATTTTAAAATTTGCTTTGTAGGTTAATTTTTCTTTTGTAGATTGCTTTGGGAAACTTTGATCCCAACAAAGGTGCATCTACACTGCAGAATTAGTGCAGTTTGACACCACTTTAAGTGCCATGGCTCAGTGCTATGGGGTCATGGAAGTTGTAGTTTTACAAGATTGTTACCCTTCTGAACCAAAGGGTGCCAATGCATCACCAAAATACATAGCTCAAGATTCAATAGCATTGAACTGGGGCAGTTAACATGGTGCGAAACTGCATTAATTCTAGTGTAGATGCACCCTTAATCAGGGATTGGGGCGATCCAGGCCTCCAAAGATTGCTGTACTTATTGGGAGATGCAGTACAAAAGCATCTGAAGTGCCACCCCTGCTGCAAGTATTTTAATAGCAGAATGCTAGGAACTCAAAGCAAATAATAAATTAAATTAAAGTACCGGGAAATTCCAAATACTATTTATCAGAGATTTTCACTTCACAGATCTGCCAAAGAACCCCCAGGTGTGACTGCACAGTCACACCTCTAATTCATACAGCACTTTCAGTAGTTTTATTGAACAGTTAAATCAGAGAGGCTAAGTTTCCCAAAAGAGACTTGTAACTTAATATCATGCTGTAAAGCATTAACATATACTTTCAAAAAGGTAAGTAGTTGTATTAGCCGCAAATATGCCCTTTATGGAGTTTGTTTTACTTAATGTGCAAGGATTGAGGTGCATTTCTCTAATGTCCCTTTCAAATGGTATCCAATTTCTGACTTTTTAAAAGTCTCGAGAAACACAGTCACATTACAGAGTGTGTAAAAATGATCACATTAAACCAAAGCTTTTCATTACAGAGGAAAATAATTTTTAAAGGAAAACCCAAGAACAGATTGATATTTTAACATGGAGGGCTTGACATATTGACCTCTAAGTTCTGAGGACTCCCAAGTTTCAAGCATGGCTTTTTTCTTTTTTTTGTTCAGGGGTGGTATATATTTTTCTTCAGTAAAGATTGGCTGAAATCAAGTTAGAAGTGCTAGAAAAATGACACCTCTAAAAATGAAAAAGCAACTAGAAAATACTGTGCAATTGCAACAGTAAAAGTGACCTGCCCAACTTGTTATGATTGTCTTGAAATAAAAAATTTTTGCATCAGTATCTGCCATGAATAGGAGCCCCCGATGGTGCAGCGGATTAAATCGCTGAGCTGCTGAACTTGCTGACTGAAAGGTTTATATGTTTTATTGTATGCTATGTTTTAATTGATTATTTTATTTGATTGTTGTATCTTTGTTTTTAGTTTATTGATATGTGTTTTAAACTGTTATACTCTGTCTCTGTTTGGGCTGTGCCCCATGTTAGCCTCCCAGAGTCCCTTCGGGGAGATGGTGGCAGGAGAGAAAAATAAAGTATTATTATTATTATTATTATTATTATTATTATTATTATTATTATTATTATTGGTCAGCGGTTTGAATCCGGGGAATGAGGTGAGCTCCCACTAGTAGCCCCAGCTTCTGCCAACCTAGTAGTTCGAAAACATGTAAATGTGAGTAGATCAATAGATACTGCTCTGGCAGGAAGGTAATGGCGCTCCATGTAGTCATGCCAGCCGCATCACCTTGGAGGTGTCTATGGACAACACCGGCTTAGAAATGGAAATAAGCACCAACCCCCAGAGTCAGGCATGACTAGAATTAACGTCAGGGGAAACCCTTTATTTTTTATCTGCCATAGATAAAGGGATAATAGGGGGCATAGTGATGGCAGGAGTTCTAATGGCCCTTACATGCCAGAAAAGATGGATATCCAAGACTGTCTTCTTCCATATGATTCTGCCTGAAATCTACAATCCTCAGCAAAGGCTTGGTTATCACATTCCCACCTTTCCCAATTTGGCAGGGATAGTCCCAATGAGTTGTTTGTCATCGCTCTTTTCCAATTGCTTTTAAAGTGTCCCAGATTCTCCCTTCTTCTACACATTTCTCATTTTCTCTTTTGCTTCTATTGCTACAAAATGAGTTCAACAAAAATGGTATGTTTAAGTTTGCAGTAGGCTAAGGAAAAAGCAAACTGCTGTAGTCTCTCTTGACATGAATAGTCTTCTTCATTAGCAATTGTTTGCAATTTTCACCACATTCTGATGTTGCTCAGCTTCATGCAGTCTCTGGTATCTCGTTTATATACAAGGAAAGGTCAGATCTGCGCTGCTCTATAGCCCAGAATCTGATCCCAGATTATCTGGCAGTGTAGACTCATATAATCCAGTTCAAAGCAGATAATCTGGGATCAGATCCTAGGAAATAAGGCAGTGTTGATCCAGCCTAAGTCTGACTGAAGGGGTTTCCTTTATTTAAAAGGATACCTTTTAGTCATACAAGCTTCCCAAACCTCAAAGAAAGGGATAACCATTATAACAATGGTTCTCAACCTATGGGTCCCCAAGTGTTTTGGCCTTCAACCCCCAGAAATCCTAATAGCTGGTAAACTGGCTGGGATTTCTTGGAGTTGGAGGCCAAAACACCTGTGGACTCACAGGCTGAGAATCACTGCCTTATAATAAAGAACACATGCCAGCCTTCCAGTAGGGTGACACAAAGGGGAGATTTCTACTTCTTACTCTTTGGCCGCTTTGAATGTAACTCACTATTTTGCTCACAACCCATTATAATATGACCCCCATATCTGCAACACCAGTAGGGGATTTCACTTATCAATTTTTGACAAAATACCGTATGTCTTCTCCAGGCATTTTCTGGATCCGACAATGTGACTCTATGGTATTCTTGGGCCAGAATTCTTATGTTTCAATAAGGTTGTTGTGACTCAGCTGGAACCTCAGGTTGACTCTGATGAGGATGATGGGATTCAGGTTCAGAATCAGGTTCAATATGTCCCTGTTGTAGAAGATGAGGAACAAAGAGTGCAAGTTCATTTTCCCACAGCAAGGAATGATGTTGATGATACTGAAACTAGCCAGGTGCAAATTGACTTGGAAAAGGAGGACAGTTTTCAGTCTGATAACGAGACTCAGCAAACTAACGAGCAGGCTGACCTTGATGAAAGGGAATCTTTAGATCGAGCTGACTGTTTGGAATTCAGGGTTTGGAGAAGTGTGAGAATCGCTAACAAGAGGGAGGTTAGAGGCCAGAGAAATGCTTTCATGCTTTGCAAAGGGTATTAAAGCAATGTGTTTGGAAACAAAGCAACGTTCGTTCTACCAAGAAGCAAGCTCTCATTTTCCTGGATTATCTTGCAGCCTATGTGTTCATGTTCTTGGGACTTTGTCATGCTCTATTGGGACTTCGTTTATTCCTTGTGATTCCTGGAATTATTCTCTAAGACTGTATTTTGCAACGGTCTTTTGGAACTTTACTTTTGCTTTTAAAGAACTTTTTATCTTCTATTTTCTAATAAACTAAAAAGACTTCAACCTGTGTACAGTTTGGTGTACATAGCAAGGTAAAGCTAACCTGAGGTGCGACAAAGGTTCACTATTATTCATGCTTTTGTGTGTCCATGTGAAATCTGGGAGTGTGTCCACCATGGATATTGGAATCAAATTTGAGTCTTGGGGCAGAAATGGATGAAGACTGATAGATCCAAAAGATTACTTTCTCTCTTATCAACTTGCCCACAAACTATGATCTTTGTAAACTCAATGAGATATGAGGTTCTCATTTGTGGTAGAACCCCAGATATGAAATTCCCAAGTAGACCCAAACTCTCATGACTGCAGATCTTCTAAATTGAAGGTCTGATCCTTTTCCTTCTAATTGTTATTTATTCGTTTAGATGCTTCCGACTCTTTGTGACCTCATGGACCAGCCCACGCCAGAGCTCACTGTCAGCTGTTGCCACCCCCAACTTCTTCAAGGTCAAGCCAGTCCCATCAAGTCCCATCCATCTCATCCTTGGTCGGCCCCTCTTCCTTTTTCCTTCCATTTTCCCCATCATCATTACCTTCTCCATTTTGTCTTGTCCTCTCATTATGTGGCCAAAGTACTTCATCTTTGCCTCTAATATCCTTCCCTCCAGTGAGCAGTCAGGCATTATTTCCTGGAGTATGGACAGATTTGATTTTCTTGTGGTTCCTTCTAATACTTTTTTAAAAACTCCTAAAATTTAAATGGGTATGTTGCTGTTCTTTTGTATTTTGTAAGCTGATTCTTATTCTTTAAAAAATTGTCTTTATAAATGAATTATATAATAATAAAAAAGCAGATTCCCTCCACCAAGCCTATCTGCTCTGCAACAGAATCCTTGCACAGTAATCTGGTAACAGAATACAGCCTACTGTTCGTTTTTAGGCCATTGGAAGCCATCCGAGTCCATCTGTGACTTAGAAACACTGGGGCAGGTCCAAGTTGGTCAGAATAAAAGAAACAAAACGTTGAGCTCTCAGCAGCGGAATGCTTTGAGACTCAGACTGGAGATTTTTTCAGTCCAAATCATTTTGTCTGGTTGGAGTTTCTCCCAGTTGAGATAGTGAATGTCTGGCCAGGAATCATTTCAACCTAATAAAGAGGCCCACTTATAATGTATGGACATTGCGGGTAACTTTTGATTCATCTCTGCCTTGCCCTTGAGTGAACTAAAGCACCTTTTCTTAAACTGGTGCATCATTTAAATAATTGCCAACTTGGGAGGGGGGGCATCATCTATATTGTTTTAAACCACCTTGCCCTCCAGCATCCAATCAACTAGTAAATAAAGAACTTGTCCCCATGCCAAATGGAAACATTTGATTTTTAATGGTATATTATAGCATGAGTGTTAGGGAGGAAAGGACATAAGGAAAAAATTAAGGTGTGTTGGTGCGGAACCTAAACTATTAACCAGGAAAATTTTAGGATGCATATTCTCTCTAAAGCGAACATGAAACAAAATATTGGGAATGTGTTGTCAAAGGCTTTCATAGCCGGAATCACTGGGTTGTTGCAAGTTTTCTGGATGTATGGCCATGTTCCAGAAGCATTCTCTCCTGGCATTTCACCCACATCTATGACAAGAATGATCAGGATTGTGGATGACGGATGGAAGCTCTTATGTGTGCCCATGAACCCAGAGTCACCCTGTAGAATGATGCACCACTCAGCTTTGCAGAACAAATAGCACAAGAACTTTTACTAAGTCTAAGAGATCAACAGAACAATTGTATTTGCAATCGTCTCTCTGATTGCTTACAGAAATCAGCAGTCATAAGCAGTCCTTTCTTAGTCCATATATATGCTTCAGTGAAGATCAGCAGCAAACAAGGCCTCAGAAATAGTCAGGCCTCTCTGAGTACAGAGCTATCTTTCCAGTCAGTGCTCAGTAGACGCTCTCTGTCACACACAGAAACCTATTCAAACCGGTTCTCCAGCAGCAGGATAGCAACAGTTGCAAATCGATTCCCAGGTCCTTGCAAACTCAGTCAATCGGCTTCATGCATTTGATTTTCCAGTTAACACACATATTAACAAACCATGACAGGCTTCAAAGGCTTTCATAGCCTCAAAGCTTCAAAGGCTTTTATAGCCGGAATCACTGGGTTGCTGTGGTTTTCCGGGCGTATGGCCATGTTTCAGAAGCATTCTCTTCTGGCATTTCACCCACATCTATGGCAGGCATCCCCAGAGATTGAGACCTGAGTAGTGTTCTTTATTTACTGTCCTGAACATGGAAGGCACTGCAGACTAATCCAGCCAGGAAAGTCAGCCATAGCAAAGCACTTGACGAACCAGCCTGGACACAGTATATTATTGGAGAACACAGAAATGCTGTACCACTCTAATGACCACCATGTCAGACTACAAAGAGAAGCATGTGGACAATTTCAACAGAAAGGAAGAAATAATGAAAATGAAAAAAAATCTGGCTATCAGTATTAAAAAAACCTCTAAAATCAGTTCAGTAAATAAAGAACAACACTCTGAAAACAGGAATTCCAGACCTGAATCAATCAGGGCCAGCTAACACCTCCCAACTAAAGATTCCCACAGGCAGTAAGCAGCCAGACCTTGAAGCTGAAAGGCTATTCTGTGCTAATCAAGGTGGCTAATTGCACACACCTACCTCAGACAGAGAAGAGTTCTTTCTCCCACTCTGGACCTTCCACAGTTTCTTGACTAGTTTCTAACAGACTTCACAACATCTCAGGATGCCTGCCATAGATATGGGTGAAACCTGAAACGACAGGAGAGAATGCTTCTGGAACATGGCCATAAAGCCCGGAAATTTATTTATTTATTTGCTACATTTATATGCCGCCCTTCTCACCCCGAAGGGGACTCAGAGCGGCTTACAAATTAAATTTACGTACAATATTATATTATTAGCATAGTACAATAATGGTAATAAATTACTATATTGTACTGTTATCAATATATTGTAATATTATTAGTAATATTACATGTAAAATATAATATATAATTAATATTATTATATTGTATTATTAGTATTATATTGTATTACAATAATATTATGAATATTATATGTATATACAATATGTTATAATTATTATATATTATTGTATATTATATTGTATATTGTATATATATATACAGTAGAGTCTCACTTATCCAACATAAACAGGCCAGCAGAACGTTGGATAAGCGAATATGTTGGATAATAAGGAGGGATTAAGGAAAAGCCTGTTAAACATCAAATTAGGCTATGATTTTACAAATTAAGCACCAAAACATCATGTTATACAACAAATTTGACAGAAAAGTAATTCAATACGCAGTAATGTTATGTAGTAATTACTATATTTACGAATTTAGCACCAAAATATCACGATGTATTGAAAACATTTACTACAAAAATGGGTTGGATAATCCAGAACGTTGGATAAGTGAGTGTTGGATAAGTGAGACTCTACTGTACATATATATAACACTAGCATAGCATGTTATTCTGTGATTCCGGCCATGAAAGCCTTCGACAACAAATATAAGTACAGTAGAGTCTCAGTTATCCAACATAAACAGGCCGGCAGAATGTTGGATAAGTGAATATGTTGGATAATAAGGAGAGATGAAGAAAAAGCCTATTAAACATCAAAATAGGTTATGATTTTACAAATTAAGCACCAAAACATCATGTTATACAACAAATTTGACAGAAAAAGTAGTTCATTACACATTAATGCTATGTAGTAATTACTGTATTTACGAATTTAGCACCAAAATATCATGATATATTGAAAACATTGACTACAAAAATGCGTTGGATAATCCAGAACGTTGGATAAGTGAGACTCTACTGTAACACATTCCCATCTGTAGGTTTTGATAAAGGAATGGTGCTTAGAAGTGAGGAAAGAATACTCCTGGAACATGGCCATACAGCCCGGAAAATTCACAGCAACCTAACAAGTCTTATTTCGGGGTCAAAGTAAGCCTCTGCTGTGGCTCTGGAAAACTTTCCTGGGCTGCTCCTCCTCCTCCTCCCTTTCGTGCCAAGGCAGAGCGCTAATGAATGGCCCGCTCCAAAGGGAGGCGGGCAACGAGGAGGCATTCGCCCCTTGCTCAGGGACGTCTGGCGGGCTGGCCAATGGCGGAGAAGTATGCAAATGAGCCATCGCTTTGCCCCCTCCGCCAGGCAAACAATGCGCGGAGAGCGGCGGAGACTCCGAACGGCGCTCGACCTCCGGCGGGAACGCGCCTCACTCACTCCACGCGCGGGGACGCGCTTCGCTTCCAGCAGGGCAAGGCTATGGTGGGCATTGGCAAGGCGATTTCTCTGTAAAGTGGCTGGATTTTGACAAACGGGGACGATCCCTTCATTGAGCGTGCGAGGATGAAGTACAAGGTAAGAAAGCTGGTTTTTCTTTTCTTTTGGTGTCTCTCCAAACTCCAACTCTAAAGGATTCCAAAGCAGTGAAAGTGGTGTCAAGCTGCATTGATTCTACAGATACACACACAGGGAAGGGACTCTTCGATCTAGAGAGTTAACTTTTCTCCTCAGCGCTTTTTCACAGTTTCAGGAGCGAGCGTGAAGTTTCTCGCGCCGGCGACCTTTGCAGCTCAGCAGTCACTGGCTTCCTCCAGTCACTCGCTTCGCTTCCGTTCGGTTACTCCGGATTTAAGGTCTCTTTCAAGACCCAAAACTGATGCGATCCGAGCCCAGGCGCCTTCTGCCCCCCTTCCCTGCGAGGAACGAAGCCCTGGGGAGCTCAAGGAGCCCCAAAAGGGCAGGAATGTTTTGCCCAAGTCCTTATTTCTGAGCAAACACTTTTTATGTTAAAAGTTTTGATCAGAAACTTCCGTTTAGACACATACACACACACACACTAGCTTGGGTATCCGGCCTTGCCCGGGTCCTTTGAAAAAGTCGATTTTTAAGTGTCCAAAATGCATAAGGTTGTGGAATTGTTCACATCTTGCCAAGTTAACCCCGAGAAACTCCATCAGTACTTAAACTTTGTTCAATTGGGCAAGTTTGCTCTAGATGCATCATCTGTTGGGTTCAGTGTGCTCCCTGGCTGTAGGGTAAACTACAACTCCCACTATGGTGAGTCAGTCCCCTCAAACCCCTCCAGTAGGTTGAGTTAGTCATGAAGGTTCTGTGTGCCAAGTTTCATCCAGCTCCATCATCCCTGGAGGTCACAGTTTCTGTAGTTGTGGGTGAACTACAACTCCCAGAAAGGAAGGTCAGTTCCTCCGCCTCCCCCCCAAACCCCTCCAGTAATCAAATTTTGGCATATCAGGTATGCGTGCCAAGTTTGGCCCAGATCCATCGGTGTTTGGGTTCACAGTGCTCTCTGGATATAAGTGAAGTACAACTCCCCCAAATCAAGGTGAATTTTCCCCAAAGACTTCTGGTATTTTTTGCTGGTCATGGGGGCTCTGTGTGCCAAGTTTGGTCCAATTCCATCTTTGGTGGAGTTCAAAGTGCTCATTGATTGCATGTAAACTATACATCCCAGTACCTACAATTCCAAAATGTCCAGGCCAATTCCCCTCAAAGCCCACCAGTATTCAAATTCAGGCATATAGAGTACTAGCTGTGCCCGGCCACGCGTTGCTGTGGCTTAGTCTGGTGGTGTTGGTCAGTCTACATTAGGTTGTATTTATGCTGTGACCTCCACCTTCTTTATACTCACATTAGTAGTAGTATTTGAAGTCTGTTACCTTCTTCAGTTTTTGTGTTGATTGATAATTGCTTGAGATCCCTGTTGTCTTTGGTTTGTTGTTAGTTGTAATGTCTGATTCTGCTGAGTGCAGTTTATATTTTTATTGTGGTACAATAGTCTTTTTTTTGTTTTACCTGTGTAGGTGTTTATTCTTGTTGTTGTTGTAGTGGTCATGAAGGTTGGATAAGTTAGATGCTACTGTACTGTTTTTTGGAGGCCCAGTGTAGCACTGTCTGGCCTCTCAGCCTCAGTGCCTGGCTGTTTCTTGCCTGTGATGGTGTTGATTCTTATTGTTGTTGTTGTTGTCATTGTTATTATTGTAATTGTTTTATTGGAGGCCAAGTGTGAATGTAGGGATTGGGGAGGTGGATGAGTTGTGTTGTCAAATTTTGTATTTATTATAGTCACAATGCGTTGCTGTGAGTTTTGTGGGTCCGGATTGTGGTTTTGTGGTGTGGTTGTGTTGTTACAACTGAGAGGCAAGGCTTTTGTGTTGTGTTGCCAAGTTTTGTATTTCTGGGGCGTTTAGTAGTGTGCCACGTTTCGTATTACTGGGGCGTTTAGTTGTGTATAGTCACGATGCACTGTTGTGAGTTTTGTGGGTCCGGATTGTGGTTTTGTGGTGTGGTTGTGTTGTTACAATCGGGAGGGAATGATTTTGTGTTGTGTTGGCAAGTTTCGTATTTCTGGGGCATTTAGTTGTGTTGTTATAGTCATGATGCGTTGTTGTGAGTTTTGTGGGTCCAGTGTGGTTTTGTGGTGTGGTTGTGTTGTTACAACTGGGAGGCAAGGCTTTTGCTTTGTTTTGCCAAGTTTTGTATTTCTGGGGCGTTTAGTTGTGTTGTTATAGTCATGATGCGTTGTTGTGAGTTTTGTGGGTCCGGATTGTGGTTTTGTGTTGTGGTTGTGTTCTTACAACTGGGAGGCAAGGCTTTTGCGTTGTGTTGTCAAATTTTGTATTTCTGGGGCGTTTAGTTGTGTTATAGTCACGATGCGTTGTTGTGAGTTTTGTGGGTCCGGATTGTGGTTTTGTGGTGTAGTTGTGTTGTTACAACCGGGAGAAAAGGCTTTTGTGTTGTGTTGTCAAGTTTTGTATTTCTGGGGCATTTAGTTGTGTGCCAGGTTTCGTATTTCTGGGGCGTTTAGTTGTGTTGTTATAGTCACGATGCATTGTTGTGAGTTTTGTGGGTCCGGATTGTGGTTTTGTGGTGTGGTTGTGTTGTTACAATCGGGAGGGAATGATTTTGTGTTGTGTTGGCAAGTTTCGTATTTCTGGGGCATTTAGTTGTGTTGTTATAGTCATGATGCGTTGTTGTGAGTTTTGTGGGTCCAGTGTGGTTTTGTGGTGTGGTTGTGTTGTTACAACCGGGAGGCAAGGCTTTTGCATTGTTTTGCCAAGTTTTGTATTTCTGGGGCATTTAGTTGTGTTGTTATAGTCATGATGCGTTGTTGTGAGTTTTGTGGGTCCGGATTGTGGTTTTGTGTTGTGGTTGTATTCTTACAACTGGGAGGCAAGGCTTTTGCGTTGTGTTGTCAAATTTTGTATTTCTGGGGCGTTTAGTTGTGTTATAGTCACGATGCGTTGTGAGTTTTGTGGGTCCGGATTGTGGTTTTGTGGTGTAGTTGTGTTGTTACAACCGGGAGGCAAGGCTTTTGTGTTGTGTTGTCAAGTTTTATATTTCTGGGGCATTTAGTTGTGTGCAAAGTTTCGTATTTCTGGGGCATTTAGTTGTGTTGTTGTAGTCACGATGCATTGTTGTGAGTTTTGTGGGTCCGGATTGTAGTTTTGTGGTGTGGTTGTGTTGTTACAACCGGGAGGCAAGGCCTTTGCGTTGTGTTGTTAAGTTTTATATTTCTGGAGCGTTTAGTTGTGTTGTTATAGTCACGATGCGTTGTTGTGAGTTTTGTGGGTCCTGTGTGGTTTTGTGGTGTGGTTGTGTTGTTACAACTGGGCGGCAAGGCTTTTGCATTGTGTTGCCAAGTTTTGTATTTCTGGGGCGTTTAGTTGTGTTGTTATAGTCATGAAGTGTTGTTGTGAGTTTTGTGGGTCCGGATTGTGGTTTTGTGGTGTAGTTGTGTTGTTGTAACCGGGAGGCAAGGATTTTGCATTGTGTTGTCAAGTTTCGTATTTCTGGGATGTTTAGTTTTGTTGTTATAGTCACTGCGCCCGCAACTTTATCCTTTTATATATATAGATGCATTCCAAGTTTGGTCCAGATCCATCATTGTTTGGGTTCATAGTGCGCTCTGGATGTAGCTGAACTACAACTCCTAGAAATCCCTGCAAAGAGCTCCAGTAATTTTTTTTGTTGCTCATGGAGGTTCTGTGTGTCAAGTTACTTCCACATCCATTGTTGGTGGAGTTAAAAGTGCT
Organism: Anolis carolinensis; assembly: GCF_035594765.1. Classification (NCBI taxonomy): domain Eukaryota; kingdom Metazoa; phylum Chordata; class Lepidosauria; order Squamata; family Anolidae; genus Anolis; species Anolis carolinensis. The sequence goes on along the minus strand of NC_085844.1, from coordinate 123,144,591 downwards.
CTTAGATTGCAGGTGAACTATACATACCAGTACCTACAACTCCTATAAATTATGGTGAATTCTCCCCAAATTTCTTTAGTATGTTCAGTTGTTGATCAATTTCTCTGTTTGCTGTGTGCCATAGAAAAGAATAGGAAAGGGTTATGGGAGAGGCAGTGGGCGGGGTCATGCAAATTCCACACCAATGGAGAAAGGAACACTGGAATGTCTGTGGTGGAGGAAAAACAGAAAATCTAGGAAGAAATTGTCCTTGAATGAAAGCCTTCACTTGGGTGGTGGGCAGTATGGTGTTTGTGGGGGACATTGGCAGGGCTCTTGGACATGTTCATGGCGCTCACTATAACCTGCAATGTCATTGGAATGAGGGCCATTGGTGTCTCCTGAGTAGTGGGAGCTAAAGCTCTTTGTGGAGGAAGGAGCCTGTCTGTGTAGGTGGATAGTACCTCAGCCACATATACATATTTTCACTTTTATTATGTGTATAGATATATCTTAAATTGTTGATGTTCCTTCCTCAAGTGTCACACTACTTCCTCCAAGTCGAATCCTTTATGTATAATTTCTCCAGCATAGGAATGTATTAAGCACCAAATGTTGCTTTTGGTGTCACTCTAGAATTCCGTTCTTTAGGAGTAATTGACAAGTTCAGGATCAGTTCTATGAGATGTTACAAGAAGTTTGGACTGTTCACTTGAGTGCACCTAGGATTCTCCTCCCTGCACACCATGCTCCATTTTGCATATATATCTACTCAGACTATCTGTCCCACGCCTTTTAGTACTTCCTTAGTAAGTTATAAGCTGGGTTGGTTCTTTTTTACAGAGAATAGTTTTGAAGGGCAGCAGTGCTAACGTGAATAGAAGCAGGCCTTGTAGAGAGTTGGGATCAAAGTCCTCCCCCCACCCCAGCCTTAAGACTTAATGGATGACTGGGAGGTTAGTCACTTCATCTTGCTGTTTTATCTAATTGCTTTCCACTGTTTGGGTGAGGATAAGAAAGGAAACCACCTGATCTTGGAAGCAAAGCAGGATCAGTCCCGATTAGTACTTTTATGGGAGACCACCAATAAATAGTGGGTGCTTTTATTTATTTTTTAACCCGGTGACACAGCAGGTTAAACTCCTGAGCTACTGAACTTGCTGACTGAAAGGTCAGTGGTTCGAATTTGGGGAGCGGGGTGAGCTCCCGCTGTTAGCCTCAGCTTCTGCCAACCTAGCAGTTCGAAAACATGCAAATGTGAGTAGTTCAATAGGTACCGCTCTGGTGGGAAGGTAACGGCACTCCATGCAGTGATGCCAGCCACATGACCTTAGAGGTGTCCATGGACAACGTTGGCTCTTTGACTTGGAAATGGAGATGAGCACCAACCCCCAGAGTCGGACACGACTAGACTTTATGTCAGCGGAAAACATTTACCTTTACCTTAGGTTGTATTTCAGTGGAAGGAACTGGCAAAACCTCATTGGAGTATTCCTTGTTTAAGAAAATTCTCAGAAATTTATGAGGTGCCATAAGTCAACGGGGACATTGAAGGCACACATGCACATTCAAGAAAGGTTGGTCATTGTGGATTCTATGCTCAACTCCTTTGAGGAAAAATGAGTAGTGAATTAGAATTAATAGAAATAGGTTAGTATATATACAATCATGCTATATTCCTTCCAAAACTACTGACAAGAGCCAGTGCAGGTTTGAGTGTTGGACTACAGTTCTAAAGATCAGGTTTGAATCTTTTCTCAGCCATGAAAATCTATTGGTTAATCTTAGATAAGTCATACTCTTTCACCCTCAGAGGAAGGCAAAGTCAAGAAAATCCTGTGATAGGGTTGAAGGCACAAAACAAGAACTAATATTCTAGTTTTATGGATAATTTTTGTTTTGTGTTGCATCACAATAAAATATTAAGCATTTAAGGAAAGTTTATTCTCCAGGGTTATCAAGATTGTGGTTTCAGTCTTTGTCCTGGCAGATGTTTTTAGACTTCATTACTAGAAGCCCCAGCTAGCATGTCCAATAGCCAGAGCTTCTACATGCTTATTTAGTTACCGTGTCAGAAGCAAATTGAGGATACAGTTTTAATGTATTTAAAAAACAAAGTTAAAAACTTGGCATTGTACTAGATTTCCTTTGATCAGAAGATGGCCAGTTGGAGTGCCTCTGGTGTCACTGTAAGAAGATCCTACTTCTAGATCAGTGGCTCTCAACTTGGGGTCCCCAGATTGTTTTGGCTTTTAACTCCCAGAAATCCTAACAGCTGGTAAACTGGCTGGGATTTCTGGGAGTTGTAGGCCAAAAACATCTGGGAACCCCAGATTGAGAACCACTGTTCTAGATGCTGGAGTAGGAAGACAAGGCAGGTTTGGGGCAGGAGTAAATTGTACAACCCCTTTTGAAGAGCATATTCAGATCACCCAGCTCTTTTCTAGAAAAGGAAAGAAAAAAACTATTAATTCATCCTCCCCAAATATTGTTGCAATCTTCTCTTTGCAGCCAGGTAGCCAAAAACAAACAAGCTAGCACAATCTATACTTATGCACATGCTCTCAATGAGAGCTCTTGTCTGTCTCTTCAAACAACAGGAAGCTTTTCCCAACATGGAACTAAGCTATGCGAGACTTTTACAATATCTTTTCCAAAGATGGGATAAGTTACTTCTGTGGATTACACCTCCCAGAATCCTCCAGCCATCCTGGTCAGTGAGCAATTTCTTAATAAGGGTTCTTTCTCTTTCCATCCCAACAACACATACAAGTCATCAGTGAATCCTTCCAGAACATTGTCTTAATTGCACTAGCTTTATCTCAAGGTTTCATAAAGACACTTGCTGATCACATTGACTCATCTTGCTCTGTTAAGTGAGTATCTCATTGACACATTGGGCCCTTAGCCATATAACACAGAATATCAAGGCAGATAATCCACAATATCTTCTTTGAACTGGGTGATCTGAGTCCACATTGCCATATAATCTAGTTCAATGTGGATTTTATACAGCTGCATAGAAGGGGCCCTTGAATTCCACACTGTTTCATTCAAGATGTTCAAAACCCAGTGTGAAAGACCAGCCTTGTCTGGAGCTTTTTCTGGAGACATCAAACAATCACCCATACACAGGGTAACATAATGGTCCAGGCCAGTGGTTCTCAACCTGTGGGTCCCCAAATGTTTTGGCCTCCAACTCCCAGAAATTGCAACAGCTGGTAAACTGGCTGGGATTTCTGGGGGTTGTGGGGCAAAACACCTAGGAACCCACAGGTTGAGAACCACTGGTCTAGGCACTCAGAATGTCTCCAAAACTAATGAGGAAGACATAGATCAAGCTCTACTGATCTGGGGCTGATTCCAGACAAAATATGAACAAGTAGCTGACAGTGGTGAAGTGGGAACAAAGAAATAAAGTTATTTGAACTCCCCTTCCCAAAACTTGGACATATCTTGGCTATATTTCAAGAGGAAGGGTCAATGTAAATATTACAGTAAGACCCCCATATCTGAAAGACCAGTACTGTGGTTTCATTCACCCATGTTTGACAAAATATGTCCTCTCACAGCCTTTTCTAGGTCTTCCAGTGTGACTATATCAGTGGTTCTCAACCTGAGGATCCCCAGATGTTTTGGCCTTCAATTCCTAGAAATCCTAACAGCTGGTAAACTGGCTGAGATTTCTCGGAGTTGTAGGCCAAAACTCCTGGAGACCCACAGGTTGACAGCCACTCCTCTCTATGGCATTCTTGGCCCAGAAGTCCTACATATTGATTATTATCCATGGGTTCACATATTCACTCACAGTCTGAAAATATGTCCCCTGTGAATTCATAGGTTGCATGTATTCTGACTGGGTGAACAACTTTTTACCCTCCATATGTTGTTGTTACACTTGCTTCTATCAGCTTCATGCATCATGAGAGTTCCAGTGCAGAAACTGCTGGAAAGCCACTAGTTGCCGCCCATGAATATTTCTAGATGTTAATCATATTCTTCTGCCACATGTCTGTGCTCTTTGTTATAGCTCATAATTACTTATTGTTGGATCCAAATTCCCCTAGCCTGCAGGCTTTTGAATATTCTGGCAACTTTTGTGTCTGATATTATAATTAAGAAGGAATGAGCCTTGAAGCATGAATTATCATTATAGTGATCTATAGGTTTTCTGTTTGCCTTCCCATGCTCAGATGTTGTAATCACAAATTGTGGCTGCAGCAACATACAAAACACATATGGCCAAATATTATTCACAGTGTGAGAAGGCATAACAAACATCAACATATGAAGAGGGGAGGAGAGAGGGGAGAAAGGAGTCTTGTGGTCTCTTTAAGACTGAGCAATTTATTTCAGCATAATATTTTGCAGTTCTGAAGAAACGGATTATGGTCCATGTGGAAGTTTCTGTTGAGCAAACAAGGCAAGGAAAGGACTTTAAAAAGCTCTTTGTTTCACGTTGACCTTGACTTATTTCTCTTCATCATCAGGAGGGGAAAACACACCCTTTCCTTCTCTTCTGACTCTGATTCCAACAACCCAAAATGCATTTACTAATCTGACCTCAGAATGTTATTACTAGACTCATAATAGTTATAACTAAATTTCAGACTTCTTGCTCTTGTGGCTTATGTGTTGATGTTGTACATCCTTATTAGAAAGACAAAAACCTTGCTAAAATCAACACAGTTTATTTAAGTTTAAGCTTCCAACATAGTTTGTTACCATTATAGGCACAATATATCCCTAGTGTCACAGCGGGTTAAACCGCTGAGCTGCTGAACTTGCTGACTGAAAGGTTGGCAGTTTGAATCTGGGGAGCAAGGTGAGCTCGCGCTGCTAGCCCCAGCTTCTGCCAACCTAGCAGTTCGAAAACATTCAAATGTGAGTAGATCAATAGGTACTGCTTCAGCGGGAAAGTAATAGTGCTCTATGCAGTCATGCTAGTCACATGACCTCGGTGTCTACAGACAAAACCGACTCTTTGGCTTAGAAATGGAGATAAGCACCATCCCCCAGAGTCAGACACAACTAGACTTAACATCAGGGGAAAACCTTTACCTGTGCAACAAAACCCCAATTGTTTCACTTTCCCCATTTCTTAAAAGCAATCAAAGCAATTCCTTGATAATAACTAAAAAGCTCCCTACATCCCATATTACAAATCACTGGTCTACAACAGGCTCCCTCCTTCTCTTCTTTCCTATTGCCTTGGCCCTCACAACATTGAATGTATTATTCTTCCATAGCCTTTGTATCACAAAAAGAGTGAAGCAAGACAGAGACTGAGATGCTGAACATTATTCATACCTAGAATTCTTATATTTGCTGTGTTTGCATTCCCTTGGTAACTTTGCCGGCCCCTTTTCTTCGGCTGTCTCAACTCTGTTGCTAAATGTTCAACAGAAGTTTTAAGTTACTGCAATGCTAGAAATTTGAGGACTAAAAGAACATTTTGGGGGGAGAGAATTCTTATTGGGGTAGCAATACCATCACATACACACACGCATATGCACTGCTTGATGGAGATTTATCTTAGAGCTTCAGATACACACAGAGCAGCAGAATGACATTGAATGCAGAAGATGACAATTACATTATTAACATTGCCGTTAAACATTCTGGCAATAAGTGAGGGACTTTTTAAGAACGTGTATGGATTGGAATTATTCAAGGATTGAAATTCAGAATACATCCTTCGAAATCATGTAAATTCAGAGCTGATATATGAGCCACCGGTGGCGCAATGGGTTAAACGCTTGTGCTGGCAAGACTGATGACTAACAGGTTAGCGGTTCAAATTGGGGACAGCAGGTTGAGCTCCCTCTGTCAGCCTCAGCTCCCCATGTGGGGACATGAGAGAAGCCTCCCACAAGGATGGTAAAACATCCAGGCATCTCCTTGAAGACAGCCACTTCTCTCACACCAGAAGCAACTTACAGCTTCTCAAGTTGTTTCTGCCATGAAAAAAATTGCTTTCACTCTCAAAAACCATGGACATATTGCCATTAGTTTTAGTTGTGTCTGAGGTCCTTTGCCTTGGTTGCACCTGGACATTTCTGGCTGCCCTCCCACACAGCTAGAAGAAAAGATCTTGTTTCATGCAGTTTCCCTTCTTAAAATACTAAATAAATTATTTCAGCAGGCAAAAATCTTCTGTTTCTTAATGCACTTTCTCTGTATTTTGTTAAAATTAGAACCTTCAGTTCAGAAAGCCATGATGTAATTGTAGATGGAACAGGCTAGGCAAAGGGAAAGAAACAATGAGGGAACCATAAAACCTTTCTGCCAGAGGAGTGTGTTTACATTTCTTCAGATGTCTGAAATATTTATTTAATCTATTTACCTAAGGCTAACATTCTTAAGCTGAAGTGCACAACTCATTGGCTCTGGAGTAATTCTATTGATTCTAGGGACACTGTTAGAAAGTTGCCGGTAGTTGTTTGGGCCAATAACTATTTTTGATTCAGTTAGATGCTCTTCTGCTGCCTTTATCGGAAATAAGCCAACCTATCAACCTGAAATGCATTCCATATAATAAAGGTAAAGATAAAGGTTTTCCCCTGGCTTAAAGGCCAGTCATGTCCAACTCTGGGAGTTGGTGCTCATCTCCATTTCTAAGCCTAAGAGCCGGATTTGTCTGTAGACACCTCCAAGGTAATGTGGCCGGCATGACTGCATGGAGCAAGGTTATCTTCCCACTGGAGATGTACCTCTTGATCTACTCACATTTGCATGTTTTCGAATTGCTAAGTTGGCGGAAGCTGGGGCTAACAGCGGGCACTCACTCCGCTCCCTGGATTCGAGCCTGCAACTTTTTTGTCTGCAAGTTCAGCAGCTCAGCGCTTTAACACGCTGCGCCATCAGGGGCTCCATATATTGCATTCTGTTATTTTTGTTTGTGTGTACAGCACAATCCTCACTATTATGGTGGTTTAAGTGTGGTTTTGATTTGGATCTAATAATGCAAACTGGCTTCAGGTATGAAGCTCAGTAGAATGGCCTATATCAAATCCAGGTCTCTCTGTCCAGTCATTTTACATTTTGTAAAGGAGGAAAAGAAGCATTTTGCAGGCTGCTTGGATTTTTCAACCTCTGATTAGACTCACTGATAAGTGCAAATAAAATGCCATCAGGAAGTGTTGTGTTCTCTTTTCCAAAATGCGCCCTACTTTTTGCTGTGCATGAGAAAGCCTACACAATTACACAGAGAAAAAAGTGCAAGAGACTTAAAAAGAAAGAAAGGGAAGGAAAGAAGTATTACGGATTGATGATAATAAATGGAAGCTTATACATGTGCCCACAATCCAGAGTCACCCGCAGAACAATGACATGCCACTCAGGTTTGTAGAACAAAAATACAGGAACTTTACTGATTCCAAGAGATTTTTTAAAAAATGTCATATTTACAATGGTCCCTCTGATTACTTACAGAAGTCCACAGTCATAAACAGTCTTTTCTCGGTCCACAAATCTGCTTCAGAGAAGAATACAGTCCTGGTTCTTCACCCTCTTTTGTCAGCAGCAAACAGGCCTCAAAATAGCAAGCCTCTCTGAGTACACTGCTCTCTTCACCAGCAGTACTCAGTCAGCATTGAAAGACTTGTCCAAACTGGTTCTACAGCAGCAGAACAGAAACAGTATCAAATCAATCCCCAGGTCTTTGCAGGCTCAGCCAATCAGCTTCATGCACTTCATTTTCCAGTTAACGTACACACAGCATAGTGCCTTTGCAAACCATGACATAAAGTACAGTTGAGCAGAAAGGGGTTGAGTTAACACAATGGCAGGCAGAGTGTGGAATAATTACAAAGCATAACATTAATTGGGGACCCCAAAGATTGTCCTCTTAGAACAGGGGTAGAATTTGTGGATTTCTTACTGTTGGATACCATAGAATCATAGAATCAGACTTGAAAGTGACTGCATGGGCTATCTAGTTCAATCCCCCACCATGCAGGAAAAGCACAAAGTACTCCTGACAGATGGCCATCCATGAATGGACCTCCACCACATTTTGATGCCAGACTCTTCTAGCTACCATCCCCATTTCTTGTTTAACTGTTGGATTCTGGGAGATATAATACATTGATGTTTGTGTGTTAGCCCATTGACCCATCAAACAGATTTATAATGGCATAATTTTTTTGCATTCTGGAGTCAGAAACATAAGGAAAGATTTACACTGATCTGTTTTTCCAAGTCTTTCCTTGTGTTCTCTATATGCCAAAATAATCTGATGTGCGTGGACATTGTTACATAAATCTGTCCCCTACTCTATAATTTTTTCTTATGGGAGTGACTTGTGGGAGCAGTCCCAAGACAGAAAATTGTAGCTTAGGGAGTGGCTGTAAGCCAGTGTTGTGGGGAATGTGTGGCCCCCCAAATTATGTTGTACTGCAGTTCGGTTAGTTTGGTTAACCCTTGCCAGCCTAGCCAATGATGAAAGATTGGGAGAGTTGTCTGTCAAGGTCCTAGTTCTAAGCTCTGAACCCTAAGAGCAGCAGCAGTCATCAGACTGGGGAGGAACTGGAGGTAACTGGCTAGGGAAAATGACAGTATACTAGAAGAACTTGAATCAGTAAATTCAGAGAAATGGCAAACTTGGGAAGAAGATACATTTTGGGCTCCAGATTTGGGTGTGTCTTCCACAGCCCTAACCAGAGCTAGTTTAAACCAAGTGACTATAAGACCAGTTTCCCAGGGAGATCTTATTTCTTCTGGAAGGTTGTCATTAAAAAACCCAACCAGAGCTTGTAAAATGTACTTTTTTGAGCCCAGAAGATCTCAGTTGGCATATCCACTGGCCAGAATAGGTTGGTGAGGGCAGGTCTATGAGTTGCTGTAGTCTTAAAAGTAAATTTTATAAGCTCAAATAAAACCAACAACCCTTTTGCTTTGAAAGTTTGGTGCATGTTTGCTCAGTTTGGAGTATAAGCACGTATGCTTGCATTTAGAGATGCTTCAGGGCATAGAAATGTAAAGAGTGTGATTCACCCTTTTGTAACAGATTTCAATTAACCTTGTTGTAGACACGAAGTCTGATTATTGAAATCAGATCACTAAGAGCAACTAATAATTGTCAAATTAAAAAAAACACAGAATAATATATTAGCCTTTATTTGTAAGATATGTAAATATTTCTCTTTCTTTTTATGCTTCTGCCAGGAAAGGGGGGGGGGGCGTTATCTTAAATTTGACAGGTGTTTTATAGATTTAAACGAAATCTGAGAGAAGCCTAAATACTTTGGAGGCACCAGGTCCTGTCTGGTCTTGAAACCTAAGTAGAGTCAAGTTCTAGCCCAAAGCACCATAAATGCCCAGAGGTTCTCTGCACCTTCTTTTGGATGACTCAAAGCAAACTAGAAAAGGGCCCGGTGTCTTTTAATGATTGTGTAAAGGAGGATTCTTTTTACCAGATATAGTTCCTCATGAACAAGGCTGAAAGGTATAGCTGGCTCAAAACCTTGTTTCTCTGCTTCAAAGGTAGAGGAGTCTTGGCTTAGCTTTGTTTGCTGGCCCATATACGTTGCATATCTAAAACCATGTTTGATGGTAACCTAAGAAAATTGAGAACATTTTTATTTTGTAACTTGCAGTAAAGTATTCCAAGATATACATATGCTTGTACAGCAACATGAACTGGAAAAGACTTGGTATGATATCAAAACCATATAGTTCATCTCGGGGCCTTTTTGCCTCAGTTTGCCATTAAGTACATCACACAAACCTTAACTGTGTTTTCATACTTGGAAAGACTAATATTTGCATATAGATAAGAAAATGCTAAGGCAGCTTTAGGCAAAATTTGGGGTTTTGTTCCTTTTGCCTGGTACTACTTTGCTGTGAATGGCAGAGACCTTTGAAGATCTTACAGAAAGGGCACCTTGAGATCCTTTTAAGTGGCAGTGCCAGGGAATGAATCTGACAATGTCACTGTCAAAAACATGTTTTTGCCAAGTTAGCTAAAAGAGCTGCTGTTTTCAGCAGTCATCTTTCTTTTAGAGCCCTTCCACACAGCCATATAACCCAGAATATCAAGGCAGAAAATCCCACAATTTCTGCGTTGAACTGGAATATCTGAGTCTACACTGTCATATAACCCAGTTCAAAGCAGATAATGTGAGATTTTATACAGGTGTGTGTAAGTGGCCTGAATGTGCAAATGGAACCACCTGAGTCTGGGAAAGTTATTTTTGAGATTATAGATCCCAGAATGATTGTGATGGCTTGAGCAATCTGTGAGCTGTAATCCTTCAAATGGCACTTTTCCAAATCTTAGGAGTTTTCATATAACTTTACAATTACTGTCTGTAGAAATGACATTTACCTTAAAATAGAATAAAGCAGACTAACTGTTAAACATTGGGAGTTCTTTAACCATAAAGGTTTGCTAGTGAATTAAGAGCCAGAAACCAAACTCACTAAGGAGGGAGTGGGTTGTTCATGATGTACAAGACATGTTGTGTTACTTACTCCCACAGAAAAACAGTATGAGGTATTGATTATCTATTTTTAGATAATTTGTAGGAAAGGAAGGGGCCTAAGCAAATTGGTTTGTAATGCCTGCCTTTTGGACGGTGCCACGGTCTTTAAATATGAAGTTGGCTTGCCAAGGCAAACAAAATCGTGTCACTGGGAAGAATTACTGTATTTTCTAACCATAAGTGCTTGCGAAAAGCTGTCGGTAACCAAGGCAATGAATGACTTGAAGCGTTTAACTATGTAGAGGGGAAAGAATGGCATGTACTTTGCTGACCAAAGCTCTGGAGGTAGTGTTTATTCCTAACATTCCTGACATTATCCACTGACCGTCAAGGTACAAAGTGTGGCCAATGAGATCAGTGAAATCTTAATCACCAATGGCATTATAACCACGATGTTCTGAAATCCATAATGGGATAATGCATTTCTTAGACCAGCTGAAAGGTCTTAAAATAAGTATGTATGCTTGCAAGTCCTCCAGAACTCTTTGTCAGGCAATTAGTAGACAATCTCAGAGATGGAGGAGGAGGTGGCCACAGAATGGATATGTATGTGGAACCTTCAAATGTCCTCTGCAGGTTTTAGACTACAGTTCCTGAAGTCTTCTACTATTGACTATGCTGGCTCTGATTTCTGAGAGCTGAAGTCCTGAACATCTGGAGGACCAAACATTCCGTACTTGATGCTTTTAGGTGACACCTAAGAGTTTCCCAACAGCTAGTACTAGAATGAAGACACAAATAAAATGTATTTGCCCATTTTTGTGTCTTATTCTCACAAGATAATTTCAGAAGTGCTTTAGTTATGTATTCCTGCATGGGAAGAGGTTGGACAAGATCCGTGGTTCTCAACCTGAGGTCCCCAGATGTTTTTGGCCTTCAATCCCAGAAATCCCAACAACTGGTAAACTGGTTGGGATTTCTGGGAGTTGTAGACCAAAACAGCTGAGTACCCACAGGTTGAGCACCACCGATCTAGAATCAGAGAGTTTCGTCATGGCAGAACTTAGAAAAGTTATTTTTGGGGGACTGGTAAACTGGATTTCTGGGAGTTGTAGGCCAAAAACATCTGGGGACCCCAGGTTGAGAACCACTGGACTAGATGGTCCTTTAGACCCTTTCAGCTCTGTGATCTAAGATATGGTAACTAGCAATTTTTATAGTCCTATGGACATATGATATTTTAAAAGCTGTGTGTCATGCATAGAAAGGAAAACGAATCAATGAAGCACTTGGACACATTTTGTCCTCTGTCATGTGGTGTTAGCATAAGTATGGCACGCAATTCTTCTCCTGTTACAATCTTGCATCCTGATGAAGTGGGTGCAAGATCAATGTCCCATACATCATATGGAGTCAATTTTAGCATGAGTGAAGAGGACAAATGCAAACCGAAGAGAGTTTGAAGAGCATTTTAAATTAGAATTACAGGACATCCTTACTGATCTGGATGCCCCAGAGAACATGAAGAGAGCTTGGCTAAAAATGGGAGCTGTGGTTTTATGCATATAAAGTTACAGGAGGGACTGTGTGTCGATTTGGTTTCTGCTGCCCTGTTAATGAGATGTGACCTTGAGTTATGTTTACATTTAGGTCACAAATCTGTACACAGTAAGTCCCATTGAATTCAGTGGGAATGTTTCTGAGACAGACAGACATAAATTGCATGACTGGAAAGTTACTAGATAAAAGCAAATAGCAAGCAGTTCAATGAGTTTGGGATGTGTATGCATGCATGTATGTATTCAAAATGTTCATTAGTTTCTTAACTTATATAGCTGGTGGGAACAGCTTTTTCTAGAGCAATGGTTCTCAACCAGTGGGTGCCCAGATGTTTTGCCCTTCAACTCCCAGAAATCCTAACAGCTGGTAAACTGAATGGGATTTCTGGGAGTTGAAAGCCAAAACACTTGGGGACCCACAGATTGAGAACCATTGTTCTAGAGGAAGTTTACTATTTGGGTATATTTATTTATTTCTATACCAAAGCTTTTAAAGGTTACCTTTAGACGAGTAGTCTCCAAATTCCCCAGCCAGTTTGGCCAGTTGGCATACAATAAAATGTATGAAGTGATTATAAATTGGTATATATTCAGTGTATTATGTCTGGTAGGGAGAAATTTATTTTACTGCACAGGATGTGATCTATCAACTATAAGTGAGAACATGGTGCTTCTTGAGGAGAGCACTTGCTGCCCGTCATAAAAGTTAGATTTATGCAAACTAGGCCAAGTTCTAAGGGTTTAAATCAGTGGTTCTCAACCTGTGGGTCTCCCAGAAATCCCAGCCAGTTTACTAGGTGTTAGGATTTTTGGGAGTTGAAGGCCAAAACATCTGGGGACCCACAGGTTTAACCCACTGATTTAAATCAAAGCAGAGTCAGTCCTAGTTAGTACTTGGATGTGCACCAACAAAATGAGCTGTATTTCAAAAAAAAAAAAGGAACTGGAAAAATCACTTCTGAATATTGCTTGACCCTATTAAAATCCGGTTGCTCCTGACACAAAAAAAATAAAATAAAATCATGAGGTTGTCATAAGTTGACAAGAAACTTGAAGACACACATAAACACACACACACACACACACACACACAGGCTAAGTTCTTTTTGGGAGCTAACCCAGGATTTTATCAAAGTATGTTTTTTTGTATATGTGACGTATTTGTTTTATTGATTTGTTTTTATACTGTTGAATTTTTATACTGTTCATTTCGCTTGGCCCTGGCCCCATGTAAGCTGCCCCGAGTCCTTTCAGGGAGATGGCGCAGGGTATAAAAATAAAATTATATTATTATTATTATTATTATTATTATTATTATTATTAAGTTCTGAAGTCCTTTTGCTTGTGACAATTTGTATTTTAGAGGAATCTTCCAAATTCAACCTGTTCTTTAAAATGATAGTTTCCCTTTTGTTCTCCCAAATTTGAACATAATAATAATAATAATAATAATAATAATAGACTTTATTTATACCCAGCCACCATCTTCCCAAAGAGACTCAGGGGCCTCACAAAAGCACGCCACACATGAAATAAACAATACATAAGCCTAAAATCAATAACAACATAAAATTACAACTGTGAACAAAATGAACACACATAACATCACACAGCCCTCAAAATACTTGTGTAATGTAATTCTCCAGCCCAGTTTTGTATCTGAATAGCAGTGACAAATGAAAGAACTGTTAAAATTTCAGTTGGGAAGCACTGTGTAGGATGATAAAAACAGTCTAGCTTTTTTTTTTTTAGAGGAAGAGAGGCCAAGTCCTGCTGTTTGAAGTTTGTGTTTTACACCCCTTCATTCATTCATTGATACAACCAGGCTGGATTAGTATTCTCAGAAGAAGGGAAGAACTAAGAATGGATTTAGCCTACATGAATGTAGGCAGCGTATTCAGAAGCCTTTCTTAAGATGTGCCCCATTGACTGGGAAGTTGAAATTTCAGTGGAGGAAACCCGGTGCCTCAGAGAGAGGGACAATAACCTTTGAGGAATGCTTTAAAATCGTGGGAATAAAATCTTTCTTCCCAAAGAATGAAAATCTAGATCATGTAAAAAAAGAAAAGGGAAGGACCATGCAGAATTGATTGAAATAATGCTTAATCCATTAGCATTAAAGAAATTCTTTATGCAGGAAAATTCAAAATATTCGGACTCGAAATTCACTAGGTACAGAATGGAAGAAAATCATTTATGCACCAAGAAAGAGATGATGATAAATATCACTCATAAATGTTATTTTTAATTATAAAATTGCCTGGTGATCACTGATATTTAGACTGTTCTTATTAAATTATGACATTTTAGACATCTGACGGAACTGATCTTTCTGTCTGAATGTCAGCGAGATAAGAGCGTTCTGTAGCATTCTGTTGGACAAAATGCTTACTTATGGAAAGTTCAGACCCAAGTGTTGCCTCCATTCTCTACTGCATAAGGACATATTTCAGGCAATCCTTTATATCTCAGATAAATGATATTTCCATTATTGGATACAAGATGACATTTATTATAGTGACCGGTCACACAGTATGTCCTTTCTTCACACAAACAGTCCTAGCCTTCAAAGGAACACACTGTGTGAAGATGTAGGTCATAAGTATAGTCAGCTATAATTCCTCCACCCGCAGAAAATATGAGCATATTTATTGAAAGCAGTTATGTGCTGACTTTCCAAGATAAGGTTTTTGAGATTGTTTGCAATCCAACTTAAAACACAAATAAAATAAAATTCAAAATCCACATTTAAATATAAGTTAAAAACCCACATAACTCTAAATCACGTGAGGCTAATAAAGAAGGAATAACAAAGTACTAAATGAATGAGTAGCTAAATCATTTTGTCCTTTTCCAAGGGTATAAAGTTAAGGCAGAGTTGAAAACAATGTAAGTTAGTTTTAACCATAGGGTGCATCTACGCTGTAGAATTAATTCAGTTTATTACCATTGTTCAATGCTATGGAACCTTGGGCTTTGCAGTTTGATGAGGCTCCAGTTTTGGCAGAGAAAACTAAAAGCCATTTAAAAATGACACCTCCCAAAACTCCATAGCATTGAATTGTTTTAGTTCAGTGGTTCCTAACCTGTGGACCACCAA
Source organism: Anolis carolinensis (assembly GCF_035594765.1). Taxonomy (NCBI): domain Eukaryota; kingdom Metazoa; phylum Chordata; class Lepidosauria; order Squamata; family Anolidae; genus Anolis; species Anolis carolinensis. The sequence goes on along the minus strand of NC_085844.1, from coordinate 123,129,526 downwards.
TGGTCCCTAAGAACTAAAATAGGGACCAGGGCCTCACCGTTACTACATTGTTGCAATGAGTGCGACTGATCTCACAAAACCCTTATAGTGATGAGGCAATGGGGATGTTGGGAGGGGAGAGATTGACTATCCATGAAAGGCGCAACAACAAGCCTTCTGACTGCTGCTTCTCCTCCTCCCTCCCCCTGAGCGGAGCTGTTCCATATGGCACCTGGAAGCTGGGGTGCCTTGGTGTCTTCATTTTTAGGCCTGTTCCTGCGGTTATTTGAGGTATTAATTCAGAAAATTGCATTGGATAGACGACATCAGCTTTAGATTATTAAATATGGTGGTTGAGCAGATGACGATTACTGAATGGCATATTTTCTGTTTCAGAAACTAGAGTTGATGTGGTCTATCCAATGAAATTTTCTGAATCAGTACTCCAAGTAACCAAACCGAAACTAAAGTTGACCAAAAATTGATTCAGTGGTCCCTGGTCAAAGTGGTCCCTGGTCAAAAAAAGGTTGGGAACCACCGTTTTAGTTAAAATGGTGTCAAACTGCGTTAATTCTTCAGTTTAGAAACACTCATAGCAGCTCTGAAAAGATTTCTTTCATAACTGAGGTCCTACCAAAGGGAAGGTTCTGCTCTCATTAGCTTCCATGACTGGGACATCCAGATCAAAGTCTTAGAAGACAAATTCAATTAATCGGTCTCGAAAGATGTCATTCAGTAGAGATGTAAAAATACATATTTTCTCATCCTTAACCAGCAGTAACATTATTGAAAATTTGCACTCATTAAAATAATGGTCAACCACTGCCATTTTATTTTGTATCCTGGGATTTTGTTTTGCAGAAATAATATGAAAAAGCACAAAATAAGAAATATTTTGTGTTTATCCCAACTAGAGAAGATCCATTGAATCACAGGATGCATTGATTCAACATTCTGTAATTGATTCAGCAAGCTGTTGTAGTTACGGCAAACCAACACAATTCAGGCCAGTGTCTTATGCAAAATTGTTGCTTTCGGCGTTTTTTTTCACATGATATTATTTTTGGTCCAAAAGATCCCAAGTGGGAAGTATAACTGAAAATGTAAATTTCACCCAACAGGCAGATCTTGGAGAATAAAACCAGGAAGGGTTTACATTCCTTTTTCTCAGATGTGCAAATGTTATGTGAATGTCATGACTTCAGTCTTGTTTTAAGTGGTTTCCCTCACATTTTATGAGAGTTACATCTATAATGTTGTATTGCTTTCTTTCTTCCACATATAGTTTTGTTAGTTTTTTCTCCATAGCACTCAACTGCCAATCTCCTTTCACTAGGAACTTGGTTGATGGCCTGGGGGAATTGTGTGTGTTTTTCCACCAAACAATTCTGTTTTTTTGGTGTGGCAGTAATTGAAAATCATAAGTGAGATCATACTTGCCTTCCTTGGTGCCCCACCTTCAACTGCCTGACTTTTGGTTTAGTTTTTTCTTTTGATCATGGTATGGAAGGCACATTAAAATTGCTGAGATAATAAAAGAAAGACCCCATAAGTTTTTCTTTTAAATAAAACTGGGGAAAGTTTTTTTTAAAGAGGGTTAAAGATGTATGGACAAAATTATTTGCATCTGTGGACTGCCCAAAGCTTTGACTAGTGTGAGCTGGGAGGGAGAGGGTGGGGTTTGCCTCTTTACAAAAATATGTAAGGATACATCATTGCAACACTGCTAATATTCCACTGGAAATACCCATGGAGTTCTGGAAGTGTGATCCCTCCTTGCATGCTACACTGTTTTCTTCTAGGAGTTGTACTCCTCTTTTTATCTTCCATATCTTACAGGGTCTTGATCTTTCTGGGCTTATTCCAAATGCATAACAAAGGTCTATGGTAGGCATGGGCAAACTTGGACCCTCCAGGTGTTTTGGACTTCAACTCCCACAATTCCTAACAGCCTACTGACTGTTAGGAATTGTGGGAGCTGAAGTCCAAAACACCTGGAGGGACCAAGTTTTCCCATGCCTGGTCTATAGGTATATAGTGAGAATTCCAAGTTCCTTAAGTCCATAATAGAAGGCTGAGTCTACATGGGCAAGAAAACTAGACTCATCTTGAATTGACTTTGGCTATCTCCAGAAGTACATTTTCTTCTAATGAGTATTATGGGTTTTCTAGCTTTAAACAAGCTTTGCCCCATTTTGGGCAAAGTTGGGTGGTATTCCAGAGTTTATTATCCCATCTGGATAGTAGACTGGTCTGAGTTAAGCTTTAGTATCACTGTAAGTCAGAAATGACTTGAAGGCACATAACAACAATAAAACTCCCAGAATTCCCCATTTGGAATACAGTAGAGTCTCACTTATCCAAGCTTCTGGATTATCCAAGCCATTTTTGTAGTCAATGTTTTCAATATATCATGATATTTTGGTGCTAAATTCGTAAATACAGTTATTACAACATAACATTACTGCGTATTGAACTACTTTTTCTGTCAAATTTGTTGTATAACATGATGTTTTGGTGCTTAATTTGTAAAATCATAACCTAATTTGATGTTTAATAGGCTTTTCCATAATCCCTCCTTATTATCCAAGATATTCGCTTATCCAAGCTTCTGCCGTCCCGTTTAGCTTGGATAAGTGAGACTCTACTCTACTTTGTTTTCTAGACTCTTTTACATGTACACCCAAAACTTTATTATGTACATTTGAATTGTGTTCTCCTTGTAGAGCAGAATTGGGCAACCATGGTCCTCTAAAACAGAGGTTCTCAACCTTTAGTCCTCCAGGTGTTTTGGAGTTCAGTTCTCATAATTCCTAACAGCTGGTATGATGGCTGGGATTTCTGAGAGTTAAAGTCCAAAACACCTAGAGGACCAAAGGCTGGGAACCACCTCCTAAGGCAGTGGTTCTCAACCTGTGGGTCCCCAGATGTTTTGGCCTTCAACTCCCAGAAATCCTAACAGCTGGTAAACTGGCTGGGATTTCTGGGAGTTGTAAGCCAAAACACCTGGGGATCCATAGCTCTAAAACTACAATTCTTATCATCTTTCATTGTTCATGCTGGTTTGAGTTGATATGAGTTACAGACTGACAACATCCAGAAGGATGTGTCATAAGGCTGATGACAACATCATCAGCCTTATGACACACTAACTTACCCAACCCCAATCAAAGGGAAAAGCAGATGATAGCACAGTTAAAGCCACCATTTTAATTCTCCTATGGCCTTGTTTTCCCCACACTACACCATGTGGACATATTTTTGAAGACATCTGGGATCTCTTAGTACGTATACATTCAGACATGGGAGTGGTTAGTGCAGTGTATGAGGACAAGGGCATAATGTACTGCTTGGGTATGAGACTGCAGTGTGAGAAAGAAAGATTCAAAACAACAATGAAATCACTTTGCCCTGAAATCTGTTTTGAGTTTTGAAATGCTTGTTCACAGGCATTTTAAAGGAATAACAATAATGTAAGCAAACAAACAGGCCAAAATCCAGCTCTTATCCAGACAAGCGCCAGTTTAAATGTGCTATTCATTAATGAGGCTTCTTGACAACCATGCAAAGTCATGAACATTTATATGGTCTGCTTGCAAACGTGGGCTGCCATAAAACCTGGAATGCTCTCACAGACAAAAAGGACCAACTCCTACATGTGGTTTGCTTCTTCAGAATCTATTTGTGTTGACTAAGCTGTTTCTGAAAAGATGCGCCTCTAAAATGGCCCCCTAATGCTAGAATGACAGTAAGTCTCTCATGAGTCGTGATTGAGTGCCGCCTTCATAAGCAGAAAGGAATCTGTGATGAGCCAGACTCAGGTGCTACTTTTTCACTCCTTTGCACAGCTTCTTGGAAAAGGTTTGTTTTCAAAGATGAGAATCAAGAGGATAAAGTAAACAGGATGAAATAAAATTAAATCGGGACAAACACTACATGGCTTTTCCCATAGTCCATTAAGGTCTAACAGAGACTCTAATCTCATGCTCCCACTTTTGTTTATATCTTTTAAGTAAACTGAAACATAAGCTTCCTTTTTCATACTTTTTCAAGGTTCAAAACCTAGCTTCACTTGAGCACAGATATTGAATAAATGCAGTGTTAACACTCCTCACCATTGACTATTTTTACAGGAACTGGTAAAAGTTTCAGTTTAGCCAATTGCTCAGTGTATTCTACATACTTTGGAATAGTACTGTTTGAGGCTACAACTTTCAGACTCATCCACCCAGCCTGGCTGTATTGACCAGGACTGATGAGAATTGAAATCTAGCAACTTTTGTAGGGCTACACATTGCTCATCTCTGCTTTAGAACAATGTCCTGACTCTAAAGATGGGGAATGTATGACCCTTCTCATTGTTCCTAAACATTTCCAGTGCTTGGTTATAAAATGAGACAGTGGGCCGAAGGTAGATCAGAATCTTTGGATGATTCTGCAGTACAGATTTCTCTATCCCAGTTATTTAAAAATATCAGCAACAACTGTCTCTCCCTTCACCGTTGGTTATAGTCATGAACTGGAGATAGCTTGGGATAACTAGGCTTTTATTCCATGTCAGGAGCAACTTGAGAAACTGCAAGTTGCTTCTGGTGTGAGAGAACTGGCCGTCTGCAAGGATGTTGCCCAGGAGACATTCCCTGGATGTTTTACCATCCTGTGGGAAGCTTCTCTCATGTCCCCACATGGGAAGCTGGAGCTGACAGATGGGAGCTCACCCCACTCCCTGGATTCGAACCACTGACCTTTCCATCAGCAGACCCATTGCACCACTGGAGTCTCCTGACAGTTAGGGTGTAAAAGGACTATAAAGTCTGTTCTATCCTTGTGCTAAAAACAAATACCTCAACTCAGAATTATGGAATTTTATGTATATGACTTTTCCTCCTGAATCGGTGGGTTCTTGGATGCCAGTAAAAATAAAATAAAAATAGATCCTTTAAGCTTAAAGTCTGCTCATTTTGGTCTTAGAAGACACTGAGCAACAGGCTTTTACAGGATTAGTCCTAAAGTCTAAATCATTCCTCAACTCCATCAGAATGAAACCTCTGAAACCTAATTATTTTGTTGGATGTATGCCTGGAACACCTTGAAAATATGACTGGCACCACTTGGTATGTTTTGGAAGTGAATTTAGGTCATTGTGCCGGGAGAGAAAATGCAAGGCATTAATTCTTTCCCCTGAAGGGAGGCCCTTAATTACCATTAAAAACACTCTCGCGGATAACAGTTCATTTTAAGTCATTGTTGACCACACAATATTGACATTCGCCAGTATTTTCCAATACAGAGTGGAAACAAGGGTGTCTGAAATAGTGCGGCGGAGCTATGAATTGAAATCCTGGCTTTTCTTTGGTATGCGCCAAAATCTTTCCACACTCCGTTGCTTCCAGACATCTTGGCATTCCCATTCCTGGAGATGCACAAGAATGAAATGGCAGAGCATTCAGGACTCAGCGCCTTCTCATGGTTCCTGCCAAGCTCTTGGAAACCTTCACTTTTTATTTGCATTAAAAACACATCATATAGAGCGGAGGGTGGAGTGAGACAGTTGGCAGTGGGTGAGATACCTTTTTTGCCAAATCAAATGCGCAGCTGCCATTGTCTTTGGCTAGTGTGCTCTATGAAGAAATCCTACCATCACAAAATACTTGCGGGATCCATTACTGCAAGTATGTGTGTGTCTATGTCTGGAAATTGCTTGCAAGTATGTATAACCCCATGAAATTCATAGAGATGTCTTGGGAAAGGAATAGTTAGAAGTGGTCTTGCTACTTCTTCTCTGAAATATAACTTACAGCACTTGATTTTCCTTGGTGGTCTCTCATCCAGGAACTAACCAGGACTGATCTTGCTTCATTTCCATAATCAGACATGCCTTTAGGGTGTAAATAATGGCCTGGTCACTTATTTAATTATTTGGTTCTTGCAAATTGTAAGGGTCGGTAAAGGTTTTCCCCTGACATTAAGTCCAGTCGTGTCTGACTCTGGGAGTTGGTGCTCATCTCCATTTCTAAGCCAAAGAGCTGGGGTTGTCCGTAGACACCTCCAATGTCATGTGGCTGGCATGACTGCATGGAGCACTGTTACTTTCCCTCCGGACCTATTGATCTACTCACATTTGCATGCTAGGTTGGCAGAAGCTGGGTCTAACAGCAGACGCTCACTCAGCTCCCAGGATTCGAACCTGTGATCTTTCAGTCCGCAAGCTCAGCAGCTCAGCGCTTTAACACACTGCGCCACTGGGGGCTCCTTTACACTTGTACTTGGGTACAAATAAACCCAAACCATGTCAGATGTGAAAAGGAGTGATTTTTCTCTGAAAGTGGTTCCAGATCTTTCTAATGTTATATTCATTTGTTTTGTTTTTCTTATTTGAAGCATTACTGATATGGATCTTTACTTGAAAAGCCTCCCAAAGGGGGTTACGTGAAGTCAATAGCAAACAAGGCAGTTCATACCTGTCTTGTTTAATTGTTGTCAAATTTAGCCATTAGCCTAAGTGATATCTTAACCAGATATTCATACATTGTATAGGTCCCAATTGCACAAAACTAGTACATGATGGTCATCTACATCCCTAGAAACAAAACATATTTATTTGTTTGTTTTGTTTAATGTTATTTTCTATATCTGCCCCTTTTCTCTGAGAGTGGGATGCATCCAAGGCAGCTTCCAAAGATAGTAAATTAGATGAAGACTGTAAAGCCATAAAGTCATTATCTGAATGGAGAGTCCCAGTTCTCACAGAAGCTTCTGTTTTGTCCAGACAGATTTGCAATACTCAATGCTCCAGTAGTTTTCCTCCTTATGGGTGTAGTACAATAGGCACTTTATTCCATGGGTGAGAAATGAGGGAAATCAAAGAGGGGTTTGAAGTGAAAGCTGTCGCAAAACTATCTGCCAACTTCCAGACAAGAGATACTTCATTGTCAGCAAGGACAACATGAAATGAACTTCACTCTGTTCATTTCCTGACCCTGTTTTACTCTGTGATATTTCTTATTATTAATTCTAGGACAATGCACTTTTTCGTATTCTGCTCTGTGTGAGAACTGACATCTGAACTGGCAACTGGCCCATAACGCTATCATGGGTGATCACTCATGACCGAGTATGATTTTAAACTACTGACAATGCTGCTGGGGATTTTGTAAATTGTAGTATAAAAGTTAAACTGCTAAGCTGCTGAACTTTCTGACTGAAAGGTTGGCAGTTTGAATCTGGGAACGGAGTAAACTCCAGCTGTTAACTCCAGCTTCTGTCAACCTAGTAGTTCGAAAACATGTACATGTGAGTAGGTCAATAGGTACCACTTGGGTGGGAAGGTAACAGCACTCCATGGAGTCATGCTGGCTACATGACCTTGGAGGTGTCTATGGACAATGCCGGCTCTTTGGCTTAGAAATGGAGATGAGCACCAAGCCCCAGAGTCAGGCATGACTAGACTTAATGTCAGGGGAAAACCTTTACCTTTACCTTTACTAGTATAAAAGTATCATTTCCAAGCTCTGCTTAGTCCATTGGGGCTACACTGAAAGTTGAGGCAGTAGAAGGGGGACACTTTGAATTCATAAGAAAATGAATTTTACTTATGCAAAGGTAATTTTTTACATATCTCAGGTGAAGAACCTTGCAGTTGCCAATATTATCTGGTCTATACCTATGGCGATCATGGCTCCTCAACCTGACATGCCTCACTGGGTTTTTATAAGGATAAAAAAAAAGAATTACAGCTATTTTCAACTTTCTCACAAGAGGAGAAGGGTGAAATGGGTGATAAATAAATAAAATATCCTAGTTCTAGGAACTGACTTAGGATACTAAAGGTTTTCACCTGACATTTAGTTTAATCATGTCCGATTCTGGGGGTTGGTGCTCATCTACATTTCTAATAATAATAATAATAATAATAATAATAATAATAATAATAATAATAATTATTATTATTATTATTATTATTATTATTATACCCTGCTCCATCTCCCCAAGGGGACTTGGGGTGGCTTACATGGGGCCAAGCCCAGGCAATAAACAATATAAAACACAGTAATAAAAAACAAATCATAAACAAATAAAATCACATATACCAATAAACAATAAGCACACTTTCATAAAAACCTGGGTTGGCTTCTAAAAAGGGTAGTGGGCCAGAAAAGTGCAAATAGTTTTATACAGTACAGAATAGGAAAGAGGTAGGTACCAGGGACTATTATCCCATTAAGGTGCTGGAGGAGGCATACACCCAAAGATTATATACGGCAAGGAGTAAAAATGCTATAAAAATAGAATGGACAAACAGGGCAATCTCAAACTAAGGAAATAAGTCACCAAAAGCCTGTTGGAAGAGCCAAGTTTTCAGGCTGTTCTAAGCCAAAGAGTCGGTGTTGTCCGTAGACACCTCCAAGGTAATGTCGCCGGAGTGGTCTACTCATATTTGAATGTTTTCGAAGAGCTAGGTTGGCAGAAGCTGGGGCTAACAGCGGGAGCTCACCCTGCTCCCCGCATTCAAACTGCCGACCTTTATGTCAGCAAGTTTATCAGCACAGCGGTTTAATGCGCTGCACCATCGGGGGCTCCGAGGAACTGACTTAGGTCACACAATTTACAGTACCACCAATAATAATTTACAGTCTCTTATCTAGATAGACAAAAGATTATTTTATACCTATTTGAGTTTGGCAAATTGTATTCCCAAAACCCCTTACACCATTCTTTTTGCCTTTAGATCCTTCCCACCCCACCCACTTCCTAACCTCTCTTTTTTTCCCCCTTGCTGTGGACAGAAGGAGACGGGACAAACCTTTTGATAGTTTCAAACAGCTCGTAATGGAAGAAGGGAGGCATTTCTCATTTGCTCAGCAAAGGTGATAACTACCAAGGAAACTATAATAACAAACTCTGCGTAGGTGGCAGAAGTGAGAAGGAGAGGAAAAAGGTTAATCATTCTGGAACATGGCTCAGTATAGACAAGGCTACGTGCTTGCAGACAGTTTCTCCTCCTCCATCTGTGGCAAGAGAGTCTGGTGAAGAATGGATTGTTAAACTGTTTTCTGTATTCATTATTGCAATCTGGACAGAGGCTGTTGTTCCCTGGTATTTTGTTCCAGGGGCTGTTAGCCTTTAAAGGAGGCATTGTACATAATCTCTCCATTTATTATCACCTCGCTGTGTGTTTGTTTCAAGGCTGCTACGCACTTTCCACCGCCTTGCCATCAACGTCATTCCCTCCCTGTTTACTTTTATTAGGCAGGATGGATACTCCCAGCGTTCCCACCCTGAATCCAGCTGGCCTTTTTTCTCTTTTGCTGTTTTAAAGCTGTTAGTTTGTATCTATCTAGAACATTTCTATCATCATTCTGTTCAGAATGGGACGTGTGTGAAAGAAACAAATGATTCAAAAGTATCCTCTCTTTATCAGTGTTATAGACTTTTGCCCACATCATCGAATCATTTCAGGAATGAATTTTTTACCCCCTAATTTTAGGGAGAATAGCTTTTAAGGTTTGACTGTAGTTTTTATGACTTGTCTATGCATCAAAATAGAGCCCTTGGTGCACAGCGTATTAAAGCGCTGAGCTGCTGAACTTGCAGACTGAAAGGTGGCAGGTTCGAATCCAGGGAGTGGAGTGAGCGCCCACTGTTAGCCCCAGTTTCTGCCAACCTAGCAGTTTGAAAACATGTAAATGTGAGTAGATCAATAGGTACCACTCCAGTGGGAAGGTAACAGCGCTCCATGTAGTCATGCTGACCACATGACCTTGGAGGTGTCTACGGACAACGCCGGCTCTTCGGCTTAGAAATGGAGATGAGATGAGCACCAACCCCCAGAGTCAGACATGACTGGACTTAACGTCAGGGGAAACCTTTACCTTTACCTATGCATCAAAACAGAGCCCCTGGTGGTGCAGCATGTTAAAGTGCTGAGCTGCTGAACTTGTGGACTGGAAGGTCACAGGTTTGAATCCAGGGAGCGGAGTGAGCGCCTGTTGTTAGCTCCAGCTTCTGCCAACCTAGCAGTTTGGCATGTTGGGTGTGTGTGTCAAATTTACTAGTTCCATCACCAGTTTGGCACAGACTACTCTCAGAGTGTTGGGGAACTACAGCTCCCAGAATTAAAAAATATCCCCCCCAATCCCACCAGTATTCAATGTTGGCCATGTAGGTAGTGTGCCAAGTTTAGTGCAGATCCATTGTGGGCTGGGTTCACAGTACTCTTTGATTGTAGGTGAACTATAAATTTCAGCACCTACAACTCCCAAATGTCAAATTCCATTTTCCCCAAACTCCACCAGTGTTCACATTTGGGCATATTGAGTATTCGTGCCAAGCTTGATCCTGATCCATCATTGTTTGAGTCTGATGTAGGTGAACTACAACTCCAAAACTCAAGGTCAATGCTCACCAAACCCTTCCAGTATTTTCGGTTGGTCATGGGAGTTCTGTGTGTCAAGATTGGTTCAATTCCATCGTTGGTGGAATTCAGAATGCTCTTTGATTGTAGGTGAGCTAAAAATCCCAGCAACTACAACTCTCAAATAACAAAATCAACCCTCCCACCACCACACCAGTACTCAAATTTGGGTGTATGGGGTATTTGTGCCAAATTTGGTCCAATAAATGAAAATACCTCCTGCATGTCAGCTATGTACATTACGATTCATAACAGTAGCAAAATTACAGTTATGAAGAAACAATGAAAAAAATTATGGTTGGGGTCACCACAACATGAAGAACTATATTAAGGGGTCGCAGCATTAGGAAGGTTGAGAACCACTGGCATAGTAAAATGATGTGCCACATAAAATGGCAAAATAACGGTTGGATTTTTGTGTTAGGATGGGAGGATATTTTGGAGCCATGGATAGTTGAAGCCATTGAAGTGTACTCCATGGATACAGCAGGCCAATTGTATTTTGGGGGATTTATCTGTACTCTTTTAAACATTCATATGAGCGATATCTCTAAATCTGCTCTCCATATGACATCAGACCAGTGAGTTGAACTTGTTTTGGACTTCTAGCTAAGGGCCTTATCCAGTCCACCTGATTTTTGAGCAAAGAGGTAATTCCCTTGCATTAGCATTCACATTTCTTGTGACTGGCACCCAAAGTTTTGTCATTTTAATTTCTTTCCTGCGGGACCGAATGTATTTGTTCGAATTAAATACTGGAAATCGGACTGTCTCTGCTTGACTGCTCAAACTAAATGCCTTCTTTCTGCCCATCCAGCCGTAAAAAGGGAGACCTGGCACATGAGCTGGGAGAAGTCAAAGGTAGTTATAGTTGGTACTGACTGGCTTCCTAGAAACTAAAACTACAGAAACAGGTGTGTTTTATCCAGATCTGTCCCAAGAGCAATGTATAGAGCTCTGAAAAGAAGGAAGATGTTGACTTTACAGGTTTCCAGTGAAATGATGTTTGAAGTACTGAGAAAGACACCTGTGTTGATGCTTTATAGCATGCAAATGCATTTAAATGCAGCTCCTTAATCAGTTTAAAGATAGAGGATTAATCAGTTAAAACTATTTTAATTATTTTAATTAGTTACTTAAAATGCATTCTCTCTTCTGAACACCTTCTCCAAAGCTTATTTTTCTCTCTTGCTTTATTGTTGTAGTGTAGGATTAAACCCTTGTGCTGACCTGAAGGTTGGGTTCCTGACCTGAAGGTTGCCGGTTCGAATCTGTGAGACGGGGTGAGCTCTCGTCTGTCAGGTCTAGCTTGTGGGGACATGAAAGAAGCATCCCAGCAGGGTGGTAACACATCCGGGTGTCCCCTGGGTAACGTCTTTGTAGACAGTCAATTCTCTCACACCAGAAGCGACTTGCAGTGTGTTCTCAAGTCGCTCCTGACACGATTTAAAAAGTGTAGTATAATTTCCCCCACAATTTTTCTGAATAATCTAATGGTTAGAATTATTCATCATTGTGATACACAGATAAGGAACTTTCCTTTATTGGAAGTCCCTAAACAGAGGTCAAATGGTCAGTTCTTAGGGATACGTTAGCTGTGTATTCTTCCAATGGTAAGTGATTAGACAAGATATTTATTGGGGTTCCTTCCAGTTCTTTGATCCTATACATAACTTCAGAATATATATTCTATATAATGTTTTCTTTACAAATAAAGTCTATGGAAGTGTCATTTCTTGAAGTGCTACCACTAGTTGGCAGAGAAGACTCAGGGCGCATGCAGGCAGCACCTAAAATGCGTGCATTCCTGCGTTTTTCCCTGGGAAAACTGAATTGTCCCAAAGTAATTTGACAGCTGGAAAGATCCGGGTATTTCAGAAGGCTTGGGTCTTTCCAGCTGTGGGCACTGTGTGGATTGGGCCTGGGGATCACATCATGCGAATTCCAGTGCCCATCCATACAGCTGTCTCATGTTTTTTTGGGCTCCTGGAGTGCAAAAAACCCAAGACCACCCCCTTTGGGGGGAAGTTTGTGGAATTTAACCTGGCCCAATTGAGTTTGAGAAACCCAAATGCGTGTGGGTTAAAGTCCTGTGTGGAACTGCCCTAAGAGCCTTGTAAAACAACTCCCACGATTCCATAGCATTGAGTCATGACAGTTAAAGTGGTATCAAACTGCATTAATTCTACAGTGTAGATGTACCCTTAGGGCCTTTCCAGGCAGGCCCTATATCCCAGGATATGATCCCGGGTTTTCTGCTTTAAACTGGATTATATGAATCCGCACTGCCAGATAATCTGGGATAAACAGAAACCCTGGGATCAAATCCTGGGACATAGGGCCTGTCTGGAAGGGTCCTTAGTTTAATGGGGCTTATTCCTGAATAGATGGTTACAGGATGTCACGCCATCAATTTGGGATAGCCTGTGTCTTGTTGAAAGTGTTTCCGGAGGTGGCTAATCTTTGACTTGGTTAGCATGAGAGTTTTTATATCTGCCATGTCGGTGCAGTTTTTAGTGCTTCTGATAAATTTAGTTTTGTAGCTTGCCATTTATCTCTAGCAGTCTGCTTTTTCTGGAGTGCAGGAGTGGATGGGCTAAAATCTGCCAGTGTGCTTTGATATAACTCATCCAGCCAAGAAAATGAAGTGTTCTCGGCCTTTGTGAAGGTTTCCAAGAATGACAGCCTATGCAGTTTGTGTCTGCTTTCCTCCGAATGTCTAGCTGGCAGACCGTTCCTGCCAGACAGACGTTTGTGCAGAAAAGAAAAGTGAGAGAGTGAGTGTGAGGAAGACAGGGAAAACATGTTATGTCTGTAAACAGAGAAAGCATATTTTTAGATAGGTATGGGTTAGGTTTATGTTATAAAACAAGGTGGAGGACCAGGGTGCTATATAAAGCAAGGGAAGGGAATATTTGGCCTGCCATATGGTTTGGCCTGCAATTCCCATCAGCCTCACCAGCATGACTAATGGCTAAGGATGGGAGAGGTGTAGATCCGGTTCAAAACATCTGGAAACTCAAACATTCCCCACCCTGCTATGATGGACTTAAAGCCTGATATGTATGTGACTCTGGTCATATGGGACAGGGAATTTTTACTGGGTGTCAATTCTCCCACTCAAAGAGTTTATGAGTGGAATCTTCTCCACTACATACAATCTGGCATTCACATCGGTTTGAATGTACATGATTTTTAAAGGAGAAATACAACACAAATTTGCAAATGTATTTGCATAAGTCAGTATCAAAAATATCTTAATTAAGGAGATGAAAATTCCTTATAAAGTCATATCAATGTTGGAAAAGGTGTGTAAAATGCAACCAATTGCATATTGCTCTCTCTCCCCCTCCCCTTCAACCCCTCTCTCTATATGAGTGACATTTTAATTTTTATTTTGCACTAATTTGTAAAAGGCAATGAAATCATGCAGTTCACTGATTCAGTAGTATGTCACCTTTTGTCTCCACAAGGTTTATCCATTTGAATACACAATTGTTACATACTTAAAATGAGAATACAGTAGTAGCCAAATAAAGTAGACATGCTTTGGTTTGAATAAGGCAGTGGTCATAAGCCAACAACAAACCATAGGTTCATGTTATGGCTCATGCTTGTCAGCAGAGTTACCTATTTATTTATTTATCATGTCAGAAGCAAATCGAGGGTACAAGTTGCAATGTATTTGAAAACACAAACAAAGTTTTTTAAAACAACAACAACCATCTTGACATGATATTAAGTGTCCTTTGCCCAGTAGCTGGCCACTTGGAGTGCCTCTGGTGTTGCTATAAGAAAGTCCTCCATTCATTGTGCATGTGGCAGGGCTCAGACTGCATTGTAGTAAGTAGTCTGTGGTTTGCTCTTCTCTACACTTGCATGCCGTGGACTCCACTTTGTGGTCCCATTTCTTAAGATGGAGCCCCCGATGGCGTAGTGGACTAAAGCCTCATGACTTGAAGGTTGGGTTGCTGACCTGAAAAGCTTCCAGGTTCGGATCCCACCCGGGGAGAGTGCGGATGAGCTCCTTCTATCAGCTCCAGCTCCATGCGGGGACATGAGAGAAGCCTCCCACAAGGATGGTAAAAACATCAAAACATCCAGGCATCCCCTGGGCAACGTCCTTGCAGACGGCCAATTCTCTCACTCCAGAAGTGACTCAAGTTGCTCCTGACACGAATTTTTTTTTTCTCTTAAGATAGGCTCTGCATCTCGTGGTGCCAGAGCGCAGTCTATTCAGCGCCTTCCAAGTCGTCCACTTTTACCTATGACAGTGATTCTCAACCTGTGGTGTTTTGGCCTACAACTTACCAGCTGTTTACCAGTTGTTAGGATTTCTGTGAGTTGAAGGCCAAAACATTTGGAGAGCTACAGGTTGAGAACCACTGACTTATGATGTCCAGAAGGCACTTCATGGCTTGTGATGTGAAAATGATCAGTTTTTAGGAAGCAGTATGAATGGTACATTTGAATTAAATGATGCATTTTCTTTTGTTGCTGGCATGAAATATACAGCAGTTGACTTCTCCTGCTATACAGTGTTCCCTCACTATTTTGTGGTTCGCTTTTTGCGGATTTTCTGTTTTGCAGTTTTTCCATAAACTCTGAAAGAATATTATAAATCATAAAAAATTACAATTTACAGCCCAAGGAAGGGAGGAAGGAGAAGCTGAAGGGAGAGAAAAGGAGCCCAAGCGGCAACAGGAGGAGAAGGAGGCTATTTATCAACACAAGATTGATTGATTAAAAACTTAAAATAGTGTATAACTACTAAAATGTATAAATATATAATGTCCCTACTTTGCGGATTTTCACTTATTGCAGGTGGTCCTGGAACCTAACCCCCGCGATAAGTGAGGGAACACTGTATTTGATTCTAGGTGTAGACATAACCCATCATATTCTGATTCTGATAGCAGTATTTGAATTGTGTCTTTGCAGTTATTTGGATGGATGCTTTTCAAAAGTGGGGGCCCAGATGTGTGGTGGAGGACATTGGCAAGTGGACAGCAACTGGGGGAGAAAGCGCATGCGAATGAGAGCGATGAAAAACCAACTGTGTGATCATTGAAAACTCCACTAAGATCCTTAACAGACGACCACTCACATATTTTAAACATGTTTTCTACATCCAGAAGGGTTAGACACTTTCTTTTTTATATGTCAATGAAAGATGAATTGCTAAAGAAACTATTAGACCTATCACCTGAAAGTACAAGTGATAAAAACTATTACTGCATATCAGCAAATCTTTTCAGCTGCATTCCCATCCTTTGTTTGTGTCACGTTTCAAACTATTGTGTCCTCTTTACTTGAAAATCCATAACATTTTCCATACTGTATTCATTCCTTCACAGTTTCCCTCCTCCCAGAACCTACATTTTTTGCATCGATTAAAGCAGGGCAGAAGTAGTCCTCTGGATGTTATTGGACTGCAACTCCCAACATTCCCCAGCATTGACAATGCTGGCTCCATCTGCTGAGATTTGTAGTGCAGTTCCATCTCACAGCATTACACAAATATTGATACAGTATTTCTATACATTTGCCATATGAGAAATAGGACATTTTCGTCCCATTATATTTTTCAGATGTTAATTGAAAGTATGTACCATTGCTTTCTAGAAAATAGTGTGCTGAAGTCTCTTTCTGAAAAGGTTTTTAAACTATGGGTCAAGCTGAGATAATAACTTATTAAGTTCAGATTCTGAGCTTTTAACATGTGCAATGAAATGAAAACTATTGGTTTCTTCTATCTTATTGTGTTGATTAGAAATATTTGTTCTGTGTTTCATGATGAGAATCCTTGAATCTTGACTTCCAGGCTTCTTCCCATGCAAACATAACAAAATTGATTATGCTTCTGATTTTATAAATTATTCCTATTCAGCAACATGAAGGAATTACTTTAGGTACCGATTTCAGAGAATGTATGTGATTTTTGCTATTCCCTACTTCTTTTTAAAAATTGTGTCAGAATTGAATTGAGAACATACTGCAAGTTGCTTCTAGTGTGAGATAATTGGCTGTCTATAAAAACGTTGCCCAAGGGATGCTCATCCTGCTGGGAGGCTTCTCTCATGTCCCCACATGAGCTAGGGCTGACAGACAGGAGCTCACTTTGCCTAAGACGACTGCTGTTTGACTGATATTGCATCTCAGTGACTTTCCCATTCACACATATTTCTCTTCTTTAAAGAATTCAGATGCTTGAAGTTTTTATGCCTAGGTTCCAGGATATAGATATAGATATAGAGGAGTGTTTACTGAGTGTCCATTCTCCCATTTGAAAGTTTCATGAGTAGAAGCTTCTCCACAGCAGGATACAATCCTGATATTCAAATTGCTTAAAGATTTTTTTAAAAGTAGAAAGTCAGCACAGAGCTGCAAATGTGTTTACATCCCTCAATAACCTAGCAATTTTATTATATTGCCCAAAACCAAAATATATGTGAACTAAAAAGAAAGAAAATCCTAGAACTATAATCAAAATGAGTTTGAAACCACAAAGGATCTGGGATTGTAAAAATATATATATATATGTATTTGGGCATTATTTTTATCTTTGGTTTACAGTAACTGGCAAAAGGCATTGAAATAGGGTGGGACACATGGGGATTGTTGATTAAATTGCATGTTTCCATTGGGTATGTGAAAAACAGTGGTCATTGTCCACTTGGATGCATAGCTCTTACTTGAAAATGCTTTGCTAAGTTCTTCTGTATCTTCCATTTTTCCTGCAGAATCTTATGGCAAGAGCCCTCTATGATAATGTCCCAGAATGTGCAGAAGAGCTGGCCTTCCGCAAAGGTGACATTTTGACAGTGATTGAACAAAACACCGAAGGACTGGAAGGGTGGTGGTTGTGTTCTTTACATGGACGGCAAGGTATTGTTCCGGGAAACCGTGTGAAGCTTCTGATAGGCCCTGTGCCAGAGAGCCCACCCAGCCAAGACTTGTCAAATTCAGGATCAGTTCACCAACCCTTTAACCAGCAAAAGGTCTACCAAGTGCCAAGTGCACATTCTTCACCTCGGGATCCTGTCTATCAAGTGCCACCTTCCTGTGCGAATCAGGGAATCTACCAGGTTCCCACAGGCCATGGTCTTCAGGGGCATGACATTTACCAAGTGCCTCCATCTGGGCAGAGGGGCTTTGGTGCAGTCGAAGGCTCCCCAACAACCAACAAGGTGTGTACAAATTGTCTTTTGAAGGTTTAGTTTCCAAACTTGAGTGAACTATAGGAATGTTAAAGTCTCAAATCACCCATTTGTTTCCTACTACCAATGGCATAAATTTATAAGGGATATATGTCTGTGTAATATCTGTCTCTCCGAGCATTATCAGCTGATTGGTAGTATTTTCTGAAGATCTTTCTCAGAATCTGTCTTAGTGGCCTAGTAGCATGTCTGACTCCAGGTCATAAAGCTGAAATTGGAATCATGTCAGGGTTAATTGGATTTGAGAGATCCAGTTTAGATCATAGGCTTGAAGGTTGAACTACGACACTGATAGCCCAGGGTTTGAACCACCCCTAGGCCATGGAAATCTACTGGGTGAGCTTGGGAAACTCACACTCTCTCAGCCTCAGAAGACAGCAAGGAGGACTCCACTCTGAACTGTGATAAGTTCACCTTAGGGTCAACACAAGTCAGAAATGGTGAAGACACACAGCAACAGCAATCCCAGAGAGATGATCAAGTATTTCATGAGCCTAGTGGAACTCAATGACTGCATTTCATCCTCTACTTTCTGTTTATTCAAGCACATGACAGGGCCAGTAGCTGGACTAGCATCTTATCAACTTGAGCTCTTTACATGGTCCTGAATGATCCCAGGCATGCTACAGAAAAGAATAATAATAATGATCTCAAAGTAAACCAACCTCTAACTGCGAATTGTAACATAAAACTAAAATTACATAGTCAAATTGAATTATATCTAACCTAAAAACATGAACCTGGGTTTCAGAATCACTAAAGGTCCAATTAAGAAAGTTTTAAATTAATTATATTGCCATGATGTCAACAGAATCAACCGAGCTGACAAGGCCAAAGTACAATGGTAGTTTCCGGTCAAGGTTTATTAACTTATCTAGTCCTCCTCCTTTCCATATGCTAATGAGCACAAATAAGTTTTTAATTGTTTTTTGAAGGAGAGAAGGGAGGGGGCCATTTTTATTTCATAGAGGGAGTTCCAGAGAAGGTTCTTTCTCTTGTTCCCACCAGTAATGCTTGCAACGGAGGTGGGACCGAAAGTAGGGCCTTCTCCACTGACCACAGTGTCTGAGTTGGTTTGTAGGAGGAGATGCAATTTGTCAAATACATATACTGTTGTGTGAATGAAAAATCCAGAGAGTTCTGATGTATTCTGAAAATAGAATCCAAAAAACACTGTGTTTTTGGTGCTGAAATTTTTAAATGGTTGAACGAGTTGATTGAAATTTTAGATGATTAATCAACAGAGGAAGATATGTGTAAAGTTTTGGCTTCCCATCTGTAGTAGCTAGTAGCAATTAATCCATTATGGGTTTTACTATGAACTTTAAAGGTGCTATCTGGTTTAAAGATAGGATTCAATAGCTTAGATTGATTCCTTAAAGTTTAGACTAATACTCAGGATGGATTCATGGCCGTATGAATTTTCCATATACAGTAGAGTCTCACTTATCCAACATAAACGGGCCGGCAGAATGTTGGATAAGCGAATATGTTGGATAATAAGGAGAGATTAAGGAGAAGCCTATTAAACATCAAATTAGGTTATGATTTTACAAATTAAGCATCAAAACATCATGTTATACAACAAATTTGACAGAAAAAGTAGTTCAATATGCAGTAATGCTATGTAGTAATTACTGTATTTACAAATTTAGCACCAAGATATAACGATATATTGAAAACATTGACTACAAAAATGCGTTGGATAATCCAGAACGTTGGATAAGTGAGACTCTACTGTAGCATCAACATTCTAGGTCAGATTTGGCCAAGCTTCAGTTTTTCAGAATGAGTAGTCTTGCCAGTTCTTATAGCTAGATCTAGGGGGTTTTCTTCACAAAAAATCCCTCTTGGTTATTCTAAAGGATTTTCATTTGTTGCTGTGTGTCTTCAAGTCGTTTTTGACTTATGGTGACCCTAAGGAAACCTACCATGGGATTTCCTGGGGTTAAGAGTATGTGACTCACCCAAGATTACTCAGCGGAGTTCCATAACCCAGCAAAGAATTGAGCCTCGGTATCCAGAGTTATAACCCAATGTTGAAAGCACACCACCACACTGGCTGTCACTACAACAATTTAGGGCAATTTGGGGTAGTTGACAAGGATTATTTTTAAGATGACATCATGAAATAACTAGGACTCAGAAATTCTTGCTGAGCTATTGCAAATTAGTAGATTTAGAGCTGCCATCTGTCCATCCCTGGCTTAGATTCTTAAGAACTGAAAATCTGATACTGAGGTTTCGTTAGATGCCTGAGAGGTCTGTAATGCTATTAGTTTATTTATTATTCTTTGAAAAACAAAACTGGCAATCAAAACACCAATAAAGGCACTTCTTTTGTTTTGAAGATTTACATATTTTTAATAAATATATATATAACAAGATCTGCCAGTAGTGACCTATTGAGAAGGACAGGAAGTCTTAGATAAACTTGATTTAAAAGGCTGAGTGAAATATAAACCTAGAGCAAATAGAGCGATACTTTTGGCATTCCCCTCCACTAATATGTGCCCATCGCTTGAGCCAAGGCAATTGCCTCTTGAATGTTAGTGGAAGTACCCTGCTGTTGTTGTTGTGTTTTTAAATCCTTTGCAGTTTTATCAGATATGGAGCAGCTGGAAGGCAGGGCTATCAATAAATCCTCTGGAATATTTAGGGCTGGTTACTTAGCCCTTATAAATGTGTCTCAGTGACGTATTGCAGACAGGGATACTCCACCAGGAAGTGCATGTCTGGAAGGTGCCATAGTCTAATCTTTCATTGCCGTGGATGTTGGCAGGAATTCATTCCGACTCTTTCCTTTTTAAACCACGGCTGCAAATCCTTCCAACTTGTCCTTGATTCATGGCATTTGCTTCAAGGTATCTCAAGACTAGACACTGCAGCTTTCTGAGAACCATTATTTTCCATTCAGGATCTTTTAAGAATTCTTTCCTGGTATCCTGACTGTTAGTTTTGTTTTTCTCTTTTCCGGTGCTAATGAGCAGATTTTCTAAAGGCAGAGAAGGGATCATAAATCCATTTGCTCACATTCCGCCTTGAAAAGTTGCTTTTGGTGCCCCTGCCCACAGTTACATGTGATAGTCACATGCTTATATACTTTCTATAGTCAGTTCTTAGGAAGCAACTTTCTATATGCCACAGGAGGCAGATTAGTGATACTTTACAGACTTGCTCTGGGAAATTCTGTTCCTTAAATTCTGGAATCTTTCACTGGAAGAAAGGAAGCATTAGTAAGATAAAACAAGCAAGTGCAACACTGCCTACAATGTTTTTAAAATTAGGAAATTCAGACCGGCATAGTTTGTAACACTTCATACCAAATATTGTGTACTAACCAGGTGGGATGTCTGCTGCTTTATAGGCCCCTGAAATAAATGCCAGGTGCACATTCTAGCTCTGTGCTGCCATTGAGTTTTCTTGTCTCACATAACTGGGCAAGTTACCAGATATACTCTCATGCATAAGTCAACTTCATGTATAAGTTGAGGGCAGGTTTGGGGACCAAAATTTTGGATTTTGATACTCATCAGTCCAGGATTCTTCTCATCAGTTTCCATACTTAGCTGGATAGACTGAGGCTATAATCCTAGAGACAGTTAAGTGAGTGCAACACTGACTTATTTACTAAATTCAAGAGTTAAGTGGTAGGTAAATAACTCTAGCCCATGGAGAAGGTGTGATAAGAGGCAGCCATCCACACCTCTTTGCCAGGAGCATTTATCTCTTGGTGGTATCGCAGTACAAGAAGTGTGCATGTGTGTGTGTCCCAGCAACTAGCACCCTAAAGTGGCTGTCTTTCCACTATCAAGTAAAGGCTTGACTATATTTCTGCCATCAAGTGGAGACTTTTTATTCCAGGAGCATTTGGAAATCTATTTGTGCTGTACTGCTTTTAGTCTATATCTTTAAATTACTGATCTATATGGTTTTTAATTCTATAGTAACAGTAAAGGGTCCTCTTTGACGTTAAGTCTAGTCATGTCTGATTCTGGGAGGTGATGCTCATCTCCGTTTCTAAGCCGAAGAGCCAGAGTTGTCCGTAGACACCTTCTAGTTCATGTCACCAGCATGACTGCATGGAGCATCGTTACCTTCCTGCCAAAGTGATACCTATTGATCTACTCACATGTGCATGCTTTTGAACTGCTAGCTTGGCAGAAGCTGGGGCTAACAGCAAGAGCTCACCTCACTCCCTGGGTTCGAACCACCAACCTTTCGGTCAGCAAGTTCAGCAGCTCAGCGGTTTAACCTGCTGCGCCACTAGTGGCCCATTTTAATTCTATAAAGACCATTTAATCTTAACTTTCTCTGTTTTTAAGCTCTAGTATGGCCTCAGTATCTGCTGAGGTTGGATTCCAATAGATTCCATGGATATCAAAATCCGTGGCTGTTTAAATCCCGTTATAGCCAATGATGTAGCAAAATTGTATCTCTTATATAGATTTGCTTTTAGAATTGTATGTGTGTTTGTATTTCTGTAAGGTAAAGGTAAAGGTTTCCCTTGATGTTAAGTCCAGTCATGTCTGACTCTGGGAGTTGGTGCTCATCTCCATTTCTAAGCCAAAGAGCTGGTGTTGTCCGTAGACACCTCCAAGGTCATGTGGCTGCATGGAGCACCGTTACCTTCCAGCCGGAGCGGTACCTATTGATCTACTCACATTGGCATGTTTTCGAACTGCTAGATTGGCAAAAGCTGGAGCAACAGCAGGCGCTCACTCCGCTCCTGGGATTTGAACCTGGGACCTTTTGGTCTGCAAATTCAGCAGCTCAGTGCTGTAACACACTTCACCACCAGGGCTCCTTTGTATTTCTGTATCTATCTATTTATCTATACTGTATATCTTTTCAAACCATGAATGGTTGAATCAGTGGAAACGGAGGGCCAACTGTGTTTAAACTTGTGTTTCATTTTATTGTGTAAGCTACCTTCAGTTCCACTTTGGGGAGAAGATAGATACAGTAGAGTCTCACTTATCCAACATAAACGGGCCGGCAGAATGTTGGATAAGCGAATATGTTGGATAATAAGGAGAGATTAAGGAGAAGCCTGTTAAACATCAAATTAGGTTGTGATTTTACAAATTAAACACCAAAACATGTTACACAACAAATTTGACAGAAAAAGTAGTTCAATATGCAGTAATGCTACATAGTAATTACTGTATTTACGAATTTAGCGCCAAAATATCATGATGTATTGAAAACATCGACTACAAAAATACGTTGGATAATCCAGAACGTTGGATAAGCGAATGTTGGATAAGTGAGACTCTACTGTATAAATAAAGTTTTTGTGTGTGTCAGGAGCAACTTGAGAAACTGCAAGTCCCTTCTGGTGTGAGAGAATTGGCTGTCTACAAGGACGTTGCCCAGGGGACGCCATGATGTTTTGATGTTTTTACCATCCTTATAGGAGGCTTCTCTCATGTCCCTGCATGGGAAGCTGGAGCTGTCAGAGGGAGCTCGCCCACTCTTCGCAGATTCAAACCGCCGACCTGTCAGTCAGCAATCCTGCTGGTACAAGGGTTTAACCAGGGGCTCCTATAAATAAAGTGATTTATAGATGAATTGGAGCATTTCCTCCAACTCTGCCTTTGATAATCTTGTCATGTTGCTCAAGTCAGGGTTGGAGCAACAAGTGGACTGCAGAGAAAAAGGAAAAGTAAACTCTTCTCCTTTCTCCTCCCCCTCCTGATTTTGTTACTGTTCTTATTAGAGTATTGTTAGACTAGGTTCTTTCCTTTGGGAACTTACCCTCACTTTCAACTTGGAGATCCTGGATAGTTTCATTTTAAAAAACCAAAACAAACCCCAATTAAAAAGAGATTTTTAAATCTGCTCTGGCTTCTCTTCTCATCTAAACAAGGCTGTCTCTCATCCTAAATCCCTCATCCTCGGGAGATCAGTAAAACAATCTTTAAGTATTTAAGGGCGCTTGGCACTGGGAACAGTTGAGCTCAAGGTTTCTTGCCTTGACGTCTGAAAAGATGAATATCTCTCCTTCAGCTGGCAACACCTGTCCCCAACAGATTAAGTGAACTGCTGTGCCTGCTTCGTCTAATACAGGCTACGCTTGCAAGTATTCTGTGTGTCTTGGCAAGGCTCAGGAGTTAAAAATATTCCATCAAGTATAGAGCCTTATTAATAGCAGGGGGTCAAAATATCTACCGGGCTGCAAAGAGCCGACTTCTCCTTCCCAGCCAGACTGCTCCATACAACCATCTTGTAGCACAACTGGGCATTTGTTTTTTTCATGTATTATATTGATTGGTTGAAAACAGTATAGTTTAGCTATACTCCATATTTAGCAGTAGGATGGATGATCTTTTGTAACCAGGAAAAAATAGTACTGTACTTACCTAAAGTCGGCCAGAGCTTGGAAAAGGTTATTTTTTTGAATATATAACATGAGAGGAGGGTTGTCCATGCTAGATGGGGGATTGTAGTACAAAACACTATTTTCCCCCACTCCATGAAACTATATCAAAGGCTTGCCCAGGATATAGTTGGCTGAAATCCAATGTAAAACTAACAACTGTTTGGACAATGGGCCACTTTTCCTCTCTCATCTATGCTGCAGCCTTATGTGTTGCCTAAAAAACCTGCTGTACAGGATCTTGTAGCTCTCTGGAGCAGGTTTCGAAGCTGTATAAGTGAATGTAAGGGGATGGGGAAAACTGTACAACCTTGTACTCACTATAATGATACCATGTTGTCGAAGGCTTTCATGGCCAGAATCACAGGGTTGTTGTGTGTTTTCCAGGCTATATGGCCATGTTCCAGAAGCATTCTCTCCTGACATTTCACCCACATCTATGGCAGGCATCCTCAGAAGTTGTGAGGTATATATCTCACAACCTCTGAGGATGCCTGCCATAGATGTGAGCGAAACGTCAGGAGGGAATGCTTCTGGAACATGGCCATATAGCCCGGAAAACACACAACAACCCAAAAAGATACCTTCATTTTAACAGACAGTGGGAGATGTACTTTGAGGAGAGAAAGTAACAAAGATTAACACTTGGAAAAGGTATTTTTTGGAATGTAACTCATAGGGCCCTTCCAGACAGGCCCTATATCCCAGGATCTGATCCCAGGTTTTCTGTTTATCCCAGATTATGTGGCAGTGCTGACTCATATAATCCAGTTTAATGCAGAAAACCTGGGATCAGATCCTGGGATATAGGGCCAGTCTGGAAGAGCCCGCAGAATCCCGTAACAAACATGACCAGTGGCTGGGTGATTCTGGAAGTTGTAGTCCACCAAGGTAACACTGATTAACTCTGCAAGGGATGTGTGTGTGCAAATACAAATACACTTTTACCTGATTTGTATAGATAGTTGGATGCTCATTGGAGCGGGGTGAAAGAATTCCGAGGTGGTAGAATGGGCCTTGTATGATGAAAAACACCATACAGATAAAGAACAAATCCAACAAGGCATGGATATGTTTAGAACTTTTCTTCATTGTGCGAGTTGTTTGTTTGCAAGGAATAGTTTTTTTTTACCATATAAAGCTAGGGATGGAAACTAGTGACTGAACAATATTTATCTGTAGTTTGCTTATATTGCCTCATTATTCTTCCCATCTGATTCTGCCACATGGTTTAGTTTCTCTTTCTGTTTAGGATCAGAGAAACAGCTGCACACTGCACCTGCCTCATAGGAAAACTGCCTTTTAATGAAAGAAGCATAATAACTGGAAACATCCAGGAGAGAGAAAAAGGGAGAGTCTCAAGATGTTAAAAGTTTTTGGTTTTGTTCAGTAAAATGCCAGTACATTTCAGCCTATGGTGCTTTCTCCAAGGGCTGTTATAAAGGAGAAGGGCATATAGTCACATTCCTAATAATCTATATTTATAAAAGGGTAATGAAATTTCGGCCTAGGACAAAACAACAAAACTACACATCCCAGAAACACTAAACTTGGCAACACAACCCCTCATCCATGCCTCTACGTTCATACAACAAAAAGAAAAGAAAAATAAAGTCCTAATTAGAGGGAGAGGAATAATTGTTTTTATCCAATTGCTGCCAGTTAGAAGGCTAAGCTCCACCCACTTTGTCTCCTAGCAACCCACTCAGCCCAGGGGACAGGCAGAGTTAGGCCTCACTTAAGCCTCTTCCACACTGCCTATAAAATACAGATTATCTGATTTTAACTGGATTATATGGCAGTGTAGACTCAAGGCCCTTCCACACAGCTATATAACCCATTTATAATGGACTTAATGTCAGGGGAAAACCTTTACCCTTTGCCTTAACTACCACCAATTCCTCAATACTTTATTTCCCATACCACCATACTTCGCCACAGCAATGCGTGGCCAGGCACAGCTAGTAATACATATAGATTGCATCCACAATTCCACTGTTTTGTATGTCAGGTCATCAAGACCTTAATAGGGTTTCTTACATAAGGAATGTTCATAGATAGCTTTCTATTGCTATCCTTGAAAAAATGTAGTATAGTAGCCCTCCATTTTCATGGAGGATAGGGATACAGAACTCATGTAAACATGGAAAAGCATTCATTTAAATATTCTATTTTAAACCTGAGAAAACACTAAACATCTATCTGTAGGTTCTCCTGCCAGAAATTGACTGTAGAATCATGTTGGAAGACCTACAAATGCCTTATGTTTTGTCTTGGAATCTCTAGGTCCTCCACCAGATATGGACCACAGACCCATGCTAGGGAACCTAGAGATGCCTAGAGAGAACATATTAATTGAATCTACAAAAGTTAAACCTGCAAATGTATAGATTAACTTGCACTTGAGATTTGTTTGTGATCACCAACCAAATGGTAGCCAGGTTTGAGACAGCTTAGTTTTACAGGTTATACATATCAATCAAATAATAGTACATACTTACAGGGATGATTGAGAGCACATCCACGCAGTGTGGAAAATGCGCAACCTCCCGTGCTTTTACCTGAGGCGTCCAAATGATACCTCAGGTAAAAGCAAATTAATTTGAGACAAAGCAGGAAAACCCTGCTTTGCCCTGAATTAATTTGGCACCTGGAAAGACCCGGCTCTTTCAGAAGACCCAGGTCTTTCCAGCTGTGAGCCCTGTTTGGATTGGGCCCGGGGATCACATTGCACAACTTCCGGGCTCAATCCACACAGCTTTCTCAGGATTTCTGGGCTACTGAGCCCGAAAATCCAAGACAGCCCCCATCCCCGCCAAAAACCACCCCAAAAAGGGCAAACAAGTAAAAATTACTTACCCAGCCACCATTAAAGTGCTGCCGGCTGTCTCCTGGCACATAAAAATGATGTGCCAGGAGAAGGGTAGAAGGAGGAAAATAATTCCTCCGCCATCTTCTCCTGGCCCGGCATTTCTACACACCAGGAGAGGGCCGACAGCATTTTAATCTTGGCCAGGTAAGTAATTTTTACTTTTTGCCCTTATTGCAGGGTTTTTCTTTTGTGTCTGGGTGCTCTGCTGGAAGGTCTGGCAGGGCATCTAGACACCTCTCCCCAAAAAGTGTGGGTTTTGGGAGCAGGCATGTGGACTTTAGCCCATGCCCAATCGGGTTTCTTAAATCTGATTGGACAAGCATTAAAGGACTGTATGGAACCGGCCTGAGAATCCATTTTCAAAGTTCATTAAATAGCAAATGGTATTTTATCAAGGGGAAGTTGCAGTATATTTTTTTAAAACTCTGATTCATTTTGAGAAGCAGATGTTTTTCAGGGTCATATCAACTCATCTCAACAGCTCTTAAGCACTCAATTTCCTTTCCTCACTCTTCTTTCATTCCACTTCTTTAAGAAAATTTCCACTTGTCAATATCATCTCCTGGATTTTGCTGGGAGTCCCCCCCCCCTCCCAAAAAACACCCTTGAGCTGTGAAGGTTTCAGGAATTTAATTCCATTTATTCAGAATCCATAAAGCACTTCTCTAATCCTCATTCCAGATTAAGCAGCATTTAGCACGTGTGTCATGCTGCAGAACAGCTGATATCCATAGAGTGCAGTGGTTCAAGGGCACTTTTGAAAAGGTGTGTGCACACATTTGCATCATGCTCTTTCGAACACTGTGGTGTTTTGCTGCCTTACCATTTCCATTGAATAAGCACTAAGTATCGTAAAACCATGCGAGCTCAGCAGTTACTGCTGGCAGACATGGCAGGACAGGTCAGAATAACATCTCAAGGCAGGTGATTAAATGATGTCACAACCAGAAAATGCTAAGCTGTGTCAGCTTTTCTTCTGGTACTGAAATACTCTTCTGAAAAGAAAAAGATCTCAGATTGGCTGAAATGCATTACGGAGTGCTTGAATGAGCCTAGCTTTCTGAAACCCTCATGGAAAATGAGGTTTTGAATCAAGAGTGGCTCATGGTGCAAGAAAAAAGTCCATGAGTTGGTTCATGCAACTGTTCCTTCTTATGTAGTTCTTGCCAGACCTCTATAAAAAATACAACTCACAGAATCCCCCAGTGGCTATCCATTGAAGTCAAGTGACTGGAGTTTTAGAAAAATGACACCCATACCCCTGGCTTCCTCATTCTAATAAATTATTATCTCAAGGTGCATCTTCACATACATTTTTACCCAGAAGGGGTCCTGAAAACAGTTCTGTGGAGGTTGCACCACCCACTGAGTTGGTTTAGCTTGACACAGCCTTGAGCTGCTTTAACAGAAGTCACGGGATACTCTGGAGCTTCTCCTAAATATGAATTAAACTGTATCTTTGGGCACATGTAATCAGTTACACCTCCATCCTGCTTTCACTGGGCCCAGGGACAGGGGATGGCACCTACCTTGCCTCCTTGAACTTCTGTTTGTGGTGCCACTGGGCAAGAACAAGTCACTGTTATTTGATGCCTGGAGGGACAATATCCAGAGTGGTTCCCAACCTTTTTTTGACCAGGGACCATTTTGACCAGGGACCAATTGAGCAGCTACCACTTTGGCCAGGGACCACTCTCCAACATTAGTACCAGAAGGGTAAGAATCAGTTTTTGGTCAACTTTAGATTCAGTTTGGTTATTTGGGGTGCTGATACAGAAAATTGCATTGGACAGACCACATCAGCTTTAGTTTCTGATACAGAACATATGCCATCCAGTAGTTGCTGTCTGTTCACCCACAGAAAACCATATTTAATAATTTAGAGCTGATGTGGTCTATCCAATGCAATGGTCAGCTCTGCAGAAAGGAGCAGATATAAAATAAATAAATAAGGAGGAAGGAGGTTCGCGGACCGGATTTTCATTTTGCCGCGGCCCACAGGTTGGGAACCACTGATCCAGAGCAATGAGAGCTTTCTTTTATTAAAATTTCTTTACCCCCAAAAATCTGGTTTGCCAAGTACAGAAAGCATCACTGTTGTTGCATTCCTTCAAGTCATTTGTGATTTATTGCAAGCTTATCATCTTGGTAGGACTGATTCAGAGTGAGTTTGCCTTTACCTTCCTTTGAGGCTGAGAGAGTGTGACCCACTCCGTGTCACTCAGGAGGTGACCATGGTTGAGCAGGGATTTGAACCCTGGTCTCCAGAGTCATCGTCCATTCCTCAAACCACGGCACCCTATTGGCTTTTTACAGCATTATAAAGCAAGCTGAAAAACTAATGTACAATATATTTAAAAGCTCATATAGACATGGTTTTCGTAAAAAAATACAGAGGAAATATTTCATTGTTGCATGTACAGCACAGCATCCACCACCTTAAAATGCTTAGAATGAAGAAATAAAAGACTTACAGTCCTCCCAGGCACGGCTGGCAAAAGCTCATGAGTCTATTCACCGTGTCATCCATGTTCCCATGTCTTTGCTTCCAATTAAGCTACAATTACAGTGCAAATTGAGAGGAGAAACAATGACCAAGAGGATCTGTTCCAGAAATACTCTCCCTTGCCCATTACTGTTTTGCTGCTCTTTGTTCACCAGCTTATTTAAAAAGCCAGAAGCTTTGGTTATGGTGAAAGTCACTTGGGTGTCTTCATTCTTTAGGCACAAGACATTGTATCTTCAAAGGAAGAAAAACATCTGCAGTATTTTGAAGTTCGGTTGTGAAAATTTTTTTCCATTTGCAGGACGCTTTCTTCTATTCCTGCTCCTTTGCTGCCTTCTTTTTGAAAAGCCCTCATTTTACCCTTGATGTTTTATGATGCCCTAGTTGTTTTTCAATCCATTGTGTATTTTAGAAAAGCAAACCTAAACAATTGTACAGTTTTGGTTCCAATTTCACAGTTGTCACAAAGCAAGGCTCTATTAAGGAGGCTGCTTGGTTCAGTCTGAAATTGCTCTGGCTTCTCTTGAAAGCTGGTTCACTTTCACTCAAATAATTCCTCACCCCCACTCCCTTGCCCCAATAGTGCTGTTAAGGCATCAAATAACTCCTTCATTAAGATGTACAGTGTGCCTGCCTTGTCTGCGGGTTCACAATCCACAGATTCAATTTGCTGTAGATTCAAGTATTCACCATATTGTATTTTTAAATCTGTGGTGGAGAGCATGTCAGCCTCTTGTTTCTGCCTTTTATATGGCAGGATTTTTTCCACAAAGCAGAAGCAGACAGCTGGCAAGGTTTGTCACCATCTCTACTGCAACCTCATCCATTTTTAATAGGGACTTACTTTACAAGCCGGGGCCCCCTGGTGGCACAGTATGTTAAAGTGCTGAGCTGCTGAGCTTGTGGACCAAAAGGTCCCAGGTTCAAATCCCGGGAGCAGAATGAGCACCTGCTGTTAGCCCCAGCTCCTGCCAACCTAGCAGTTCGAAAACATGCAAATGTGAGTAGATCAATAGGTACCGCTCCGGCGGGAAGGTAACGGTGCTCCATGCAGTCATGCCGGCCACATGACCTTGGAGATGTCTATGGACAATGCCGGCTCTTCGGCTTAGAAATGGAGATGAGCACCAACCCCCAGAGTCGGTCATGACTGGACTTAACGTCAGGGGAAACCTTTACCTTTACCTACTTTACAAGCCTCGTAAAGCTTTGTAGTCCCTCTGGAGAGCCCTTGCAATACCTTGCAGTACCACCGGGGAACACAAAGAAAGCTGTGCGCCTGGCATTTTCTCTGTTGCTGTCCTACATCATTTTTAATATGAACTTGAACTTGAACTCTTTTTGGTATCCATGGGGTGGGATCCTGGAATTAATCCCCTATTAATGCTGAGAATCTGTTGTAGATATTTTCTCAACTTTTCTTGAACAGGCCCAAGGCTTCATTATTATTATTTTTAATCTGTCAGAAGCGAATTGAGGCAAGTCGTTTCTGGTGTGAGAGAATCAGTCATCTTTAAAGACATTGCCCAGGGGATGTCCGGATGTGTTACCATCCTGCGGGGGGCTTTTTTCATGTCCCCGCATGGGCAGCTAGGGCTGACAGATGGGAGTTAACCCCATCTCATGGATTTGAACCAGCAACCTTCAAGTCAGCAATTCAGCCAGCACAAGGGTTTAACCCATTGCGACACCGCGGCTCCGGAAGGCTTCATTATAATAGATATAAGGAAATAATATAACCCAAAACGACTACTAAATAATGCATAGTATTGCTGTACTCTTCCAGTAATAAAAATGTAACCCATTTTTAATGAATATCTCTCTTAACTATCAGTAGTAAGATACAATGAACTATCCTTTAACTTAAAGCATGCTTCCCAACTTTGTGGGCCATGGCCCACTGGTGGGCTGTGAGACCTAAAATAAAGTCTGTGAAATATACAAGGAAAACCAGCTCTAGATTATTAAATATGGTTTTCTGTGGGTGAGCAGATGGCAACTACTAGATGACATATGTTCTTTATCAGAAGCTAGAACTGATGTGGTCTATGCAATGCAATTTTCTGAATCAGCACCCCAAATAACCAAACCGAATCTAAAGTTGACCAAAAACTGATTTGTAACCCTTTTGGTTCTAATGCTGGAGAGTAGTCCCTGGTCAAAGTGGTCCCTGGTCAAAGTGGTCCCTGGTCAAAAAAAGATCTGACTTAAATTCAAGTCCTTTGGCATTTGAAGTAACTCATTCATCAAGTTCTCATCTGATGATGCTAGCCATATAGGATTTTGACTGCCTGATTCAATGTATAAGATCTGCTGTATTCACAGTCCTAATTCGATAGCTAACTACTGTATCTGTGATTATTCATCAGCGTTTGGGCTTTTGCAGAAAACCACTGGCTGAAGAGTCCTTCAGCCATGAATATGCAGTAGTAAGAAACTACTCCCCAGGGTGACTGATGAGCTTTACACAGATTATTCAGATTTAGTTGAGAGGTTTTAGATGGTTCTGTAGGAGTAAGTGAGCACATTCATTTTTACTCCCAAGCTGTCAACTGAACATTAATTGCTTCTGATCTTCATGGTGCATAAGTCTGTTTCAAAGGATAAAAAAGTTGTGTGGATTTTGATTAGATTGCAGGATTGTGTTTATGAAGCTTGGTTGAGAAGATGATAGATTCACTAGGAGATAAATCAAGTTAACAAAACTAGGATCATATGTTGCAGTTCTTTATATAGTCCTCTGAGCAGTTGTAAGTATTTAATTTACGGACTGTTCTCCATCGCTGTAGTTATAGCTGTTGATTCTCCTGTCAGGACGGCAATGAATCCACACCTGGGTTTAGTATGAACTAAGTATGGCAATTTGTATGCAAATATACTAAGAACTGATGCTGTATTTTTCTGCCACCATATTATGTTGAAATTTGTTTAAGGACCAGAAGCTCATAGGTGGACACCAGTCCCCTTTGGGTAGCACTGCTCTAAGATTTCTTGACTTGCCATAAACAATTATTTAGTAGCAATAACGCCTTCCCTCAGAAACTGCTGCCTTATTAGAACCAAAGTAGGTTTTTATTCACTTCTATGACTTATAAATAGATTGACAATTTGTGTTCTCTGTCGTTGAGTCACTTTCATGGAAAGAGGTAATAAAATCCCCCTCGTGGGTTGTTGGGTGAGTTGACTTTTCTGGGATACTCCTCATTACACCTACACAAACTGTGTTGCAAAATGTAGTTTTCAGACATTATCTTTGGCCTCTATGATTAACTCAACAATATTTAGGGCCCTTCCAGACAGGCCCTATATCCCAGGATCTAATCCCAGATTTTCTGGTTATCCCAGATTATCTGGCACTGGGGACTCATGTAATACAGTTTAAAGCAGAAAACCTGGGGTACAGATTCTGTCTGGAAGGACCCTAAGATAAATAAGCCATTTGGGGTTCCATCTATCAGCTGACAACAGTGTCATATATCACAAAACATACCAAAAGGTGGTCAAAACTAAGGGTGGATTCAGCTCTCCCTGCTGCGGGGTTACTTCCGAACATTGCAGCTAAACAGTAGTTGAAATCATGTGAGGGAAATGTTGTCCAGGCATGTCTTGAAGTAAATTTGACCAGCTGTTGACAGCCAGTCTAACAGTTTTCAGAATAGTTTTCAACTTTTGATGAAGGCTGTCTTCAAGTCTGGCCTGCAACTGCTAGGATTTTTTTTAAAGTCTAGAACTGATTGCTGATCAATTTATAATCACATTCACTAGGATTTAGGATGAAGGGCCACCAGTAAAGTAGAAAAGCTGTGAATAAAAACACTATTTTTACCTATGAGAATACCTTTCTAGGAATCTATAACAACAACAGCAACAACAACAACATTGAGTTAGGTTCTCCAATATGGCTTCGTGGTCAGTTTCTGGTAGAAGTTGATAATAGAGTCACAATACAAGACCTAGAGATTCCTAGGTTAAGGTAAAGGTTTTCCCCTGACATTAAGTCCAGTCGTGTCTGATTCCGTGGGTTGGTGCTCATCTCCATTTCTAAGCCAAAGAGCTGGCGTTATCCGTAGACACCTCCAAGGTCATGGAGCCAGCATGACTGCATGGAGCACCGTTACCTTCCTGCGAAAGCGGTATCTATTGATCTACTCACATTTGCATGTTTTCAAACTGCTAGGTTGGCAGAAGCTGGGACTAACAACAAGAGCTCACCCTGCTTCCCGAATTCAAACCACCAACCTTTTGGTCAGCAAGTTCAGCAGCTCAGCGGTTTAACCCGCTGCACCACCAAGGACTCTAGAGATTCCTAGAGAGATCATATTAATTAAATCTATGAATAATCAAGTGTAGGAACCCCAAGATTTGTAGAAGTAAAAGAAACGAAGGCCTGAAGATAGTGGTTATGCATCCCTTCAAATGTTATTGGAATATGGTTTAGGCAGCCTTGACCAGGATAGTTAATGGGAAGGCATACTGGGAAATGCACTTCTACATATTTTATTTATCCCTGAAGTAGAGTGATAATATTTGGAGAAATTATTTCTTGGGCAATGACTTCCAGAATCTTTCCCATCAGCATATCCAGTAGAATATTGATGATAACCAAAAACACGATTTGAGTAAATGCTCCCAGTTTGTTTCTAATATGAACTGGAAATTTGTGGGAGTCTTGAATCTGAGACCATACATATGCAAAGTGTGCATTCTACACCGAAGCACTTGTATAACCACCCCACCAATATGAGTGTCACGGGTTCTTCTGGTTCCTTTACTACTTGATTCAGATTTTATATCTGTCTTTAAGTAGTTAAAGCTGGGACTGAAATCTCTCTGTTGACCAAGCTTGTAATTTATTCTGATTCGTAATGTTTGATTCTGTGGTGTTGGTGCTTAAAATTTGTTTTTATTCCCATACCAATAGAGAAATAAGAGGAGTAGTTATTATTAATGTAATATGTAAGTGCAGGTATGTTACTACATCACTGATTCATGAAGCCAAGATAAACAGAGAGGTATTGTTTATTCACAGATAGTAGTGAATCAACCTTTGTTTGCATCAGATGCTGTAACACAGCTCCACAGACTGGTTGGGACTGGCCAAGGCAATTGCTCTTTCACACCAACGCAAGGGACAAACTGTAGTTAAATATGGAATGTTATCTTTCACACGTTTCAATTGCTTCGGCTTATCTGAGCAAGTGATTTCACTTGACCTTATTTCTGGTTCTCTAGATGAATTGGAGCATTGTCTCCTTGAGTGTTACCACATTCATTTGAAACAAATTCCTGCTTTTCAGCTTAAAATGCTTAAAACAAGCAAGAGTACTGAGTAGTCAATTCTGTGACTGGTACAGTAAGAGGGAGCATTCTAAACTGAAGTACGATTTTTCTCATACACTACATAATGTTCATGTTCATTGCTTTTTTAAAAAAAAACCTTAGATGTGTGCCTGAGAATGTACCATATGAGAATTTTATAGACTGTTTTAAAAGGGGGAGAGGTTAGTTGTTCAGTAAGATTGGCTGTCACTCCCTGTTATACTGGGACCTATTCAAGGCATTTTAAGGGAAAATATGGGACCCCTCCTATGCCATGTTCAAAGTTTATAGAAATAGTCAATACATCTGTGTTGCCTGGAGGCACCAAAACTAACTTAGGAGGTAACAGTGGATGTTTCGTGGTGCGTCATTATCTTTTCCCTACTTCTTACTGCTACCTCTTAACATCCGTTGCCGAAGACAAATGTCTCAGTATGTTGTCGAAGACTTTCATTGCCGGAATCACTGAGTTACTGTGAGTTTTCTGGTCTGTATGGCCATGTTCCAGAAGCATTCTCTCCTAATGTTTCACCCGCATCTATGGCAGGCATCCTCAGAGGTTGCGATGTTGTGAAGACCTCACAACCTCTGAGGATACCTGCCATAGACGTGAGTGAAACGTCAGGAGAGAATGCCTCTGGAACATGGCCATACGATCAAAAAAAACTCACAGCAACCCAAATGTCTCAGTCTTTCTAATGGTAGAGCTGGCACTACTGAGATTAGTAGTAGTGGTGCATAGGGACACTTGTTGTACAATTGCATGGATTTTTTTCAGGGCAAACATTTTTTTCAATGCCTACATGTCTGTCTTATGTTGGAGAAAAATAGTGTTGCAACTAAAGGGATTCCCTTTTCCATGAAATATAGCAGAGAACAAATCTCTGCAAAGCTAAGCAGAAGTCAGAGTTGAAGTTGAAGTAGGAGTAAGAGTAGTAGTAGATGTAGTGATGGTGCTGGTGGATGATTTCTTTCTTTCTTGCCTCTCTTCATGGATGAAGATGTAGAGCAACAACTGATAAAAATCTCTCACACATACAACATACGTTAAAATCCATAATGCCCATTAAAGCGCAACACACAAACAATATGTTTCCCACCTGATACTGTCCAGTTATTCCTGGTGTGTGTTTTAATCCTCATCTGACATGTTTATTGGCAAATCCCCTCTGAACAAAACCACAGAATTGCCTTGATGGCATACAGCAATAACAAGATCTATCAGAAGATCCATCATATATTGGACATTTAAACATAGGCTGCTTCGTGATGTTCAATTTGTGAACTAATGTCTTTGATAGTATCAAACAATCCTTTTACGAAGTCGATTGCATCAAACCAGATTTTTCGCTCCATCCATCTTTTGGGAGGGTGGATTACTAATCTAAATTTGAAATGAATTTCTTGCTACATTTCAATGCAACAAAGTTGCTAAAAAACTGGAGAGAACACTGTGTTTTTCTTCTTCTGGACAATCATCTTTAATTATACTCTTGTTTGTGAACATATTATCTTCAGAAACTGCTATTCATTAGAACCCGACTTCATTCAAGTGCTGAAAATATAAGACTACGAAGCTTCATCAGAAAAGAAATACTTAATCCACTTCACCTGCCTCTGCCAATCTTGCTCAAAAATGGCATTCGATGGGGAAGTTGCCCTGCTTTATTCTCAGATTTGACCCCTCTTGTAAGTCAAGTCCCCCTTTAGATAGTCCTTCAAATGTTTTTTTAAAAAATATATCAAGCACAATTTGCCTTTAAAGGCTCTCTTTAGTTTCCCAATTGCCTTCTTCAATAAGCAAGTCCAAGTCACTGTTAAACAATTTGCCTTTGGAATCAAATACCATGTCTAGTTGCTTAGTTGATAGAAAATGGATAGGCAAATCTCTTGGACTCACTGAAAGAGTTTTGGGCAAATTACCCAAAACAATAGTGATGGTGGTAACCATTCATGTTGCCTTCATCGTGATGTTATCCTCGTTTTTTTTTTTTTGTTTTTGTTTTTTTTCCCTTGGCAAGATCTGCTCAAGAGAAGTTGGTCATTGTCTCCTTCTGATGAGACTGAGAAAGTGGGACTTGTACAGAAACATCTCCATGGCTGAGTGGATATTCAAACCCTGTGCTCCTAAAGGCCTCCTTCAGCACTCAAACTACTACACCATACTGGCTAGTGTTAGTGCAGAAACTGGGAGGAGACTACGTTATGGAGCTCCATTTTTTTTTTCCATGAACAGATTCTAGTTTTGAAACAGCTTCCCTGTCCTCTTTTCTTATTGCATCCCTTGTATGAGCTCTCTAGTTGTTCTCCTGGATGAGATTTGGGCTGTATTGGGCGAGGTGGAGCAGAGTGGAAGGGGAAATCCACTTTTATCGGTTAGTATACTTGGAGATGAGTACAACTGGATGTAATCCAAACCCTTAGGAAAGAGATATAAAGAAGTAGTCTTGCCAAATCATTGTAATAATTCCCCAACAGCTGGAAAGGTGTAGGTGTGAGTGTATGTATACGTATTTTTTTATTCATTTCCTAGGGATTGTGTGTTAACGTTGGCCCTTCAGGGGACCATGGAGGTCTGTTGCCTCTTCACTGCAACACTTTTTTTCTTGTTGTTTGTTTGTTGGTACAAAACTGGCTTTTTAATGTTTTTCCTAGGTGGCTAGGGGAGATTTCATCAAGTCTTTGGCTCCTTAGTCAATTTTTATAAGAATAATAGAATCATAGAGTTGGAAGAGACCTCGTGGGCCACCCAGTCCAACTGCCTGCCAAGAAGCAGGAAATTCGCATTCAAAGCACCCCCAGCAGATGGCCATCCAGCCTCTGCTGAAAAGCTTCCAAAGAAGGAACCTCCACCACACTCTGGGGCAGAGAGTTCCACTGCTGAACAGCTCTCACAGTTAGGAAGTTCTTCCTAACTTTCAGGTGGAATCTCCTTTCCTGTAGTTTGAAGCCATTGTTCCGCAGCCTAGTCTCCAGAGCAGCAAGAAACAAACTTTCTCCCTCCTCCTTATGACTTCCCCTCACATATGTATGCATGTCCCTGATTATGTCTCCTCTCAGCCTTCTCTTCTGCAGGCTAAACATGGCCAACTCTTTAAGCCACTCCTCATAAGGCTTGTTCTTCAGACCTTTGCTCATTTTAGTTGCCCTTCTCTGGACACATTCCAGCTTGTCAGCATCTCCCTTCAATTGCGGTGCCCAGAATAAGACACAGTGTGATTCCAGGTGTGTTCTCACTAAGGCAGAATAGAGGGGTAGCATGACTTCCCTGGATCTAGACACTAGACTCTTATTTATGCAGGCCAACATCCAATTGGCCTTTTTAGCCGCCGCATCATGTTGTTTAACTTGTTGTCCACGAGGACTCCAAGATCTTTTCCACACATACTACTGTCCCCATTTGGTATCTTTGCATTTCATTTTTTTCTGACTAAGTGGAGTATCTTGCAAGAGTTAACTCTGATCAAAAAGGAAGTAGCCTCTTCTCTGAGTAGTGTGGCAGAAGCTAAGACCTTAGTCCATTCTGGGAGAAACCCCAAAAAGCACTGACTCCCCTCTGCTCTGTCATTACTCCTTTGAGGAAAAGCACTAGAGAGCTGCCACTGCCACTTTCTGCCCAGACATTCAAACAATCCAGAAGCGGTGCCAGAGCAGAAAGAACAGAAGAGGTTGGTGCTTTATTCATGTTTTTCATGCATTGGCTAAGTTCCTTCTTTGATAGGAGTTAAAATACAGTACTTACCAGTACATTGACCTGTGGATAAGTTGATCCAGGTTTTTGAGGCTGATTTCTTTGTTAAGATTTCTAGACTTATATAAGAGCATATACAGTCGCTCACATTGTTATTCTTTGCTGAAATAATGCTGGACCATTTGAAGCATTCTCCTAGCAAGGTCGTTCTTAATACATTCTTCAATGCTCTATTTTCTATGTTAGGTAATTAATAGGAAAGATTTTCCCTCCCGCTCCCACCCCCAACACATACACTTTTGTGTAAGGAAAAGGGATTT
This sequence comes from Anolis carolinensis, assembly GCF_035594765.1. Lineage (NCBI taxonomy): Eukaryota > Metazoa > Chordata > Lepidosauria > Squamata > Anolidae > Anolis > Anolis carolinensis. Next base: position 123,090,823 of record NC_085844.1, on the reverse strand, counting down.
AATGAGCCCCAGAACTGGAAGGTTGACAGGGAACATGCAGACTCAGCATTTCTCTTGGTAAAAGAACACAAAGTTGGCATAGAAAAGGCCCAAGTCACCACCGTTGCAGAACTGAGAGCTTTGACAGGCTTTCGGCTTTGTTCTTCAAAAAATTATTATTATGCATTGCTTTATATTACAGGCTTGACATATGCTCCTTTCTTTTACCACCAGAGCCAAGTCTTGTTACCTCTTTGGCCAACTGTTGGAGGGAATGAGAAAGAGAGAGATTGTGGGTAAACCATCTGGTTCTATTAATGCGTAAACAAGTAAAAAAATTCTGGTTTGCAATGTCAAATTTTCAAGAACCAGATGACCACAGGCATTCTTCTACAAGAAAGAGAGAGGGGGAAATGACAGCCTACAGTTCATTGACATTTCTCAGCAAGCAAATTGCTGCATACCAGAAGGACAAAAAGAAGACGAGACCAAAAAGAGGATGGGGAGAGAAATATTTTTTCTTTGCCTGTCTATTGGTTTCTTCCTTTAGGATCTCATTAATTTAAAATTGTAAATTGTGAAATATGTATATCTCATTCTCCTAGGAAGGGCAACATCACTGAACCCCAGGACAGAGGAATATATATGCAAAAGTCCTGTCTGTAGGCCAACTCATCCCAAGCAAATCCAGAGTATTTCTGAAAGTTAAACTCCGATTCCTGACCAATTCATATGTTACCAGAACTGCTTTCACGTGGCTGGAGCCCACAATGTCCTGGCAAGATCTGGTAGGAAGGAACTAGGGGTTGAGTGAAGAATGTAGATCCTTTCCACATTCTTGTGTTCGCCAAAACCCAGCAGGGAGGGACAACATTGGCATGGTTGCCAACCCACACAGTTTCTTCCTGCAAGTCTTTAAAATCATTTAAATGTTTCCACCTCCCCTGAACTGTGCCTGTTTTTAGCTGTTGCGTTGCGTTGCTTGTTTTTTTTCCCCCACTGCTTGTCTGATTGGATTTTATTTAGTGTGACCTGCTCTGGAATCAATTGTGGACAGTATAGAAATATTTAACAAATATAGATTATATAATGGAATAGAATGTCTTGAGCCAGCAGTCCATTCCTTTCCAGTATGACTCTGTCATACTTTACTGGAAGGGTTCATCTATATTAACAGTAGATCTCAACCTGTGGGTCCCCAGGCCGGGCTGTGGTGCAGCTGGCTAGTAACCAGCTGCAATAAATCACTACTGACTGAGAGGTCGTGAGTTCGAAGCCCGGGTCGGGTTAATCCCCCAACCATTAAATAGCCCGGCTTGCTTTTGACCTATGCAGCCCTGAAAGACAGTTGCATCTGTCAATTAGGGAAATTTAGGTACGCTTTATGCGGGAGGCTAATTTAACTAATTTACAACATCATAAAACTGCCAGCAAAACACGAGGAATGGAATGAGGAAGTACAGCCACTACTGGACAGTGAAGCAACAGCTCCCCCTGTGGCCGGAATCGTGAAGCTGGAAAAAATGTTAAATGCCTCTGTGTCTGTCTATATATGTTGTTTGTCTGTTGGCATTGAATGTTTGCCATATATGTGTTCATTGTAATCCGCCCTGAGTCCCCTTCGGGGTGAGAAGGGCGGAATATAAATACTGTAAATAAATAATAAATTTTGGGCTTCAACAGCTGGTATATTGCCTGGGATTTCTGGGAGTTGTAGGCCAAAACACCTGGGACTCTATTAAGGATTGTAGATGATGTTAAGTAGAAGCTCTTATGTCCACCTATGAGCCATTACCATGCAGGGTAATGATGTACCACTCAGCTTTGTAGAACAATTAACAGGAACTTTACTAACTTCAACATGGTCAAACAGAACAATAATATTTACAATAATCTCTCTGATTGTTTACAGAGAACAGTTGGAATAAATAGCCCTTTTAAAGTCCATAGAATTGCCTCAGTGCCTAAGAAATAACAGGGCCTTTGAGAGCCAGCAGCCATCTTCTCTCCTGGCTGTTTTCAGTCAGCATATACACACTCACTCTGAGGAAAAAACCTGCTCAAACAGTTCCCCAGTAGCATGGCAGAGAAATTGACAAATCAGATTCCTAGCTGTTCGCAGGCTCAGCCAATCAGCTGCTTACACATACTTTTCCAGTTCACCCATCCATAATGGTGTCTTTACAAACCACAACAGACCCTTTCGGTCAGCAGTCTTGCCAGCACAAGGGTTTAACCCATTGCGCAACTGGGGCTCTTCCGTATTTTGGCTTGATCCTGTGTCCCAGAAATCCTAGCCAGTTTACCAGCTGCTAGGATATCTAGGAGTTGAAGGCCAAAGCATCTGGGGACCTACAGGTTGAGAATCACTGCTGTATTATAAGATATCATCTATGTGAAGCTACTTTTTAGATTAGATTAGATTGAAACAAATAATTTTTTAAAAAACATTTTAAAAACAGTGTGTAGTAACCAGAATCCTCATATGGATTGCTGCAACTGAATATTTCTTTTCTTCAATCACTTGATTTGTTGTTTTAGTCATGAATTTAAAAAATGCCACTGACATAATTCATCAACAACAACAGCAACAAAGGAAAACTACAAAACTAAAAGCATGGGTTGTTTCTGGATTGATGTATTGCACAACTTTTCTGTGTGTCCTGGGCTCAACTATTTTTCCTGATAAGAAAAGTATGAAGGGACAAGGGAAGGGAAGGCCAAGACAATTTGAAATAGATGACAACCATGTCTGGATCTATGGTAAAATTCCATAAATAAAGTAGGAACGTCTTGTCTTGGCAACAAGTAAGTATGACAGTAGCATTCTTATGCAGTTATCTTTGACCGAAAAGTAAATAAACTCTGATCCATGTGAACAGCTTCAGAAATGGCCATAAAAATAATCTAGGCCATAGTTGGGAGATATTACTGTCATACTTGCTGGGAAATGCTGAACTATAGTCCAGAGAAGTCACTTTAAATGAATTAATAAATGCTGCCTTGGGTTCTCTGTAAGGAGGAAGTTGCGATATATATAAAACCAACTTTGCTCTTGCCTAGTTCTGACTTGGGAAAAAATGATAAACATTGGCCAATGTAAACTGTGATTTGCATTGTCCTCTACTGTATTGCAGTACAAAAATAGCAAAGAATTCGGTTTATTTTGCTTTGGGGTATTTTTTTCAAAATGTGCAAATTTCTTTGCAACTTTCTTCTGAAAGTGGAAGAAAGGAAAATTATTCATTCATTCACCCAAGTGGCAATTTTTAAAATGTTTGAATCACTGTTTATTAGGTTTGTGGTGCTGAAATAAGTTCATTGCCTCTTCTTTGTGGTAAGCTCTTCAAGATTAAGGGCTACATGGCAGACAAGGGTTTGTTTGTTTTTTCCCGTGTCAGGAGCGACTTGAGAAACTGCAAGTCGCTTCTGGTGTAAGAGAATTGGCCATCTGCAAGAACGTTTCCCAGTAAACACCCAGATGTTTGTTGTTTTACCATCCTTGCGGGAGGCTTTTCTCATGTTCCCACATGGGGAGCTGGAGCTGACAGAGGGAGCTCACCCGCTCTCCTTGGATTTGAACCACCGACATTTAGGCCATCAGTCCTGCCTGCACAAGGGTTTAACCCACTGCACTATCAGGCGCTCTGGCAGACATGTAAAACATTGTCAAATCCATTTGGCAAATAGTTCTACCTTTGTGTTCAATTGAAATTAATGACTGAGAATGTTGTTTCATTTATTTTTTAACACAGCTTTACAAAATTTAGAAATTGCTTCGTAATTATGATACAAAGAACTTCAGATTTTTTAAAAAATCTGAGTTGCAATAGTAAGCAAAAAAATTGGCATATGCATTCATTCCCATAAAAATAATCATAGAGTAGTAAGAGGCCAAGGAAACCTAAATGGAATTTCCAACGTATGTATCTAGTTACTTATGCCTTTGGCCAAGTTCAGGAGCAGTACATTTCAACATTGCCATGATTGAGCATTTTTCTACATACTTTGTATGAGCAGCCTGACGCCATACTTTAAAGCAAGGATTAACATTTAAGGCTGCCTTGGGAAGAGGCTTTTGTTTCTAATTTGCCCTATCTGTTCTCCTGGAGGATGGTTTGTAACACCTTAGGGACTTGTTATTTACATAAAGCAGAATCTCTGCAAACCATAAGTCCTTAGGGGAGAAGAAATAAAATGTGCTTACTTTTTCTTTCAAGAAGTCATTTATGTTCCAAAGCATTTCTGCAAGTATGCTTAGTATTTGGAATTAGTAGGTCAGACCAATAATAAACTTGTCACTGAAAGATCTGATGTTGATTTGTGGGGTTTTGGAAAAACACAGCTCCAGAATCATTTATGTGCTCAAGGGAGAAGAGAAAGAGATATGGCACTCGGTTTTATGTGTGAGAGACAACTTTGGTATTGCTATAAGCAGTTCTCATCTGCAAATATACATAGAGCCATAAAGATATGAAATGCCTTTTATCTCTACTACACAAAGACAGAATATAGAATCTGTTTTGCAATTTTTATCTAGATGGTTGGGCTATAGGCATATTTGATGAATCTATATGGATGAAACTAACTGAAATTAGAACACAGATTTGCACTTTAAAAGATCCCAGCTCACTTCCTGATATAGGAGCCGTGGTGGCGCAGTGGGTTAAACCCTTTTGCCATGTAACAGATTAGCCTACCTTACAAAGTCGGTGTACAGACAGCTACAGGCCTTGCTTGGAAGAGCTAAGCAGAGCAAGGGGGAGGAGTGATCAGGCAGCCATTACTAGAAGTGCAGTCTGATTGGCTGATGTAAATGGGAGAGTTGCTTAGCAATTGGAGAGGGGTGGAGCAAAAGTGACAGTTGGAGCTATGCAACCAGATAATTATTATTCAGATAGTCAGTTAGGGGGTTGGTGTTTAGAGTGTGAAGATAGAGATATTCTTGGGAACTGTGTTTTCAAAAAGAAGCCTCTTTGAGGAATATAGTTAAAAGCCTTCAGGGAAGAAGGGCTAAGAACTATACTGAGACACTATAGTTTTAGAGTGCTGGTGTTAAATCTCAGGATAAGGGGATTTAACGGTTTAAACTGACCTGTTTGTATTTCCTGTGGGAAGGAACATATTTCCACAGAATTCAAGTTACAAAATCATTCTTCGTAAGAGTAAAGCCTAACTTGTTATTGAAACCGCTATGCATCTTTACTGTTTAAGAACAAATAAACAACTTCTTGTTTTCCTCACATAAAGTGTTCCATGTGACTTTCTAAGTATCCTAACACAGAGGAGGCTCCTGAATATAACATTGGTGGCAATGTTAGCAGTGGTAACGAGTTTGAATCCTCCATATATTTGTGTCAGTGAGTGGTGATCTGTCTAATATACATCGAGTCCTCCATAATTTTGGTGGCAGTTGAAAGTAATCCTCTGCATGCCGGCTGAACTGCTGACCTAAAGGATGGGCTGCTGACCAGAAGGTTGCCAGTTTGAATCTGTAATATGGGGTGAGCTTCCATCTGTCAGCTTTAGCTTGCGGGGACCCGAGAGAAGCCTCCCGGTAACACATCTGGGTGTTCCCTGAGCAACGTCTCTGTAGATGGCCAATTCTCTCACACCAGAAGCAACTTGCAATATGTTCTCAAGTCGCTTCTGACACCATAAAAAAACTTTCTGATATTCTCTGTTTGAAAGATAAGACAAAAAGAGCTAGGCAATACAGTTGGCCCTCCATATTGGTGGACTTAGAATTTGCCGATTTAAATGGATTCTAGTAATATGTTGTCTCTAGTTCCTCCAACCAAACTCTGGTCAAATTTGACCTTGGAGTTGCACTGGACGACCTAAAGATTCTTAAAGAGAACACTGTTCTAGGCATTTGTCGGTCCTCCAGTGTGATTCTACAGTCAACTTCTAGCTGAGTACAAACTGTGGCACTTTGGCATCACTAGGATCGAGGTCACCCAGTACAGTAACTCATAGTGTCACCCTCCATACTAGTGTTACTTATAAATAGTAATTCCCAGATATCATTAAATAGAATGACAAAACCAGTGACTGTAAAATAAAGAGTAGCAAAAATGAAAACTTATAGCAGAAGAAACCATGTCATTTTAACTGAGTAATAGTGCCAGTTCTGACCAACACACATGTGCATTGGAAGATCCAAAATATAAGCTAGCAAGGAATGTTTAGCCTTGTAGGCATATTGATACCTTACATGTAAGCTAATCTTAAGAAAAATAGGTTTTTGTGATTATAAAAACCATAACAGAGATGTTAATAAACTTCTGCTAAAACATGAAACCCCTTTGATGGTCTCACCCAGTGAAGTTTGCACCTCCTGCAGCCCCCAATGATACTCCTGGCCTTTGAACCCATTTGCCAGCAATTAAAATAAGCTGAGCACAAAGGGGGAAAGATAGAGGAGGAGAGAGAAACTGGGATATTTTTAAGCAGTTAAAAATTGGTGTGAGAGACAGTCACGTTAATTAGAATTGTCACTGCCAACTTAGGTTTAAATGAAAGAATGAAAGAACAGGATCTTTCCAAGAGCCTGATCCTCTGTTATCACGATTGGAACCACCATAAGACAGCACTCTTTGCAACTAAATTCTCCGTAACACTTCAGAATTAATGGAAATCCCTTTTTTTTTTTGGCTGGGCCTTACCTACAAAATAAAGCAATATTCATATAAAGCCACCTCTTTGCTAAACTACACCTCTTAAGCATCTGTTGGTGCTATACCTACACTTCGAAAATTGTGAAGCTGTGTAACATTTATTGTTTGGGGAATATCTGTTTCTGTTATAAACTCTGGTTAGAGATGGTTTTATAACTGAACTGAAAGTTTGCCATGCAGATGTTAATTCCAGGCTGAAAGCATTTGTTTTGTTAAGCAAGATTGGCCTTGGGGGCAGTATGTTACAAAAAACAAGAATGTAGGTGCTCGAGTCTGTTCTTCAAATCATTAATATGCCAATGAAGAAGAAAAATCAGTAGGGGGTAGAATATTTAATTCAGCACAAGGCTTTGCAGGCTGCTTTATCTGTAGCAAAACCCATGCCAAGTAAAATGTGTTAAGTCTTTAAGGTGATGGAAGACTCATCATTATTTTTGCTGCAACAGACTAAACATGGCAGTTCTCCTGGAAATTAATGCACGAAGTTGCTAATAGTTAGGCAGCCATCAGAAGCAATCCTGCCCAAACATAGGTACTGAGTTTAATTCCCGATCTCTATTCCAGTAGTTCTCAACCTTCCTAATGCTGGGATCCCTTAATACACTTCCTCATGTGGTGACCCCCAACCATAAAATTGTTTTTGTTGCTACTTCATAACTGTAATTTTGCTACCGTTATGAATTGTAACATAAATATCTGACATGCAGGATGTATTTTTATTTACTGGACCAAATTTGGCACAAATACCCAATACGCCCAAATTTGAACACTATTGGGGTTTGGGGGGGATTGATTTTGTCATTTGGGAGTTGCAGTTGTTGGGATTTATAGTCAATCTACAATCAAAGAGCATTCTGAACTCCACCAACGATGAAATTGAACTAATCTTGCCACACAGAACTCCCATGACCAACAGAAAATACTGGAAGGGTTTGGTGGGCATTGACCTTGAGTTTTGGAATTGTAGTTCACCTATATCCAGAGAACACTGTAGACTCAAAAAGTGATTGATCTGGACCAAACTTGACACAAATACTCAATATGCCCAAATGTGAACACTGATGGAGTTTGGGGAAAATAGACCTTGGCATTTGGGAGTTGTAGTTGCTGGGATTTATAGTTCACCTACAATCAAAGAGCCCCTTGAACCCCACCAATGATAGAATTGGGCCAAACTTCTCACACAGAACCCCCATAACCAACAGAAAATACTGGAGGGATTTGGGGTGAATTGTCAGTGATTTAGGGGTGATGTAGTTCACCTACTCCCGGAGAGCAAAGGGATTCCTTAGACCATCAGAAATATGTGTTTTCTGATGGTCTTTGGCAATCCCTCAGACATCGCCCTCATGAACGTCCCTCCCACTAGAAACTAGAAACACTGCTCTAGTTTAAGAAATCACAGCATTAAAGTACAGGAAAAAAATCCACAGATGCATGAAGTCTAAGAGGTAAGATCAGTTACATCTGGCCCACCAATAATCACCACCCAGACATATAAATTAAACAGTGACGGTAAGGTGTAGTAGAGAAGTTGAATGGAAAAAAGATTTAAATGTATGATTATCAATTAAACTGGATGTATTTTTACTATTAAAAATGATGGTTGCTTTGGGTATTTTATTTGTAAAACTGCCATACTGTAGTACATCAGTCAAGAAAATAAATGTGTGCTCAAGGACTCTTCATATGTCCAGACTGCAACTGTGTAAGTGATTGAATACTTATGTCTTTCTCTTTCAACCCTTAGGTAATAACTCCAGTCAGGTCAGGACAAGGTTATGTTTACGAGTTCCCTACCAAATACCAGAAGGATACATATGATATCCCACCAGCTCGGCCTCTCCAAGGGGTAGGTACCTATAAAAATGTCAGTGGTACTGAAATTAATCTGCAGTTGAGGTCTTGGCATTTTGTCAATTTCCTTGTCTATTTCCTGAGCAGGAGAGCATGTTGTTTCATTCCACATCAGAAATATATGGCAATCACACACTTAGCAGATAAGCAGAGATGGTTGGTTTTACAAACACTTTGGGTATTTAGATTCCCCAAAACAGAAAACTCACATCTTATTTTTAAGGGACACAGTCTTTTCAATCCATCACACAGAATACCTCAAGTCTCCAAACTAGGAATAAGAATCATGCAGGCTTGTAGCCTAGATAGTTGTGAAGAATGCTGGGAGTAGTATCCCAATATAATTGGCAGGCTATCTCTAATCTAAATATTTTCATCCCTAGCAACTCTATTTCTCAAGAAAACCATTTTCTCACATTCTTCTCAGACCAGATTCTCAATCTGTGGGTCCCCAGATGTTTTGGCCTTCCCCTCCCAAAAATCCTAATGGCTGGTAAACTGGCTTTGATTTCTGGGAGTTGTAGGCCAAAACACCTTGGGATCCACAGGTTGAGAACCACCGCTCTAGACAGCCATTCCCCTTCTTTATGGAAATAGAGTATACTTGTCAAAACTTGGGAAAGTTCCTTTTAAATGTCCTTGCCGACTGGAAGGAATTTCGTAGTTATAGTTCAAAAATGACTTTTCCAAACTCTAGTATTTGTCTGTATATTGTTTTTGTTTAGGCACCTATTCCTGTGAACTGAAGTTGGGAACAACAAATTACACCCATTTCGCAGTTAAAAGAACATATAAAACCAGTGCATTTTAAACATCAAAACATATTTTCAAAATCATCTGGATAGGCCTGCCAGACGATACTTGTTTTTAGTGCTGTTTTAAACTCAGACAGCACATCCAACTCTTGAATCACTTCCAGCAGGTCATTCCACAGTCTGGGGGTGGCTGAGGAAAATGTCCCTTAGGTAACATTTGCCATGTAGGACTGATATAGGATTTTTCCATCAGCTGGGGGCAGGACGAAGACACACAAGGAAGAAAGTGTTCATTCCTGTATACACTGGGGAGGAAAGGGTATCATGCTACCCTCTAGATATCTTTGAACTGCATCTCTCAGCATCTTTCCTCCTCCTCCTCCTCCTCCTCCTTCTTATATTTATTTATACCCCACCTTTCTCATCATCAGCAATTCTGGGTAGGATTTATGTAAATTGCAGTTCAACAACATCTGGAGGGTCTCACAATTCCCACCCTGTCCTTGAGAGAATTTGTACACAGGGATAGGCATGCCAGTTGAAGCACTGAACATTTATGTTAGATCCCCCATGAACTGAACTGGCTGCTTCACAGCAATCCACGTACACAACAGATCTAGCTATTCATTCCAGTGTATCAATGCTATTTCTTGTAAATATCTGTAAATACCATGTGTATGCCATATTATTATATTCCATAGGAAATGATGCCAAATGAAACAGTTGTTTTGCATGTTACATGTGTGAATGATTGCTAATTTGTGAAATTTCTTAAGACAGTGGTTCCCAAACTATGGTCCTCCAGGTCTTTTGGAGTTCAACTTTCAGAACAGTTAGCCAGCTTGTCCAATGGCCAGGGATTCTGGGAGCAAAAGTACAAAATACCTGGAGCCCTAAAGATTGGGAAATACTACCCTAAGGGTACACCTACACTGTACATTTAATGTAGTTTAGCACTGCTTTAACTGCTGTGGCTCAATGCTATGGAATCACGGGAGCCAGGGTAGTGCAGTGGATTAAACCCTTGTGCCAGCTGAACTGTTGACCTGAAAGTTGGGTTGCTGACCTGAAGGTTGCCGGTTTGAATCCATGAAACGGGATGAGCTCCTGTCTGTCAGCTCTAGCTTGCAGGTACATGAGAGAAGCCCCCCAGTAAGATGGTAACACATCCAGGAACCTACATGGATATGTGGTGGGATTGTAAACATGTAAAAGGTTTTTGGAATTGGTTATAAGGGAAATAGAAAATATTATGAATATAAAAATTAGAAGGAATCCAGTAGAAATATTACTTTTAATTAAAAAAGAGGATGAGAAAGATAAGAGGGGGAAAATTAATAGATATGCTATTAACAGCAGCTAGATTACTAATTGCAAAATATTGGAATGGAGAAATGAAAATACAAATTAATGGATGGTATAAAGAAGTTTGGAGAATGGCACTGAATGACAAGTTAACATCAAATTTAAAAGTAAAGAAGGGATTATGGGGAAAAAATGATTTCGAAAGTATTTGGAGAAAATTTCTAGAAAAATTATTGGAAAAAGAAGACGGGAATTTACCTCCAAATGAAGAATTGAACTTTTGGTGGGACTACAGAAGAAGAGATGGCTCTGGAGAAGGGGAGCACAGGGGTGAATGTAAATAAAAGAGGGGAAATGTATAAAATATGTTTATATAATTCTAACTTTTTCTCAAATAATAATAACAATAAAAATTAATTAAAATAAAATAAAATAAAAAGCTCTAGCTTGTGGGGACATGAGAGAAGCCTTCCAGTAACACATCTGGCCATTTCCTGAGCAATGTCTCCGTAGAAGGCCAAGTTTCTCACACCAGAAGCGACTTGCAGTATGTTCTCAAGTTGCTTTTGACATGATAAAAAATGGGGACTGTCATTTTATGTGGCCTTTATCCTTCTCTGCCAAAGACTGCTAGTGCCTCACCACATAATAAATCTTTGGATTCCATTGTATTGAGTCATGCAGTTAAAGTGTTGGTAAATGGCACCAATTCGACATTGTAGATCCACCCCTGAGAAAAAGAACTTTTGGCATTCCAGTTGTTTTCTATGATAATTCCCATAATCCCTTATAATTGTTCATTACCAGTGTCATTTAATAGAAACAGATGATCAAAACATCAGAAGGGTTCAATTCCTTCTCTAATTTTTCCGCCTCTCTTTTTCCCTTGGTTCAGCTACATCCATTATGCCCCTAAAAGGGGATTATCTTGAAATCAGCTTCTTTCTCCTACTGCTGGAACCAAAAGCAAAGTGATAGTAGAACTTTTAAGATCCCAGGCAGGGGAAACGGAGCACATATGTGCTGATCTCAGTGGAACAGAGTGAGGATGGGACAGTGGGGTGGCGGAGTTAATTCACACCTCATGAAAATGGTTAGGGATTAGGCATCAATTACCATCAGCAGCTGTGCTCATACTTCACTGGAGAGGGAGAGGGAGAGGAGGGAGAGTCCACACCGCTCTGTGAAAATAAATTACAAACGTCAAAGCCTGCAAAGGATGGAGCCCTGTGTCAGAGGTCTCACTGTTTAGATTTAGTTTTCTGAACTCTCCCAGGCCAAGGCGTGGGTGGAGTAAAATATATTCCATTCTATTTTTATCCTCCCTGATAAGCCCAGTGGGGTTCCTTGCATTGGGACATAGTTAACATGCTCTGGATCACTATTTAAATTTGGACTAGTTCTTAGATATTATTGTTTCTTTCACTATTGATCATGATGTCCAGAGGATTTTGGGAAAACAGTGCTCCCTCACTACTTCGCGGCTCGCTTTTCACGGTTCGCTTTTCGCGGACTTGCTGTTTCGTGTTTTTTTTTAATGAACACTAGTGTGTGTGTGTATATATATATATATATATATATATATATATATATATATATATATATATATAAATGTAATGCTGAATCAAATCACACCAAATTTGGCCACAAAAGACATAGTCATCCAAAATATGTCTTTCAGTCAAAAAAACCTAGAAAAATAGTCCAAATTACAGAGGATGAGGAAGATCCTTTCTCCCCCTAACTGCCAGTTAAAAAGGTAGGCTCTGCTGCCTTTAGCCCCTCTCCCTGCTGCCTTTAAGCCCCACCCCCTTTGTATCCTAGCAACTCCCTCAGCCAAAATGGCACCCAGGGCAGAGGCAGAGTGCACTTAGGCCTGATCCACACTGCCTATAAAATACAGATTATCTGATTTGAACTGGATTATATGGCAGTGTAGACTCAAGGTCCTTCCACGCAGCTATATTACCCATTTATAATCTTATATTATCTGCTTTGAACTGGATTATCGTGAGTCCACACTGCCATATAACTCAGTTCAGTGTGGATTTTATACAGCTGTGTAGAAGGGGCCTCATACAATCCGCTTCTAAGCAGATAATATAAGATTATAAATATAATATGAAATAATTACTGTGGTATAATAATACAGAACAATATTATCTCTAAAACTAGGACAGTAAATAAAGAGCAACACTCTGAAAGCAGGGAAATTGGGAATTCCGGATAGGAAACAATCAGGGCCAGCTAACACTTCCCAACAAAGGATTCCCCCAGGCAGGAAGCAGCCAGGCTTTGTAGCTGCAAGGCCATTAAATGCTAATCAAGGTGCCTAATTGCAGCATTCATACCTATCGCACTGAGACTATTAATTGCTATTCAAACTGGCCAACCAAAATTCCTCAAGGTAGAAAGCGGCCAGGCTTGCAAGCAGCAAGGCTATTCAGTGCTTTTCAACCTGGCCAACCAAGATTTCCCCTAGGTGGGAAACCCCCAGGCTTTGAAGTCATGAGGCTACTCCTTCCCATTCAACCTGGCCTAGCAAGGATGCCCTATGTAGAAAGTGGCCAGGCTTTTAAACTTGCAAGACTATTCAGTGCAGTTCAAGCTGGCCAAACAAGGATTCCCCTACAAAGGAAGCAGCTAGGCTTCAAAGTGGCTCTCTGATTGAGGGTGCTACTCCAGCTACTCCAGAAAACGGCCAGGCTTTAAGGCTGCAAGGCTATTCACTGCTATTCCACCTGGCCAACAAATGATTCCCATAAGCCACAGCAACACATGGCCAGGCAAAGCTAGTAATATTATAAATCATAAAAAAATTATGATTTACAGTGGCGGGGCAGAGAAGGAGGCCAAATGGCAGCAGAAGGAGAAGGAGGCAGCACCATGTCCTTCCTTCCTTCCTTCCTTCCTTCCTTCCTTCCTTCCTTCCTTCCTTCCTCCCTTCCTCCCTCCCTCCCTCCCTCCCTCCCTCTTTCTACTTCCTTCCTGAGGAGAAGCCTATCATACCTACTTCATGGATTTTCACTTATTGCGAGTGGTCTTGAAACGTAACCCCTGCGATAAGTGAGGGAACACTAGTAACTTTTCCCAGCTCTGCTTCATTCAGGTCATTTAGCAAAGCACTGTGTCATTCAGCAAAGTCCAAAAAGAGAGGAATTAATAATCCGGTCCTAACATTTTTCTGTGGAAAATGTCTTTAATATATGTGTGTAGTTTAAAATACTAAGCAGCACAAAGCAAAACCCCAAACCTCATCCTGTTTGTTACAGAAATGACTGAGAGAATACATGCCAGTTGCTGAGAGAAAGGCGGTGGGCTGGATGAATGTGAAGAGACCATTTTCATGTTGCTTCTCTTTTGCTTCCCTTTTAGATCTATGATGTCCCCCCTGCGTCTTTTAAAGGTCCCGGGCAAGTAGCTCAAATGAGTGATGGGAAATCTCAAGGGGTCTACGATGTTCCTCCTTTAAAAGGGGTAAGCCTGTTGCTCTGCCTTTTAGAACAAACATGTAATTTCACGCCAGGGTGAAGGCATGTTGAAACAAAAAACCAAAATTTTGCTCTGAAAGAAGGCGGGAGAAAGAGCAGGGAGTGCTTTGAACTCCAGCCCTTTAAACATCACCCTCAAGCTTTTAGTTCATTTATTTTATTTCATTAAAAAACAGTATCAGAGATAAACTTTGGAGCATAATTACTAGCCTTATGTAAGATATAGTCTTGTAATTAGAGTTAAAAGCAACACATATGCAGTTAGTTGATGATATCTTTCTGCCTCATCTAAGAAGAGTTTGTCAACTTTGGCCCTCTATCAAAATGTAATTACTGTTGAAGCTTTGACCACATGAGCATAAATCAAAAAGATCATTAGAGTCAGTTGGTATATTTACATGGCTCAATAAGCCATTGATTTTTTGTTACTAGAGTCTGCTTCTTGTGCTAGGAATTGTACGGTAGATGCTGTTTCAAGCCATATTTCCACAAATCTGGTTGTAGCAACCTGTCAATAGCACAGGCCAACAAGTATTTTTCATCAGATATAATTTTATGTCATTCTTGTAGAGTTTTTTGCACTGTATTCAGTGGTTTTTGCGATGAGACTAATTGCATAACTAAAGCATTTACACACTGATATCAATAGAATCTCATTAACCACACAAATATGATGCGGAATGTGCAGACTTTATAGTAATGTCACCACTGATAACACGTGGTTTGTTCAATGGCCACAAACCATACCCTGAGCTCAAGGATTATTGGTTTGTAAGCTCTGGGTTTTTTAAACCTTGACTTGCCACAATCCACATGGTTGCTGGATGGGCCCAACTACACAAGTCAACAAAATTAAACTTTTTGTAATAATCAGAAATGAGAGTTGCACAGTTTAAATCAATTATATTCTGATTTTAAATATGTCGTTATTTTTTTCCATCATGTCAACTTTTAAAAATATTATAAATGGCACATTACTATAAAGTCTGCACATTCCGCATCTTATTCGTGTAAAACTTCTTGAACGTATTCAGCGACAAAAGTTCTAATGCATGAATATGTTTGGAAGTAATAGGCCAGCCATGATATTAAACATGAGTTACTTCAAAGCAGGAGCAAACAGCACTGACAATTTTTCTGTCCTGCATTCACCTGGTAGGCCACACCTGCATGTTTTGGCATACTTCTAATGATTCAATGTTACTTCTGGCCACCAATTGGTTAATTTTCAGGTTTTTAAAAAATCAACCTCTCTCTATATGTGCTTCAAGATCTATACCTAGGAGCCTCAAGGACTACATATAGCCAGTGGGCTACACATTATCTCCTTCCTTGCTAAAATAAGTCTATACTGCAAGGCTCTATTAGTACATAAAACTGTATCACTACTGTTATTTTATGTGAAGTATCTCTATCATAAAAATGGTGCTTGGTATGGTGTACCTGACCTTGATAGTACTGCACCTCAACAAAGGGAGCCCCTGTTGGTGCAGTGGGTTAAACCCTTGTGCTGGCAGGACTGCTGACCGAAACATCAGCAATTCAAATCCAGGGAGAGCGGGTGAGCTCTCTCTGTCAGCTCCAGCTCCCCATTCAGGAACATGGAGAGCTGGAGCTTCTCACAGGATGGTAAAACATCAAACAACCGGGCGTCCCCTGGGTAAATGTCCTTGCAGACAGCCAACTCTCTCACACCAGAAGCAACTTGCAGTTTCTCAAGTTGCTCCTGACATGAAAAAAAAAGAAACCTAAACAAACATTGCTTTTACATAGTCCGCATACAAGACATACTTGTTACAGAGGAATTGTCGAGATCAGGTGGATTATGGTCTTCCATCCAATGTCAGTGTTTGTCTTCCCAGCCATTGGGATACTGCTTCATAATGACATCCCAGCTTGTGTGATTTTATAGATAGGTTGTCCTGAAGGGAGTATGCGACAGGGCAATACTTGGCCAAAGGTCATGCCAAAGTAATAAAGTGTCCATTTGCTTTTACTGTAAATATGTTCTGTATATGGAGGGAATATCTATCATCATAAGTGACAACTAGTCATGATGGAAATACAGTCTCTCATACATCAGAGATAAGCATGCCTGTATACATTGACTGATACACAGGAGCTGGCAGGTATTTTTGCTGTCATATCCTGGTGATGAACTTCCCATACACATCTGGTTGATATATATGCAAACAGAATGCTTTTTCTTGATCCAGTATATCTCTATTGTCTTCTTTGGGAAATGTCATCCTTGAGAAATGATTTTGAATGATACCTGTTTCTCCTTATTATGACAGTTTTTCTTGTATCACTCACAACATTGCATTTTTATGTTCCAGACCTATGCCATTGCCCCTTCGGCATGTAAAGATGATTCCAGAGAATGCTCACCAGATTCAGCTGCTTGCATGAAGCATGAAAAAAGACCGGAGGGTGTGTACGATGTCCCTCCACCCACACCCAAAGCAGCTACAAAAGAGCCTGGGCAAAAATGTTGTTGCAATCCACCCATCTCTTCCAACTTATCACCACATCCCCAAGATGTCTATGATGTCCCTGTGAGCCACCAAACTCAATTTGTGGGACAGCTGGTTGCTCCCCAGAATGATGTCTATGACACTCCCAGAGGAGTCCCGTTCCCTGTGCAGAACTTGGAATTTGGAGACAGTCTAAATCCTGAATCAAAAGAAGGTGTATATGATGTGCCTCCACAAGTAAGCCAGGACACTAAAAAAATGCAGGATGTGACTGATGGAATGAACAGGTTGTCTTTTTCTAGTACGGGGAGCACAAGGAGCAATATGTCCACATCTTCCACCACCTCAAAGGAATCATCCTTTTCATCCACTCCTTCTCAAGACAAACGATTAGCACTGGATCCCGACACAGCCATAGAAAGACTTTACTGGCACCAGAACACAGTGGAGACCACTGTCTCCAGTTTAATGGCCCTTGTCACCCCTGAATGGCGGTCTTACGAGTACATGGAAAAGCACATCAACAAGATCCACACTTCTATTGACAAGGTGGAGCAATCACTAGTTGATTATCTTCATTTTGCGAAAGGGGCAACAGCCAATGCTTCCTTCCTTTCAGAACTCAGCCTTCACAGTAAGCTGAAGAGAGAACTGCAGAGACTGGAAGATTCTTATCAGATTTTGACACAGACTAGCCAAGACCTCAATAATTGTAGCTGGTCCTTGAACGTCCTGGCCCGCAACAAGCCCCAGAACAAATGTGATGACCTGGATCGATTTGTGATGGTAGCACGGACAATACCGGATGATGCTAAACAACTGACCACCAGCATCGGTATCAATGCCGAGGTGCTCTTCAAGGAAGGGCCTTGCAGCTCCTACACAAAGAATGCTTCAGATAGTTTGGGGCCAGCTGTGGATTATGTGTATGACAATCCTCAGGCCCTGATGGCTCAGCCTGGAAGCAAAAGCCAGGACCACTGCACTTCATTGCCTCCACTTCTTTCTAAAGGCCAACATTACCAATGCAACAGCAGTGATGGTTCAGAAAAGAGCTGGATGGATGATTACGATTATGTACACTTGCAGGTGAGCTCTATCTGGCTACACCAAGCCTACTCCATTGTTTTTATTTCCATAGTAACCAAAGCAGTATCTCTTACATCAATGGTTCTCAACCTGTGGGTCCCTAGATGTTTTGGCCTTCAACTCCCAAAAATCCTAACAGCTGGTAAACTGACTAGGATTCTGGGAGCTGTAGGCCAAAACATCTGGGGATCCACTGGTTGAGAACCACTGTCCTAGATGATTATAAGCAGGGTTCTTCCCTGCCTATCCACGAATTGTTATTCTCTTCCATTGAGAATATTGAGTGAATCCCATAGCTTAGAAATGTTGCTTATTTGGACAGCAGTTCCCAGTATTTAACTAGTATGCCTTCATATGAGTCAAGTTGTCAGGGTTCACCTCCCTCTTATGAAATAAGCAATTTATGGTCCACCAGATATTCTAGAATAGTGTTTCTCAGCCTGTGGGTCTCCAGATGTTTTGGCCTTCAACTCCCAGAAATCCTAACAACTGGTTAAAGTGGCTGGGATTTCTGGAAGTTGTAGACCAAAACACCTGGGAACCCAGGTGTTCTAGAATTATTCATTCCCATCATTCCTCACAATTGGCTATGCTGACTAGGGTGCTGGGGGTTGCAGTCCAACAACATCTGGAAGCATAATAGCTTCCCCAATAAACAGGATTGCGTGATCTGAAACTGTCTTATCACTGCTTGGCAAAAGTGTAGAAAAAAATTATTTCACAGCTCTCAAGATGCCATAATCACTAGAGGTGTGGACTTAATATATCTAATAACTAACGGAAAAGCAGTGGAATGTGGAAATAGGGTCAAACCATCCTGTCTCAGCTCATGGTAGACTGAGCAAGAACATGCTCAAATCCTATTTCAACTCCCTGACCCCTTTCACTACCCTATGTGTCTTCAGTTTCCTCTGATACAAATTTTCCAACCTGCTTCCCCAAATGATGTGGTTTTGATGGTGAGAAGGGGTATTCCCCAGACCGGATGCAGTATTCTAACTATTATATCACAACAATAATAGCATATGGCAAGAAAACTATACACACAGTTCCCTGCTTTCCTTGTTACTGACATGCGATTTTGTCACTGTACAGTTTTGTTTATTAGATTCAGTTTTAACCATAAGTTCTTACTGCTCTCATATATTTTCTTCTCCATATTCATTTAAAAAGTAGTTTGAGAAATATCTGGCTGTGCAATAAAGAACTAAGTTAATAGGTTGGCTGTTATCTCACTCGTGTGACGTGGCTTCTTTTTCTGAAATGTTATCTATCCAGGGGAAGGAAGAATTTGAAAGGCAACAGAAAGAGCTGCTAGAAAAGGAAAATATCATCAAACAGAACAAGATGCAACTGGAACATCATCAGGTAAGAGATCAAAGTGGTAACACCAAAAAGGAATGGAAAGGAAAGGGAGAGGCAAAATTAAAGCTGTACAGAATATTCACAGGGCTGTCTCTTTTGAGAAAAAGGGCCACAACAAAATTCTGTTGAAATAATGAATAGATTCACTGGCCTAGAACATATCAGACTATAAGTATTCTGGACTGTAAATCACAGAAGCTTGAAGAATGTCGAGAGTTGCTGTCCAACAACATCCAGAAGTGCCCCAAACCTGGTCTGAAATAAAGTAGGAAGCATGTATTGGTCATTTTGCACCGCTTTCAGTCTCCTTTGTGGAGAGATAAAGTGGGGTATAAAACATGAGAACAACAATAATTTTTCAAGTTTTCCTAGTAGCACAAATTTTCAGGGCATACTTTTTATTTCCTAAGCTATAGCTATAACTTTCATTTGTATCACTCTTTGCCCAGAGGAAGCTATATGCTGGAATGCAGATGGTTACATGGTTTTGCAAAGCATGACAGGTGTGTAAGTTGTAGTTGGAACAAGAGAGAGCTGCAATAAAATGTTATAGAGTAGCTCATCCCTCTTGCTCAGGAATTGCAGTCAAAAATGTATTAAGAGATAGATGTAAATGTAGAGGTAATAATCCCTGCCCACAAATTTACAATCTGAAAGAGACGATGTTAAAAAAAAAAAGCTCTCACTGTGTTCACAATTGTGATGTCATAAATCTGATTTGCAACATTGTGTTTCATTTTCTAATCCCAAAAGAGATTAGATTAGCCCGTACCCGTCAATCCTTCCATTCCAGCCTGAAAACATGGATGTTCAAACAGGCTTTTGACCTCAAGTAGGCTGAATGGGCCCATATGAAGTTGACACTTGGCACTTTCTGAATTGATGGCAGCTAGTTTTATCTACTGATGTTTTTAAAATTATATTATTTTTTTATTTTATGCTATATATGTTGACGGGGGTTGTTGATATAATTTTATGTGACTTTGTTATACTTATATACTATTTTTTACTTTCTATATGTTATAAGTGTACCTTGAAGTGCCTTTGTAAGCTGCCCTGAGTCCTTTTGGGGAGATGGTGGCAGGATTTAAATAAAGATATTATATTGTTATGTCACAGCAAACAAGATAGATATGCTGGATTTCGTATCACAAAATCACAAGTCAAACACTTCCCAAGTGTCTAGGACTGTGTAATAAGATATTATTATTATTATTATTATTATTATTATTATTATTATTATTATTATTATTATGCCATTGCAGTGTCCAAAAGATGTAATACTATGGTACCAAAACCTACCTTTTAAGTTGCATACTCCTAAGTGGCCATTTCTGAGTTGCTGGGTAATGGAGAAATAGGTGATCATGAACCCAGTCCTCTTTTTCTCTTTATTTATTTATTATTTATTTATTTATTACAGTATTTCTACCCCCACCCTTCTCACCCAATAAGGGGATCCAGAGCGACTTACAAATATGAAACACACATATAAAAATTACACTAACATTTCAATTCAATTTAAAATTAAGTTACATTAAAACATTCATAAAATGCACATATAAATATACATTTAGGCACGTTTCGAGTCTGAACCGGATCTGTCATTATATCCTGAGGCATATAGTTGTAGTTGATGCTGCTACTATTGATCAAAAGCCAAGTCTTAACTCTTTTACGGAAGGATAGGAGAGAGGGAGCCTGCCAGATTTCACTTCTGATGAAAGATCTCAGCTAGTTTTTCAATATGTCATGTTTCCGAGCACCACAGGTTCATTCAGACATCTTTAAACTGTTAGTGATTCCAGTCTTGTGAGCATTCATAATGCCTAAGTTTGAGATTCAAGGGAATGCTGTTGTGTCAGATATTGCTAGTATTGCATTGACAATTGGCATTGATTCTCTTGCTTGCCTTTCAGCTGAATCAGTTCCAGTGGCTGGAACAAGAAATCACAAAACCTGTGGAAAATGACATCTCAAAGTGGAAGCCACCTCAAAGCCTTCACCCTGTGAACAGCCTGATAGCCTCCCAAGAAAGGCAGCTGCTGTTATTTTATTCGGACCAATGTGAGACTCATTTCATTTCCCTCTTGAACGCCATTGATGCCTTCTTCAGCTGCATTAGTGCCGCTCAGCCACCAAGGATCTTCGTTGCCCATAGCAAGTTTGTCATCTTGAGTGCCCATAAACTGGTATTCATTGGGGACACTCTGAGCCGGCAGTTAACAGCTCAGGAAATACGCAATAGCGTCATGAACTCCAGCAACCAGCTTTGTGAATTGCTTAAAAGCATTGTCATGTCCACCAAGGTGGCAGCCTTGAATTATCCAAGCACATCGTCCCTCCAAGACATGGTAGATCGCGTGACCGAACTTTCCCACTACGCACAGTTGTTTAAATGTTCCTTGGTGCACATGGCGTCTTAGTGAGGTGCGCAAAATGGACTCCAACCCTATGGAAAAAACGGATGCTTCAGAAAAGAACTGGAAATATTTTCTATATTGTGTTTTTAAAAAATTTAACTTGATCATTTATTTTTTCTAGATGTTTTATATCAAATATTTTAAATTCATTTTATGGATTAGGCATTACAAAATTTTCTAGCAATCTCTGTCATCTCTTTATCAAATTAAAATATGCATATATAAATATAAAATGATACTCTGCACATATGTATATTTTGTGACATTCCATAAAGTTTCTTTAGTAAGCACCTTAACGAAAATATCCATCAATTTTGTGGTGTATATGTGGTCTGGAGTTTTCAGAAAATCCATTAACCGAATACTACTATTGCATTGGGGGAGGGGTTTATAATATGTACATATATATATATATATACACAATATATATTATTTTAGTTTTAATTATCCAAACAATGTTGTAAAAGCTGTGGCAGTTTTTAAATATTATTATTTTAGTCCCAGTTGCCTTCCCAAAACAAATCCTACTTGGCATAGGTTGCTATGAAATAAAATTGTACTGACTTATGCTAATGTACTACTCCTTTATTTTGAATCAAAGAACATTTATTTCCACAGAATACACTTCAAAATGAGCCACACAGAAGAGTAGTTTTTCATTATACTTTGTGTTCTGCAATTTTGGGTTGTACAAACTGCCTTTTTGGCACAAGAATTAACCACTCAAACGATAGCTCAATTGTACTAATGAACATATCACCTTGTCGCAATTCCATTTCAAACTATATATGAGATATATGTACAGTATGACCTCCATATCTGTGGGATCCATATCCATGGTTTCGTTTGCCCATAGCTGACAAGGTGTGCCCTATGTGTTGTCAAAGGCTTTCATAGCCGGAATCACTGGATTGTTGTGCATTTTCCGGGCTGTATGGCCATGTTCCAGAAGCATTCTCCCCTGATGTTTCACCCACATCTATGACAGGCATCCTCAGAGGTTGTGAGGTGCCTTCCATAGATGTGGGCAAAACATCAGGAGAAAATGCTTCTGGAACATGGCCATATAGCCCGGAAAATTCACAGCAACCCAAGGTATGTCTTCTTTATGCATTTCCTAGGTCCTCCAGTGTATCTCTGTGATATCCTTTCACCAGAAGTTGTTCATTCAGCCGGGGTCAATATACCCACTGTTTTGAATATCTACATGAAATACAGGAATGTATTCTCTGGAATGTGGACACAGGGCTCATACTATATGTAGAAGATGAGGAATCCTGGAAGTTGTAGTCCAATAATATCTGGAGGGTTGCATAATAACTACCCTTGATTCGGCTTATATCTCCTAAATTGCAAAGGGTTTTACATATTTCTGGAGTAATGGCTCAAGGTTTTGTCAAATGCCTATCATGCCCACACACCAGCCTTACAGCCACATGACTTTGTGCTAAATTGCAGAGAATTCAATTAAAAAGTATTCAACTACACCCTGTCTTCATAAAGGACTATGTCACAAAATTATCTGAGCCAGCTTAAACAAAATTGAGTGCATGGCCATTTTTGCTCTTGCTTCTTTCATCTCAAACATGCAACAGGTGATTTTGATACCAGACATAACGGATAGTTATTCAAATGACCATTGTGATGGCACACCCAAGCCTTTGGGAAAAACTATAGTGTCTGGCTTTTCTTGGGGGCTATCTGCATACCTTCTGTTAAGATCAAAATGCTTAACATACAGAGGCACTTTAGGCAAGGTGAAAAGATAACCAAAATGAGTTTATTGAAAACAAGATGGATAAAGGGTTAACTCCACCAGGGATTATTATAAAATAGTTTAAAACAATACATTACAAAAGGAGATTTTGCTGGTTGCAGTCATCTCTCTGGAGTCCTTGAAAGTCTTCTACCTCTGAAGCAAACCAATGGTTTACAAGCTAATGCTTATAAGCTGTTTCAATCGTTTACTTTGTAAAGCTTAGGCTGACCAAAAGCTTCTGCTGTCTCTGGGACTGGTGGTATATGAATACTGATGAATGCAGGTGCTAAGGATGCCTGTTTGAATTGCTTGGGCCTAGGATTACCAGACAATGCCCAAGCCTCTAATCTCTGTAGCTCTGTTGCAGAAAGAGGAGGAGTCTAGCAAGAGAGCTCTGAACAGGCAAATGGCATAGACCAGGGGTCCCCAAACTAAGGCCCGGGGGCCGGATGCGGCCCTCCAAGGTCATTTACCTGGCCCCTGCCCTCAGTTTTATAATATAATATTTTTATATCAGTTTTAATAATATAATATTATATATACATATAATATTGATAGTAATGTTATAATGTAATACTAATAATACCATATAATAATATTAATTATATATTATATATTACATGTAATATTACTAATAATATTACAGTATAGTGCAGGGGTCCCCAAACTAAGGCCCAGGGGCCGGATGCGGCCCTCCGAGGTCATTTACCTGGCCCCCGCCCTCAGTTTTATAATATCATATATTGTATATACATATAATATTGATCATAATATTATAATGTAATACAATATAACACTAATAATAATACCATATAATAATATAGATTATATATTCTATATTACATATAATATTACTAATAATATTACAGTATAGTGGTATAGTTCAATATAGTAATATATAATGCTAATATTGTGCTATGCTAATAATATAATATATTGTATGTACATATAATTTGTAAGCTATTCTGAGTCCCCTTTAGGGTGAGAAGGGTGTGATACAAATGTAGTAAATAAATGCAGTAAATAAATAAATAATAAATTTTAGACTTAGGCTCGCCCAAAGTCTGAAATGACTTGAAGGCACACAACAACAACAACAACAACCCTAATTAACTTGACTATCTCATTGGCCAGAAGCAGGACCACACTTCCCATTGAAATCCTGATAAATGTATGTTGGTTAAAATTGTTTTTATTTTTAAATATTGTATTCTTTCGTTGTTGTTGTTGTTTTTGCACTACAAATAAGACATATGCAGTGTGCATTGGAATTTGTTTGTATTTTTTTTTTCAAATGATAATCCGGCCCCTCAACAGTCAGAAGGATTGTGGACCGGCCCTCGGCTTAAAAAGTTTGAGGACCCCTGGCATAGACCAACTAAGGCTGGCCTCTAGGGGTTTTTATGCTCCACCCAAAACTAATACAAGGGGAGGTATCTATACTATATCTATACTATTGGGAAAACCTATAAACAGGGGGAAATAAAGCAAAGGAAAGGAAAAGGCAGAGCCAAGACTTCACACCAATCAAGGTGCAAATATATCTTGTTTTCTTCTTATTTCTAAGCTATTCATCCCTAACACAACTTTTCCTTTGGAATATTACAAAGAGTTATAATCGCATACATGAAAGCAATGCTTCTTGTTAATGTTCAGAGCTTCACTTTGTCACAGATCTTGAACAATTGCCTTTTTGGACCACAATATTTTCAACCAACCTGGCCAGGCAAGCCTGTAACCCAGTGGTTTCCAACCTTTGGGCCTCTAGGTGTTTTGGATTTCAGCTCCCAGAAATCCCAGCCCGCTTACCATCTGCTAGAAACTGTGGGAGCTGAAGTCCAAAACACGTGGAGGCCCAAAGGTTGGGAACCACTGCTGTAGCCAAATAAGTTCTTACAAGGATGATGATGCTTGAAACTGTCAGTCTTTAGTATGATGGAAGTCTGTCACATTGTCCCGTTAGGTTATGGAAGTCCTCCCTGTTTTCTTTTTTAATTTGAAACTAAGCTCTTCAACCTGGGTCACAATTAAATTACAGCAAATGTTGAGTCATCTGCCATGATTTCCCTGTGAAATATGGTGTCTCCCTTTGATTCTAGAGAGCCTCTTACTTGCAATTTTGATTTGAAACTGGACCCTGCAAATTGGACAATTGCCAAAACCGGTGTGTCAAATTTTAAATCATCCAGCACAAAAGCTTAATGAAAAATCTTTCTTTTTTATTATCATAGATCACAAAGGCACACACCTACGTGCCAGCCAGACTTCACTAGAAAAAATGTTTTGCGTATGGGCAATACAGAATAAAGTATGTTTACAAGCTTTCAGGCAGAGGAGCTGGAAAGGAGATGCTAGAACATCTTTTCCTTCCAATTGGGCTCTTAAGGATTAAAGGTAAAGGTAAAGGTTTACCCTGACGTTAAGTCCAGTTGTGTCCGACTCTGGGGGTTGGTGCTCATCTCCATTTCTAAGCCGAAGCACTGGTGTTGTCCGTAGACACCTCCAAGGTCATGTGGCCGGCATGACTGCATGGAGCACCGCTGCCTTCCCTCCAGAGCGGTACCAATTGATCTACTCACATTTCCATGTTTTCGAACTGCTAGGTTGGCAGAAGTTGGGGCTAACAGTGGGAGCTCACCCCACTCCTCGGATTCGAACCAATAACCTTTCGGTCAGCAGCTCAGCGGTTTAACCCGCTGTGCCACTATCTAACAATAGAGTAGGTGAGAGTTAACTGTAGCTACATAGGACTTTCTTGTGGTCCCCGGAGTCCATTGCATAAAAATTGGGGTTTCCTCGCTCACCAACCCCCAAATGCCCTCTATATGGTATTAAATCATTTACATCACATTTATTTGCAGTCTTTCAACAAATTTAGGTCAGGCTTTCCCCACTAAAATATGAAGTGACAAGGAAGTGGATCCAGTCACTTTCTATTGACAAAATTGGTATACACTAGTATAGAACAGCAGTCAAGTATCTGGTAGTCAAATATCAAAAGGATGTTCTAGTACAGAACACATCATCCTTTTGAAAATTGACTATTATTTCCAACAGTTTTGGCCAGCTTGATATAGGATGAGGAATGATGGGAGTTACAGTCCAAACAGCATCTGGAATTCCACACTTTCCTCATCCTTACTATAAAGCAAGGATGGGTAAAGGTAAAGGTTTTCCCCTAACATTAAGTATAGGCGACTCCAACTCAGGGGGTTGGTGCTCATTTCCATTTCTAAGCCGAAGAGCAGGCGCTGTCCATAGACACCTCGAAGGTCATGTGGCCGCATGACTGCATGGAGTGCCATTACCTTCCCACCGGAGCGGTAGTTATTGATCTACTCACATGTTTTCAAACTGCTAGGTTGGCAGAAGCTGGGGCTGACAGCGGGAGCTCACCCCGCTCCTCGGATGTGAACCGCTGACCTTTCGGTCATGAAGTTCAGCAGCTCAGTGGTTTAATCCACTGTGCCACCGGGGGGTTCTCTTATGTCCTTACCTGGAGACAAACACTTGAGCCAAAATCATATTGGTAATCCAAACTGCAATAGGCCCATTGATTCATCATTCAGTATATGATTCTATTAGTCTAGTTCATAATTTCCAACAGTTCCTATTTGCCAAGGGCAGTCCCTATTAACCCTGTTTCACTCAATTTTTCAAATGCTTTAAAAATGTCCTAGTTTCTCTCTTTCCCGTCACTTCTGCCTTACTTCAATTGCTGCAGACTGGGCTCAAAGTTCAGAGTAATCTGTAGTCAACTCAGCATAGGGAAAAGAGAGCAGATGGGGTGTCAAGCCCTTTCCAGAATGCTAATTCAGAAACCACCTGTTACAGACTTTCCTAGCTAGGGAATTCTTTTTCATTTTTATTTATATATTTTTTGCATCTCTTTGATGTTGCTGGGCCACATCAATCGTATTTCCATTATTATCCATGAAGTGGTGAAGGGCACTCTACTCCTAGCAATGGCCTAGCAATTGGATTCAGACCATTGTTTGTGTTTTGGACAAGGTAGCTGCAACCACTGGCTGAGATACAAATTCAGCGTTCCTTTTGAAATATTTGCACTTGGATAAATATCCGAGGAATCTATAATGCTACTGGGATTTTTCTTTTTTTTTCTCTTTTTGGTAATAATTTTATTAGAGGTTTTCAAACTACTTATACATCGAAAGAGGGGGAACAATATTTATAGGAAAGTTTGGAAAAATAAGCGAAAAGCCAAAGAAAAATGAAAAAAATAAATAAAAAAGAAGAGAGCAAAAGGGAAAAAAAATTAAAAAATATATTAAAAAATTTGAACTTCCATTCAGCCCTTGTTCTTGTTCAAGTTTCTTTTAATCTGCTTCTTTTATTTCTCTCCCATTTACTTTAAAATAAAATCTTTTTGCCTATCTGTTCTTCAAGGATTGTACTTTAAATTCATATACTCTTTGAATACCGACCAGTCAGTCTTCTTTACACCCTTGCCAGTGTTTTTTTTCAAATAATATGTTAGCTGGTCCATATCTTTTATCTCCCATACTTTTTTTAACCAGTCTTCTCTGTCTGGTATCTTCTCCAACTTCCACATCTTTGCAAAGACCATCCTTGCTGCCGTTGACAGAAATATGATTAATTTTTCTTTATTAATATCCTGAAAAATGTCTTTGTCCAGAATGCCCAAAAGGTAAGTCTTTGGTTTCATTAAGTAGTTCATCTTTAAAATTTTCTGACTTTTGCCATGCACCATATTCCAGGATTCTCTTGCTTTGTTACAAGTCCACCAACAGTCGTAGAATGTGCCCTCCTTGATCTTACATTTCCAACATTTATCGTTGGCTTGTTTATACATTAGACTTAGTTTTTTGGGAGTCAAATACCATCTATGTATCATTTTCAAACAATTTTCTGTTAGATCCGTGGCATAAGTGAACTTCATTCTTCTTGTCCAAATCTCAGTCCATTCTGACAAAAAAAAATGACCTACCTATATTTTTGCCCAATTCACCATCGAATTCTTGACTACTTCCGTTTCCGTTTCCCATTCCAACAATTTATTATATAATTTTGTTATTAGTTTTCTTTCCGACTTTAGTATACTTTTAGTATACTACTGGGATTTTTCTAAGCTCCAGGGAAATATCTCACTAACTCTCCCATTGGGTTTCTATCAGAAGAGAAAGATGGGACCAAAAATATCAACTTAGTTTCACCTTTTGATTCTCCTCCTGCTATTATATGACCACAGTAACTGCAGAGTCAGTTGTATTAAGGATTAAACAACAGGTATGCCTGCAGTGTTCAGTCATTACAAGATAGAAGACTCAATGGTTTTCTGTCTTCTGTGCTTTGTGATCATTTGGACAAAGATCTCTCATGCATCTGCTTAGGCAGCACCTTGCTGCTAACTAAAGGTTGCTAGTTCCAACCCTGTGATATTGACTCAAATAATGCCTTCTTGTTCTGCACAGCACAGCATGCTTAATTTTATGGTTAGCAGTGTCTCTTTCATGCTTACTAGTGCTAAACAGTTCAGGGTTTATCCAACAATCATCTACAAAAGAAAGTCCCACTGATTTTACTAGAATTTGTTCCCAGGTATATGTTTTTAGGATTGTTGCCTTCCATGCCTAAGAGACTAAAGGTCTTCAGTATCATATTACAAGCTTTAATATAAGGCATTACTAAAACAGACTGCATCTTTTGGAAACAGCTTGAAAAGCAAAAAGTGTTGGAACATAAGAGTAACGTAGTGCTCTACTAGGATGACTGAGCCTCCTTTGGCTCAATGTGTTAAACACTTGTGCCTATACAAAGATTGATGGTTCGAATACAGGGAGCGGGGTGAGCTCCCTCCTGTCAGCTCTAGCTCCAAAAGCAGGGACTTGAGAGAGGCTTCCCACAAGATGGTAAAATATAAAAAAACATTCGGGCATCCCCTGGGCAATATCCTTGCAGGCAGCCAATTCTCTCACACCAGAAGCAACTTGCAGTTTCTCAAGTCGCTCCTGACATGGAAAAAAAATAAAAACTAGGATGACAACTTCACATTGAAATTGCGGGAGCCTCAGTCCCCCAAGAATTGCTCCAAGCCATACAATTTTATCTAGCATAAGCTCAGTAAAAGGGGGACAGGCACATCTCCTATAATCAATAAAAAACATTTTGCAAAAAAGAAACTATGTTTCCCTCAGAAAAGAAAAGGGTGTATTTTACAAAAGTTGTAAGCCATGTTTTGTTCCTTGTTCATAATATATAATCTACAGTATCATAAATGTTTTAATAATGGATCTGATCCAACAAATACAACTGTTCTGGAGGGTAACGTCTCAAGAATGCACAAAACTGTGTGTAACAGTTAACCCTTTTGAATCAATGACTTTTGGTCAAAGCATACCATAGAGTCATGCCGGAGGGACTAGGACACGCTTAGAGAAGACACATCTTTAGGCATTGCTAGGAGCCCCCAATGGCGCAGCAGGTTAACTGCTGAGCTGCTGAACTTGTTGTCAAAAGGACGGTAGTTCAAATCCCGGGAGCGGAATGAGTGCCTGCTGTTAGCCCCAGCTCCTGCCAACCTAGCGGTTCGAAAACATACAAATGTGAGTAGATCAAAAGTACCGCTCTGGCGGGAAGGTAACAGTGCTCCATGCAGTCATGCCGGCCACATGACCTTGGAGGTGTCTACGGACAATGCCGGCTCTTCGGCTTAGAAATGGAGATGAGCACCAACGCCCAGAGTCGGACACTTAACATCAGGGGAGACCTTTACCTTTACCTAAGCCATGAGCTTCACATATTTTTCAGGGCATGTACATTTATTTCAATGAGATATAGCTCATGCTTTTTTACTACTTCAGAAAATTCTTTGCCTGAAAAAGTAAAATATCAAGTGATGAGTCCAGTTAAAAGAGAATACTCATATCAACTGTTTCTGTTTAACCTTTACAAAGCAAAACATCACAAAAATACATCAATCACAGACAGCACAAGGCTTGAGAAAGTCTTGAAAAAACAACTTGCATTCTGTACTCTTTCAAGAAGGGTCAGAATTCAGGAATGGTGTTGTTGCATGTTGTGGGTTCAGGGTAATCTATTCTGGGCTCTTTTCCGAGTGAAAACTGAAATCTCTGCCTCCAGCTATCTGGGAATGGAAAAACCCGGGAGGATGAGTGTTTCGGGACATGAAAGGGAGAGATGGATTTTCAGTGCCTTTTCATCCTGCAAGACTTTGTTTCTTTTTGAAAGACGATAAAATTCCTAAGTGCAGTCTACATGAAGGCTTTTATCTTTTAGGCAGAACTGAACCAGCCATCAATAGCTGTAAATAATGTGCCTTCAAATGGAAATTAAAAATAACCTACTGTGCTTTGCACTGCACTGGCTTTTTAAGGAAACAGGACAACTTTTAGGAAAACAAATAGGTTGGCTAGTGGCAACATACGGGCTACAGTTCTTGTCCTATTTTGCTGCAGTGGTGCTGCTCATACTTATGGATTATGGGTCTCAGAACTATAGGATTAATCCCAGTATATTGGAGTGGAGATATGGAATTCATACAATTTACCTACATGTTGGCTCATCACTCAGCACCAGGTTTATTGATTCTGCATTTGTTGAAACTCATCAATACACTTCAGCCTACCTCTCCCTCTAATTTTAACCATTGGCACAAAACCAATTTTTGTGGCAAAACCCATACAGAACAAGATCTCTCAGAAAAGAGACCAGAATGTATTCCAAGCTAAATCTGGAATGTAATTGTTCCAGGAAATGACCAGTTCTTGCTCGGTGGCGCAAAGGGTTAATCCCTTGTTCCAGTAGGAATGCTGGCCAAAAGGTTGGTAGTTTGAATCCTGGGAGCAAGGTGAGCTCCCATCTGTCAGTTCCAGCTTTCCATGCGAGGACATGAGAGAAGCTTCCCACAGGATGGTAAAACATCTGGGCTTCCCCTTGGCAACGTCCTTGCAGACGGCCAATTCTCTCACATCAGAAGCGACTTGCAGTTTCTCAAGTCACTCCTGACATGAAAAACAAACCCAGCTCTTTAGTTAATTGATGTTGATCAGTGTCCTCGATCTATATTACATAACTTTATTTATGCAATAGGACCTTCACATTAATTGGAACTAGGAGTGCAGAACTCCTGAGAAAGTGGGGGAGAAATACACATTTAAAAGGATCCTCATTTTTATATTTGATCCTATAAGCTAAAAGAAAAGCTCCAACCAATCTATTAATATTAAACTCTGCCTAAGTGCATATTTACATCCTGCTAGAGGATGTGGTAGAAAGGCAGCATGGTAAAGTGGTTTAAATGTGAAATTTTGTGGTGCCAAGGTTTGAATCTCCGTTTAGTTAAGTGAAACCACTGCTGATCTTGGGCAAGTCACACACTTTCAGCCTTAGAAAAAAGGCAATGGCAAACTTCATCTGAATACATTTTGCTAAGAAAACCCAATGATAAGGTAAAGGTTTTCCCCTGACATTAATTCTAGTCGTGTCCATCTCTGGGGGGTGGTGCTCATCTCCATTTCTAAACCAAAGAGGCGGTATTGTCCGTAGACACCTCCAAGGTCATGTGGCCGGCATTACTTCATGGAGCGCCGTTCAACTTGCTAGGTTGGCAGAAGCTGGGGCTAACTGCGGGAGCTCACTCTGCCCCCCGGATTCTAACCGCCGATCTTTCGGTCAGCAAGTTCAGCAGCTCAGCGGTTTAACCCGCTGTGCCACCGGGGACTCCAAATGGTAGATCTGTAATAATACAGAGTTGACTTGAAGGCCCTTAAACACAAAAACAAGGACGTGGAGCTGATAATATTTCATGGATATTTTACTGCACTTCATTTATTATTATTTTATTTGTTTAAAACATTTATATTCTGCCCTTCTCACCCCGAAGGGGGCTCAGGGCGGAGCACAATATATGTATAGCAAACATTCAATGCCAGAACATAAAATAAACTATTAATATACATAAACATTAAAACTAATTATCTATATTGGCCAGACTCTGTTCTAAACACTAAGGCATTAATATTTCTTACTGCCTGTGTATACATAAAATGTTATTCAAAACTGGAATGGGAGAAGAAGCAGCTGAAAGGGTCTCCAACACAATTTCTGTGCTCATTACATCCATCAGTATCCCGTTGCCCAGTCCAGTCTGTAATACACATACAAATTCTAAAGCTTCTTACAGCTGAAAACTGGAAGACATGCAGCCAACCAACATCAGAGTGTAGTTAAGATGGCCGAAGATAATAACAGAAAGAATTGACATACTAGAAGAGAATGCATGGGTTTGCTTTTGCCCAACAACCTCTTCACATGGGGCATTTTTGCCCCATTTTGCCGCTTTTATGCACAGCAAGGACACGACGCATTGCAGGCCCCCCACACATATCTCCCAAAGTGGAGGGGAAGCACCAAAAGGTGCTTTCTCCTCCACTATGGGGAGGAAAGTGTAGTATGGGTAGCTCTAACTAAGCTACATGTACTTTCCTCCCCTTTTTGCTGTGTGATGGTAGAAAGGGTGGCAGGGCAAAGCACAATTCCGAGCGTTGCTGTCCTTTCTGCTATCTGATGATGTTTCCTGATGATGTTTCCTGATGATGTTTCCTGATGATGTTTCCTGTTCTTTCCATGTGGTGAGTGTAGGGATTTGTAAATGGGTTGACTGGAAAGACATGTGTCAGCAGCTGATTGGCTAAGCATGCCAGTAGCTAACATTCTGATTGGCTACTGTCTCTGGCTTGCTGCTGAGAGAAACGGTTTGAGCTGGCACCTTTACCTCCGAGAGCAAAGAGATAACAGCTAGGGAATTAATGGCTGTTGACTCTTTGAAGCCTGATAATTTCTAAGGCAATGAGGCATATTTAAAGACTGTTTTAAAAGGACTGTTTATTCTCTCTATTCTCTGTAAGAAGCCAAAGAGATTACTGTATATATTGTTGCTCTGTTTGAGCTATTGAACTGAAGTAAAGTTACTGTTACTTATTTCACAAACCTGAGTGGCACGTTATTACACTACAGGGTAAACTTTGGTTCAGAAGCTGTGGTAAAGCTTCTATTTATTTACATCTACAACATCCAACAATGAGGAGAGGAGGAAGGGTGTGCAGGGCGCCACAAGCCATCTCATGAGTTTTCCCTTTCGCTGGCAATTTTCAGCACAACGGCATGGCCCAAAATGGCTGTGTGAAGATGTCCCAAATCTATAGGGACGGGCAAGACCCCCCCACATCCTATCCTACCTGCTGAGTGCAGACTACTTTTGCATTTTGAACTCATTTTACAGCAATTGGAGTAAATTAAAATTGAAAGGGGAAGGTGGGAGGAGATAGAACCTGGAACATTTTTAAAGCTGCTCAAAATGCAGAGAATTTATTGGGACCATCCCTGCCAAATTGGGTCACTTGGAGGGTATATATATCTAGGCTTGAAAGCTATTAGCTAATCTCTAGCAGAGCAAACCCTAAGATGGATCAATGGTTGAATGGTGAGTCAACATCCCATTGGGATATCCCTTCGAATCAATCGGTTTACTCTAGTTGGTACTAACAATAGGATTTATGTCCTAGAATGCTAACAACAAGAAGAGCATTAGGGAAAGATCAAGTTGAGGCACCTTTTACCCATGATAACTCTTTCAGGAGTGAATTTCCCTTCCAAGGGGTCATTTCTGTCCTTTCCTGTTGTCTCACCCCCATCCTTATCTATGAGTAGTTTGCAAGTTGGATGCTTGGAACTCGGAGACTGCTTGTGCTTTCTCTGTACTGCAAAAATACATACAGTATACAAATTATGTCAGGGCTTTGTTGGAAGTGGATTATTTGAACACTAACAGGTGGGCAAAGCATTTGAAATCATTGAGACAGTGAGGAGTTTTCCTTGCCCTGGATTGCACCAGTTGTGTGTGTGTGTACATACATTCGTGTGTGTAAGTGGAGAATAATATACTGAATGCTGTTCTGCTTCTAAATTCTTAAAGAGACATCAAAGCCCTGGCCCAAAGTAAAAGATGGCAACACTTACATTTGCTTATACTTTGCAGCTGCCAGCAACTGAGTGATGAGCTAGGCAGACGGATTGATTCAGGGTATCCTTAAGCAGAAGATCCCGTTAGGTCAATAATAGGTCCACTGAAGTGGTTTGTCTTTTAAATTTGCTGTGGTATTCAATGCTAGATACAATTGTGGGGAGGGGAAGCAGAAGGGGGTCATCACATTTTCAAAACACTATGCAGTGCTGTTAACTGGTCACCCCATTCTCATCAAGATGAAAAGATCGAGTTACATTCCAGTGCGGTTTCTTTCAGGCTTGTAAAGCACAGCCTGACACGCACAAAACACACAGAAGCAAACAAATCCCTATCCTGTATCCATGGAATCTGCATACACGACGTAAGAATCTCCCCACACAAAAAAATACAAAAACCAAACCTTATTTTTTTTTCCATTTTATATAAGGGTTGTGGTGGCGTGTGAGTTAAACAGCTAAGCTGCAGAACTTGCTGACCGGAAGGTTGGCAGCTCGAATCTGCAGGATAGGGTGCGGTCCTGTTGTTGGCTCCAGCTTCTGCCAACCTAGCAGTTCTAAAATATGTAAATGTCAATAGATCAATAGGTACCGCTTTGGTGGGAAGGTAATGTCGCTCCATGTAGTCATGCTGACCACATGACCGTGGAGGTGTCTATGGATGATGCTGGCTCTTCGACTTAGAAATGGAGATGAGCACCACCCTCCAGAGTCGGACACGACTAGACTTAATGTCAAGGGAAAACCTTTACCTCGGGCTGTGGCGGAGGCTAGAGAGCAGCTGCAATGAATCACTGCAATGAATCACTCTTACCAGGAGGTCATGAGTTCGAGGCCTGCTCGGAGCCTATGTTTGTCTGTCTTTGTTCTATGTTAAAAGGCATTGAATGTTTGCCTATATGTGTAATGTGATCCGCCCTGAGTCCCCTTCGGGGTGAGAAGGCCGGAATATAAATGCTGTAAATAAATAAATAAATAAATACCATTACTTTATATAAGGGGTAGGTAAAGGTAAATGTTTTCATCTGACATTAAGTCTAATCATGGCCGACTAGGGATACCATTTTACTATACCATCCTATATTATAGGATTTTGGTATCCATGGGAAGGACTGGAACTAAACTTCAGCAGATACCAAGATCCCACTTTATAATTGTTTAAATGCATCAAGAGAATATTGGAAATAGCTAACAAATTCAGAAAGACTCGAAAATATCAAAACACAATGTGTTTTAGAGACACCATCAGTTGGAAATGACTGGAAAGCAGACAACAATAAGACTAGCAAATCAGAGGATTAAAAATTATGTCCAAAACTGTGAAACCATTGCAGATTTTCTGACAAATTGTTGGCAGTTTTAGCCAGTTGCACTTGGAAGAGACTGGTCAGAAGGAGCAGTTTTTATATCAATTGCATGGAGGTTTATAAAGGGAGAGCATGATGGGGTTTTTTCTTTTCCAATCTGCTCTATAACTGGTAGAACTTGCTAGATTTTTATTATTAAGAAGAAGCCCCTCCCCTTTTTTTCCATGTCAGGAGCAACTTGAGAAACTGCAAGTCATTTCTGGTGTGAGAGAATTTGCCCAGGGGATGCCCTGATGGTTTGATATTTTTACCATCCTTGTGGGAGTCTCCGCATGGAGCTGGAGCTGAGAGGGGGAGTTTATCCGCGCTCTCCCCGGGTGGGATTCGAACCTTCAGGTCAGCAACCCAACCTTCAAGTCAGCAGCCCTACCAGCAAAAGGGCTTAATCCACTGCACCACCGGGGACTCCAAGGAGAAGCCCCTGCAAATAGGCAAATATTCAAGGACAAGGCTTTCCTTATTAGTCCAACAAATGCCCATTGGAGCAACCAGAGAGATAATCTTAACAGTTTACATACTCTCCAACAGCCCTGTTTGATATGGATAGTCTTAATTAATCTCTTATCGTTCCACTTTTTAGCAGCTTTTAAAACATCCCAACTTATCCCTCTTCTTCCCACTTTCTCCTTTGTTTACATCTTATTTCTGTTGCTGCTAACTGAGTTTTTAAATGCAAAAGTAGTTGAATTTCATATAGATACATTTAAGAGCACCATCACATCACACTGTTATAGTGCTATTATTCCACTTTAATTGCCATGGTGAAACCCTATAGAATCCTGAGATTTGCAGTTTAGGGAAGCGCATTTACAGTTTTTAGCTATAGAACTCTTAGGCCTCACTAAACTATGTACAAAACTCCCAGAATTTCACAGGACATATCACACTGCACTGTTACAGTGTAGTGTGATATGTTCCCTAAGTTATCTGTGGTTTTGTGTGAGTATAGCTAACTCCCTTTGTATTTGATAATAAGATCATTACGGGACAATACTGGTGGACAAACCCAAGAAAAGCAGCATGTTTTGTGGATTTTAACTGTCCCCCTCTAGAAGTTTTTCCATTGAAGTCATTACCAAACACATGCCTCTTTTATTACAATGTAAACCGCTTCACAAGAGTTAGAGCTGTGGGATGGCTTACTTCTCAGATCATACTAAAAATAGTATTTCTTTAGATCACCATTAAAAAAAAACCTTTTCCCCACTTCACCACAGTGGCTCTTTAGAAGCCTTTGAAAGACTTTGTTTGAACAATGACTAAATCGGGTGCTCTTATGAACCATATGTGGGTTGCTAGTAGTGAGAGGAACCATACCTCCATTGTTTGTCAATAGAAAGTAATACCAAAGTAAGTGGACATCTTCCAAGCCCCTCCCATGGCTGATGACCTATTGCCTGCCATGATCCTTGCCATTGGCTAGGATGGCAACTGCAGAGTCCGAGGTCTCCACTTCTGTTCTAGAATGTTGTTTTTAAGATATTAGACACAAGAGCTCGAATCTTGTATCATCATTGCAACTACAACTATGGAGGTATAATTGCACCATAATGGTAGTTCCAACTGACGATGATGATGTGTCCAACAACTATCTTCACAGTCTGGTAGTATCCCAACCAAACTATTTGAGACTCTGGAGACTTTCTTGTTTGTAGGTGCATTGAGAATAAAAAGATGGAGAGACCCTTGCCACAACTGCATCTACATGGTAGAATGAATGTAGTCTGAGGGCCATTCCACACAGCCATATAACTCAGAATATCAAGGCAGAATAACCCACAATATCTGCTTTGAACTGGGTTATCTGAGTCCAGACTTCCATATATCCCAGTTCAAAGCAGATAATGTGGGGTTTGATTCAAATGTGGGGAAGGGGCTTGACACCGCTTAGAACTTCAATCGCTCAGTAATAATAATAATAGCCTGCACTTTCTGTGGGCACTGTCTACAGTGGCGGGCTGTGGTGCAGGCTGGTTAGCAGCCAGCTGCAACAAATCACTCTGACCAAGAGGTCATGAGTTCGAGGCCAGCCTGTGCCTGCGTTTGTCCCTGTCTCTGTTCTATGTTATGGCATTGAATGTTTGCCTTATATGTGCAATGTGATCCGCCCTGTGTCCCCTTCGGGATGAGAAGGGCGGAATATAAATACTGTAAATAAATAAATAAATAAATAATACATGTCCTACCGGGAGAACAGCGAGACAGCCAGCACCCCCCCCAAACCCCTAAAACCCCTTTTAAAAATAAAAGAACTTACCTGGCCTCCATTAGCGTGGTACTGGAGTGATTTTCTTCCTCCCTCCCTCCCCCTTTCTCCTGGCACATCATCCCTACACACCAGGAGAGTTCTGGCACCATGCTAATGGAGGCTGGGTAAGTTCTTCTATTTTTAAAAGTGGTTTTGGGGAGGTTTTGGGAGTGAGTTAGAGCCCTCTCACGTTTCCTGGGTGTAATTCAACCTAGAAAACGTGAAACAGCTATGCGGATGGCCCCTTCTGGATGCCCTTTCAAAGTGGTTTCTGCTGGATGTCAACCATAAAGTCATGCTGGAAGACTAAAAAAATTAGAGTTCTGTTCTCTCAAGTAAAATTTCTTTATTGAAGATTTTCACTTTGGAGGGGTGGGGGTGGGTGGGTCCTGTGCCCCTAACCCCAGCAAGTGTGGAGGGTTGGCTGCATTTTCATATGATTTGGAATGTCACAGCTCATTCCATTCTAAATTAATTGTATACAGCATAACCATGGGGAATACAATCTAAGACCCCATAGATACCTGAAACTACAGATAATAGTGAATGGAATATTTTCAGTATGCCTGGGCAGTTTCTCAAGTTGCTCCTGACATGGAAAAAAAAAAAAAGCTATACCTGAGCTAGAAGCATAGAATCGCATGGGAAGACTTAGGCTACAAACACTGCTGAGGGGAATATTTTTCAGAGTGGGAAGTGAAATCATGGATATTCAATCCATGCATAAGGAGGTTGTGGATCTAGCATGCTCTTATCTTCTATGAGCAGAGTTCTGCTTATTGTGGCACGGGTCATTCCATCCTTTGCCTTGTATTGGTGCCTCTGTCACAGAGTCAGCCCTGCAGTTAAACTGATGGAAGCAGCTGCCCCAGGAAGAACAAAAAAGAAGATGATGATGGATGCAGATAGTTGGGTCTGGAGGAGTAGGAAGAAGGACATACAGTCAAATCTGTACTTGCAATGTGGCCTCTTCTCCCTGCATGCATGCTATGCTAAGCAGCAGCAGAACTATTACTTCTACTAGTGTTAAAGTAAGATTAGAGGGAAGAGTCATCTTGTTCCAAGGGGCCGTTCACACTACACAATTAAAGCACTATGACTCCACTTCAACTGCCATAGCAACACCAGATGGAATCCAGGCACTTGCTGTTCAGGGAGGGGTACTTAAAATTCTCAGACAGAGAAAATATCAGGCTATAAAAATACCAGATGTTATTATGGAGGTGATGTGAAATCAGAGCACAAAGCAGGCAAGCTGTGGCCCTCCAGATGACTCCAACTCCCACACAACTAATGGATAGCGACTGTTGAGGATATAGGTAAACAAATCTTGAAGGGCTATTGGTAGCCTAAATCAAATTGCTAATCTCTACTAAGGTAAACCCATTGAGTCAATGCTTTTGACACAAAATAAAAAAAAATTGAGTCAATTGCACATGTTACCATTCATAAATTGATTTTAAGGTTAACTTTAGCTGGGTTTGGCCACTGGATTCAGGTCTTTGCCATTTGCCTGGACTAACCAAGTATTTTGGATCAACTTCGATTAGGAAAAAAATGGATGGGTGGATCTTCCAGAAGGGCATGGGATTCATGAAATTATAATAGGAAATGGCAAAGAAGCATAGTTCTTTGATCCTGACTACAAGCAAAAGTATTTGAGACTGAGGCCTCAAGCCACATTTCCAGTCTCTGTTTTGTACCTGGCCCTTTTTGTGCCTTGCAGCACCTTGTTTTTAAAGGAAGATTGTGTTCTAAATCACTGCTTCCTAAGTGAACTGGCAGTTTTTCCTACCAGTGTGCCAGGGACCATTTCTATATTTGTCCCTTTCAGCTACAATTGTTTCTTTCTTTCCTGGAAACTCTCCTAATGGCTTGTGGAATGGCATTGGTGCACAGACCACAAATTTGAGAAGCATCGCCCTAAATAACCAAAGGGCTTGGAAGTGATGTAAGCCAGATTTGTTGTTGTTGTGTGTCTTCAAGTCATTTCTTAAGATGAATCTCAAAGCCCGTGTAGTGTAGTGGTTTAAGCATTGGACTACTACTCTGGAGGTCATGGTTGGAATCCACACTAGGCCATAAAATTGTCAGGCTGACCTTGAGCAAGTCACACTCTCTCGGCCTCAGAGGAAGGAAACCCTCTTCTGGACACATTGCCAAGAAAATCCTGCAGCAGAGTCACATTAGTGTCACCATACGTTAGATACACATTGAATGAGCACAGCAACAAGATGAACCTATCACAAGATTTTCATGGCATAAGTTACAAGGGAGGATGAGTTACCACTGCTGTCATCTATGGCTGAGAGAATGTGACTTACCCAGCGGCTTTTATGGCCCAAGGGAGTGGAGCCCCCGGTGGCGCAATGGGTTAAACTCTTGTGCCGGCAGTACTGCTGACCGACAGGCTGGCGGTTTGAGCAGGTGAGCTCCCTCTGTCAGCTCCAGCTCCC
Source organism: Anolis carolinensis (assembly GCF_035594765.1). Taxonomy (NCBI): domain Eukaryota; kingdom Metazoa; phylum Chordata; class Lepidosauria; order Squamata; family Anolidae; genus Anolis; species Anolis carolinensis. Next base: position 123,050,550 of record NC_085844.1, on the reverse strand, counting down.
CATGCGGGAACATGGGAGAAGCCTTCCACAAGCATAGTAAACCATCAAATATCTGGGCATCCCCTAGTAACGTCCTTGCAAACAGCCAATTCTCTCACACCAGAAGCGACTTGCAGTTTCTCAAGTCGCTCCTGACACAGAAATAAAAATGGCCCAAGGGTTGAAATCCTAGTTTCCCAGAGCCCTAGTCCAAGACCCAAACTACCACACGTCACTGGCTCTCACAGGCCAGAGTAAAAAGTACTTAAATAAGTAACGGTAGACAACGAAGTTCAAACTTTAGTAGCTAAAGGTTTCCCCTGACTGACTCTGGGGGTTGGTGCTCATCTCCATTTCTAAGCCGAAGAGCCGGCGTTGTCCATAGACACCTCCAAAGTCATGTGGCCGGCATGACTGCTTGGAGCGCCGTTACCTTCCCACTGGAGCGGTACCTATTGATCTACTCACATTTGCATGTTTCCGAACTGCTAGGTTGGCAGAAGCTGGGGCTAACAGTGGGCGTTCACTCCGCTCCCCGTATTCGAAACTGCGACCTTTTGGTCAGCAAGTTCAGCAGCTCAGCGCTTTAACACACTGCGCCAACTTTGGGTCCCTGCAAAATGTTCCCTACCTTTGTTTGCTGGCCAGAACTGAGGTATGGTACACATATTATCCATATTCTTGTGTTTAAATAAATAGGCTCAGCAAAAAGTCAAGAACTTTTTAGAGCTGCTAGCAAAAAAATCTCTAAACCTGGTTAAAAGATGCCACCTTGTGGTGAACCATCAAATACAAAACAGAGCTGTCTTGTGTTGTCGAAGGCTTTCATGGCCAGAATCACAGGGCTGTTGTGTGTTTTCCGGGCTGTATGGCCATGTTCCAGAAGCATTCTGTCCTGACCTTTCACCCACATCTATGGCATGCATTCGCACAACCTCTGAGGATGCCTGCTATAGATGTAGGCAAAATGTAAGGAGAGAATGCTTCTGGAACATGGCCATACAGCCCGGAAAACACACAACAACCCAGAGCTATCTTGGCTGTAATGATTTTGTTAACATGATCACATGGAAGGAGAAACTAGGAAGGAACCAATCTGCCAAGGTTCTCCTCTTCAAATTTCTCATCTGGCTTGGAAGGTTTATCTACACCCACTTTAGATTTTTCACTTTATATGCATATCAATTGCTAGTTGAAGTTTCTTGATAATTGTCTCAAAAAGACAGGCAACTGGTTATAACAGGGAAATATCTGGACACAATTTAACCTTGGCTTTGTGCCAAATCTTTTAAAAGTCCTGCTGCAAAATGATGGTGTTGATGTCTTAGTGGATCATCTTTGTCTTTGGCCCAGAAATCATATATTAGGGAAGCATTGAAAACCGCACTCTCTTTCTTCTGAATATTATATTCCTTTTGTTCCAAGAACTGTACATGGACAGGTGTGATGCTAAACAGAACAATATCTAGACATCCTCTTCCTCCTCTTCTAGGTCTTATTAGCATATTTTTATTTGTAGGTAATGAGAGTCAAGTCACATATTTCTTTCATATATGTATATCTTGTTTCACATATGCTCTTAATTCATTAAAAGAAAAGTGAGATAAATATATTATAGGACTCCATGCCTTTCTCGTTTTTTCTCCTCGTCACATCATTGCTATAAGGACAATGAATAATCAAAATAGAGTTATGATCTGCATAACTGCAGAATCCATATCTGCCTTTTCACTTCTCTGTACTTAAGGGAAAATGGACTCTCTAGGAATTTGTTAGGTCCTCTAGCACAATTATTTGGTATCTTTTCCTTAGAAGTTACCATAGACTCACACTGGAGATGCCACATTGGAGCCACAGTGGCGCAATGGGTTAAACCCTTGTGCCATCTGAACTGCTGACCTGAAGGCTGGGTTGCTGACCTGAAAGTTGCTGGTTTAAATCTGCAAGACGGGGTGAGCTCCCATCTGTCAGCTCTAGTTTACAGGGACATAAGAAGCCTCCCAGCAAGATAACACATCCTGGCCTCCCTGGGCAAAGTCTCTGTAGACAGCCAAGTCTCTCACACTAGAAGCAACTTGCAGTATGTTCTCATCACTTCTAACACAATTAAAAAAAATTAGAGAACCTAGCAAATTCAAAAAGAGGGTATGTTTCTAATAATCTCTAGATCCTCTAGTGCAGCTCTAGAGTCTGCTTGGACCAGAAGTCTGATAACTGAATGGCACTCAGTCATATCTATGATTTCCGATAACTGCGGTCTGGCTAGGATTGTATCCCCCACAGAAATAGGGTTCTTACTGTACTAAGGGATTATAGCTGTTATGTGCATTCAAGTTGTTTCTAAAGACAATACTATCACAGGGCTTTCTAAGTAAATGAGGTAGCATTCTCCATAGCCCATCTCAATTCTACACCAAATAAATTCAAGTTGTGCAGCACACCAACAGACAAAATGCAAGCAGCATAACCTACATAAACTAATTCAGCACGTCTCACATAGGCACAGCCTATATTTCATTGGACTGAATAGAAATTTAGTCATACTTAAGAGGAGAAGTTGGTCAGTCAATGTGGGATGATCACTTTGACTTAGGATTAGTCAGACCTATAAAATCAACAAGAACTTGGTGAATCAACACTTAAGCAAGTTCCACAGAATAATTCTTTCAGCATTAACTCTACAATGTAGATGCAACCTTAGAAGATCTGTGGAAGAGAGGAAATTTTAATATCATAATACAAAGGATTCTGTAACTGGAGACTTTCATTACATGCTCTAAACTTTGGAACTAGGTATGATATAAATCAGTGGCTTCCAACCTGTGGTCCATGGATCACGAGTGGTCCACAAGAACTAAAATCTGGTCCATGGCCTCACCATTACTACTACAAATAACACAGCCCAAACCAAAATAGTTATTGGTGTCTTCATTTTTAGGCCTGCTCCTGGGATTATTTGGGGTGCCGATTCAAAAAAATTGCATTGGATAGGCCACACCAGATCCAGATTATTAAATATGGTTTTCTGCGGGCAAGCAGATGGTGACTACTGGATGGCATATATTCTGTATCAGAAACTACAGTTGGCATATCCAATGCAATTTTCTGAATCAGCACCCCGAATAACCAAACCAAATGTAAAGTTGACCAAAAACTGATTCGTAACCCTTTTGGTACTAATGTTGGAGAGTGATCCCTAGTCAAAAAAAGGTTGGGAACTGCTGATATAAACGAATAAGCAAATAAACCAATTCACCATTGCAACAGGTACAAAAACATGTGGGCATCTGTATCAAGTTGTGTTATTTACATATTTATTTGTCAAGTTATTAGTGGAGTCAGTTTAAATAAATAAAGAGAGAAAACAATAGTCCACATGATAGATACAGAAAACTCAGAAGCATTTGGTAGAGGGTTGTTTTTTTTTTTTTTTAGAAAAAACCCAGTGAACACAGATGAAGAATAGAAATCTCATTTGTTACAGCTGCCGTGTACATATCATGATGAACATGTCTGGAACATACTATGATGCAAGTCAGCTCACTGCGTGGTGCAACATAAGCAGCAAGCTACCCATTGCCTGTGATACAGTGTAGCACGGCATTTCCTACAAAGCAGGGCTTGGGATCTTCTGGCCCTACTGATGTTGGGACTCCAATAGCCATGAGAAAGAGTCCAAGGTGATGGGAACTGCAGTCCAACAGCATCTGGAGGGTGACAACTCCTCCAGAGTTGCTATAAGTGCTTTCAGTAACAGTGATATATAAATGAATTGATGTTACAGACAGTGTAATTCATCTGAGCAACCAGCCCAATGCTTCCACAATTCTGTTGGCTATATTGCAGCACTGATAACAGGAGTATTTTGCCAGAAAATGGATCTAAAATGAGATCTTCAAAGAAAACGTAATAGTAGTGCCCATTTCTTTTCATTGCAATCGACCTCTCATCTTCAATGAGGTTATGTGCTTGTTTGAGTATCTTTAGCACCTTTTGACATTTAATTTTTTACAAAATGTCCAAAAGTTCACTCCAGTCTTCCAGCTGGGTCTATATCTACACGTAAAACTATTCAGTCTCATCAACACTGAAATGGCTGCAATATTAAACAGAAAAAAACATAGCGACAAAAATAAAAAACACACACACAGCTGTCTACCCGTATCTAGATATATAAATCCATGGTTCAAAATCTGGAGAAGTCCTTGGTAACAGCTTCAAGTTGTTGCAACCTCCACCCACACATAAAAAGATTACCACGTGGTTTACATGACATCAGGATCCAAGAGTCATTTCATATAAGGATAGGAAAATTACTACATGAAACATCACACAACCAACATGTGTACTAACTGTATAAAATGTCTTTCACACTTGGTGCTAGGTGGGACACATGTGGTGTCAGTATTAGAAGTGATCTGTTCTAGAGTTTTATAAACACAGGTGGCATTTAAAAAAGTAAAATCTCAGAAACATCATAAAGAATTCATTAGATGAATTCTGTATGAGATTATTGTATGGATTCTATAAGATAAACCTTTATAAGAGAGGGGAGAGAGGAATGGGGCCAATCCATCTGAACACAATGAGCATTATTTAATTTCAAGTATTTCTTTCAATTGCATACATCCACAGGACAGATGTAGTAAAAATCTTATCAATACACTGGAGCCTTTATTTGTGAAATTTTCAGCCTGGGAATCTAAGGACTATGAATCACAAAGGTCTAAAGCAGTAGTTCCCAACCTTTGGTCCTCCAGTTGTTTTGGACTTCAACTCCCAGAAATCCCAGCCAGCTTACCAGCTGTTAGGAATTGTGGGATCTGAAGTTCAAAACATCCGGAGAACCAAGTTTGGGAACCATTGGTCTAAATGAAATGGCTAGTCCCAATGAGACTTACTAACTTAATAAATATCCACTGACTTAACAAGTCTAACCTTTTTGTGACTACCAACTGGATTTCAGTTCTTACATTTTTGTGGATATAATACCAAATTTGTTGCTATGTAATGCAGAAAAGAGGGTGATTTGCTGTATTAATTACATATTCCAGGATAATATAACTAACCCAGAATGAAAATAAGTTTTCACAGAAAGATTAAAGCAAGAAGTGTGAGTGTTTGAATGCTAAAACTTCAGGAAATTAGGGGTTGGGGGGAAGCAGAAACGTCAGGAGAGAATGCTTATGGAATATGGCCATACAGCCCAGAAAACACACAACAACCATTCTACTTTTTCCAAAAAAAAACAAAAAAGTGTCCACAGATAATTAGGAAAGGAACAAACTGATCAAAGCTGCTTCAGCCATATTTGAGACTCTGGAAGATCGTAAAAAGTTGAAGCTCAGGATGGTTGGTCTATATAAATAATCACATTGAAGCTTTGACCTGCTTTAAGAGACTTGTCTGGAGTCCTTCCTGAATCAAAGTGCTAAGGAAGAAGCTGAACCAGAAAAAAGCCAAGATACATCCTGGAGTCCAAGAAGAAGTCAGTTGTACAAGAACCCTGGAGGAATAATCCTAACTTCTCATATATTACAGCGTCAGTGGCTACTATGATGCCATGATCAACACTCATTCTGTCATAAATTGAGCAGCGGTTGCTCCTGATCAGAAGGCAAAGGAGAAGAATTTACTAACCTTCATCACCATAATTGCAGAACACCAAATATGAGGTCCCAGACACACAATTTAGCAAGACTGTATGAAGAAAAGGTATCCTCAGAGCTCTGTCAGATTTCTGTAACTAGTATCAACACATTTTTGGTGCAAAGAATACAAACAAACAAAAGGAGGGAGGAACCCACATTAAAGCCAAAGAATCCATTCTTAACAAATGACATTGGATACATGTTTATAGCAGATGCTTAACTCCGTTCTGTTAAAAGAAAGCAGAAAGGATTTGATGAAACACTCTGACAGAAGTCTGCCAAGATGTTTAGTGGTTTTGATTTAAAGCCTCCAAAATTGCCATGCATTGAAACAAAAATGCCAGGCTTCATTACCTGATTAAGATAATTCTTAAAACCTTTGCATGAGCCTAAAATTGATTTTCCCCTATGGGAGAAGCAGCCTTTCGAGCTATCTTCCAAAGCAGGAAAAAAAAACATTGCAGCATTCCTGTATAAGGCTCAAGGAATGCAGCTTTTACATATAAATATATATAAATGAAGAATTACACTAGATCCTAACTGCAAAAACTTGCCGTTTGTGACAAAAGCCAGCCACTGTCATTTCAATGCTGAAAAGCTGAGCCCATTCACACTCACACAAAAATACGCCAAATAAGAAAAGACAGGGAAGCACGCTTTCTCGCAAATTCCACCCGCAAAACATAGCAGGCAATTCCTTTGGCTAACTTCCTTCTTCCTAGTCCCATCTTGTTCTCCATTGAAATGTTGCCCAGATCTCTTCTGAAATAACGTATTCATGCCAGTGGAACCAGAAACATATAATTGCAGAAGTGCGGACCACCAGTCACTTGGGGCTTATCCAATATTCAATTTTAATCATCTTCGACAGGGATCCTTCGCTGACGTGCTGATTTCTGCCGACTTCTTTGTGGAGTAGAAGGCGCATCCTGTTCCGCTTCTGGCTCGGTGACTTCACTATCCCCTTGTTGGGACCCTGTGTCTCCTATCAGCTCTCGTAGAAACTTGAACTTGGATAAGAAGAGCTGCCAGACCACGTACCAACCTAGAGGACATGTTGAAAAAGATAAATTATCCCATGAACTCAAGTTATCTCCCCATATCTACAAAAAACGCACAGTCCAGAAATCAAGATGAGATTGTTCACCAAGGCATCGGTTTGGGTATATTTTCTGTAATATTCAGTCCAACCCCCAGCCATGAAGAAACACACAATGAAGGCTACTTAGGTCCTCATATCTACACAACAGATATAACAGTTTGATACCACTGTGATTTATTATGGAATCCTGGAATTTGTCATTTAACGACAGCATTTGTCATTTGAGACAAAGCAGAACTGTAGTTCTGGGCGTATTCCAGAGCTTTTAAGCCAAGAATTATAAGCATCTCACCAAACTACAGACCACAGGGTTATGTAGAATAGAAATACAATACTTCAAATGGTTCATTCTGCTATAACTATTGAGCTATTGGATTATGACCTGTTAGTATCATAAGCTATTGTGTAGCATAGTTTCAGGAGTATTCCTTTAATGTATTGGGTAATGGAAGATCACTGGGCATGTAAATATTTTGTTTCTATTTGATGCTCTCAGCAGACAAAGATTTAAGTACATTTCTTTAGAATAACATGTTTGTTTTACTCACAACTTAATGTATTTATACAGGTACATTTCTTGTCAGGTTAAACTTCAAAATGTTTCAGTTTGTATCCTTAACTTACAGTCTTTAACAGTCTCTTTAAAACTATGTTGCTTTGTATAAGCTCTCTTTTATAACAGTCTACTTCCAAAGAAACTCAAGCCTCAACTGACTTCTAGCTTCTAACGCTGCCATCTGTACTCAAACAAACTCAAGCCTCAACTGTCATTTCTCAACTGTCATCCCCTTTTAAACAGCATTACTAAACAGTCACATGGTCTGCAGCCCCTCCCACTGGCCCAAGCACATAGAGTTAAGAAAACTGTAAATCAAAAAAGACATACACTTCAGAGAATAAACAATAGATTGTAAACAGACAAAACATTGGATAGAGGAGGCTTGAGCGATAACATATAAAACAGCTCTGTATTTAAGCAAAACAATATATTTGAGAACCACAAATGTGGAGTTGATCAGGGTAAATTGTAGGAGTGATAAGGAAATATGATTTATATATTCAGTTTTTATCATATTTATTTACTGTATTATTATAAGTGTCTTGTTTTAACTTACTACATAAGAGTGTAATCAAGTCTTATCAAGCCTTGTTTGGTTTGGCGTTGTGATATGGCCTAAAGGCTAATCAATAAAAATTATTATTAGGAGGCTTGAGAAGGTTGCTATCTCCAGCAATAACTGTGAAGTCTAGATCAGTACTTCTTAAACATTTCCACTTAACAGTGAATTGGCATTTGCAAAGCTTGCTAAAAAGACTGGTATTCCCTTTTGTAGACTACAGCTAAAACATTATTTGCAGAGTGCACGGCACATTGGTGCTAACAGAACTGTATAAATGGGTAGCATTCTGAAATGTTTTGCTGTTGCCAAAATTTTCATGATCCCAACATTTAGTCAAGAGGATCCCATTTGAGATCGGCACCCACACCTTAAGAAGCAATGGTCTAGATCAGTGGTTCCTAACCTTTGGTTCTTTAAGTCTGGGAACTTTAGCTCCCAGAGGGCCCAGCCATCTTGACCAACTGTCAGGAATTATGTCATCTGAAGTCCAAAACAGTTAAAACAATCAAAGGTTGGGAATTACTGGTCTAGATATATTCATAGCAGGGACAACTGCCATGTGGGCAATGTTTTTCACCAAAAGGCCATTTTCTTCTTCTCTTTCCCTTTGCTATTTTTCTTTCGCACCTTCCCTTTCACCTGCTTTCCCTATTTTGCATAATATTTGGTATGAAACAAATGTTACAGACAACTGATGCTACGAGTCAGTTCCATTCAAATTGTAAGCAAAAACATCAACATCAAACCTGCACAAACTTTCTGCTTCTCATGTAGACCCTCAAATGGCTTGAGAAAATCTGAAAACTGTCAATTTCTGCGTGATCTTGCTTCCTCATTGTAACTTCTGAGATCACGTTTCAAGTTCTTTAGCTCTGGCCCTTTCTATGCTGGTACAAAGCTTTTTCTGTCTCTCCCTTCTAGGTTTAAGAAGGGCTGCACAGACCATTTCATTCTGGGTTCTTTTCATATGCTTTAACCAGACCTTGGAAACATCTCTCTGGAAGTTGTAGTTCAAAAACTAATTTTTCTGAGCTCTGGTTTCAATCTTCTGTTACGCATTTTCAAACAAACCAAGTCTAAGCCCACTCTCCTTCTTTTTTAATGAAGCAATTCCTGCATTGTCCTTTTTTCTTATCACATTATTTTCATTAAATATTTACATTTGGAGTCTGGGCGCCACATTGGTGGCCTTTTGGAAGCCTGAAAGAGGTTACTGATATATTCAAAATGAGAAAATAGACATACCTTCCTCATTACAAAGAGTAATAAATAAAAAGATACACACGTGTGCATGCAAAGATCAAATGAATACGACAATCAACTGTATAGATCACTGTGTTCAAAGTCTAAAATGAACGTGTTACACAAAATCTGTATTAAAATCCAGCTGCAAATATTGTTGCGGGGGAAAGAGCACTACAAGAAGCAAAGCTTATGACTAGCTGTTAAGTGATTTCAGGAGGCTTTTTATACCTTGCATTAAGTTTTATAAAGGTAAAGGTTTCCCCTGACGTTAAGTCTAGTCTTGTCTGACTCTGGGGGTTGGTGCTCATCTCTGTTTCTAAGCTGAAGAGCCGGCATTGTCCGTAGACGCCTCCAAGGTCATGTGGCCGGCATGACTGCATGGAGCCCCGTTACCTTCCCGGCAGAGCAGTACCTATTGATCTACTCACATTTGCATGTTTTCGAACTGCTAGGTTGGCAGAAGCTAGGGCTAACAGCAGGAGCTCACCCCACTCCCTGGATTTGAACCGCCAACCTTTTGGTCAGCAAGTTCAGCAGCTCAGTGGTTTAATGCCCTGCGCTACCAAAGGCTTTTTATAGGGCTTTATAATTCCTTCGTTTTCTTCATTTAGCTGTATCTCTCTGCTGCTGCATAAAAATCATGTCAAAGACCACAGTTTGGGACAGAATAGTATTTAATCCATATGAGATATCATCACATTTTCAAACCATTTGCAATCAACACGGGGAAGAGGGCAAAAGCCTCCTCCTCTACGCAAAATCAACGTACAAATTCAGATCTAGCACATTTTCTGTAATAGCAGAGTCAATCAGGAAACCTCCACAAATCCGCTTCTTTTCAAAGAACAGGTGTGTTGAACTTCAGCTGCCAAATGTCTCCGAGGCACAAACTGTGCCTTTCTGTGAAAGCCGTTTTTGGCAATGGAAGAGTTCAAAAACACCAAGGATGAGCAGCTGCATCAGTCTTAGTCCCAGGAGGATTTGAGCAATGCAGGGAGAGTGAGCAAAAACCCACTGAACTAGAAGTCTGTTCTTTGGGGTTTCAGCCTTGTAGACATTCATAATGCATTTAACTAATGTCCTGAGAATCGTTTTGCTCACTGGCTTAAAGGCCAGGAACCTGCACTTGAATGTTATCTATACAAAGTCCCCTTATCCATGGCTAGCAAGGCAATGCAGGCTTCTGTCCTCTTAGGATGAATCCATGTTCCACAATTAAAGCAGTCGAACTCATATGTAAGTCGAAGACAGGTTTTGGGATCAAAATTAATTTTTGCATGACCCATGGATGTCAAGGATCATTTTAGGAAAAGAAAAGAACAGTCATCTGTGGCTGTTACCATTTTCCCACCCAGGCATTCGAAATAGCCAGAAATGGTACCACAGAAAAGAGAATAGAGGAGCTTGATGCTTTTTTAAGGCTTTCCTGGGATGGACTGAACTCCTGCCTTTCACCACTCTACTCAGAGAAGGGGGACAGTACCTTTGGCAATAAGAGTTAAGGAACGGTACTTACTAGAGGTGTGTGATCCATTAAAAATGGTTCAAAAGTCATTACAAAATGGTGGGCACCGGTGCTTCATTGCTAAAGTGTTTCTAAAGTATACTTAGTGAAATATTTGTTACTATAGCAAGACTAACAGAATTTTGTTACTATTTCATTACAGTAATTGCGCATAATTAAATTACTATAATTGTGGAAACTTCAGGGGCTCCTATCTCCCTCATTTTTAAAGCTATTGCTACAGTGATAGAACACATTTACCACTATTAAAAGGTAAAGGTTTCCCCTGACATTAAGTCCAGTCGTGACCGACTCTGGGGGTTGATGCTCATCTCCATTTCTAAGCCAAAGAGCCGGCGTTGTCCATAAACACCTCCAAAGTCACATGGCCGGCATGACTGCATGGAGTGCCGTTACCTTCCCGCCGGAGCAGTACCTATTGTTCTACTCACATTTGCATGTTTTCGAACTGCTAGGTTGACAGGAGCTGGGGCTAACAGCAGGCGCTCACTCCGCTCCCAGGATTTGAACCTGTGACCTTTTGGTCCGCAAGTTCAGCAGCTCAGCGCTTTAACACACTGTGCCACCAGGGGCACCCTTTACCACTATTAGCCCACCAAATTTCAGAACATTTCACTTATCCACGGATTTCTGTGGAATTTTCAATTTTTTATAAACAACCTTTTTTAATAATACAGAAAATCTGTTCCTACTTTGAAAGTGTTCTTTTCTGTTTAATTGTGTACTCTTTACTTTGAAGGTAGTCGCTCTACTCCAGAAATTTTGTTTTTGTGGCAGAAACCTTGTTAAATTGGTGGAGACTCAACAAAGCAAAATGTGCTATAGGACGATGTCCCTTGTGCAAAGACCACGTTTTGCAATGTAATAAACTTTCACCGTGTTTTTATGACAGAACCAATTAGGGGACCAGAAATCATAGTGTAGAATATTAAAAAATATATTGGAACTCTGGTTGGCTACAGACCGATCTCTTATCCTAATTGGGGCTTTCAGATGCAGATGCATACTGGGAAATGTAGTTTAGGGCAGAGCGTTTTGAATTCTTTGGCATAGGGCTCCTGTTCTTCCCAAACTACATTTCTCTGAGTTCTATGCTGTTCCCAAAATGCACTGCTTCCTCTTTTCATGGCTCCTTATGCTGAGACTCCATTAATTCCAGGCAGGCAGGCAACCTTTTTGGCTTAATGGCTTTGCTTCCTTGCACTGAATATGAAACTGATTTTAGGAGACTTCCGAGATTGACAACACTAAAACGAAAAAGTATGGGGTACGTTTGGATTCTAAAATATTTGGTGTGAGCCACGCAAAAACTTTGGATATGGCTTACCACTTACAAAACTTCTGATTTCCAACACTTCCGAATTTTTTGCACATGCCAGTATTTTATTACCAGTATTGTACTACGCTAATATAATATTGTATGTAAATTTAATTTGTAAGCCGCTCTGAGTCCCCTTCGGGGTGAGAAGGGCGGCATATAAATGTAGTAAATAAATAAATAAATGAATAAATGCCTAGTACTTACACTGACTCATAGATAGATCAACCCAGATTTTTCCTGATTAAAATTTATTGACTTATACATGATATAGAGTGGTTATCTGTAAATAGTGGGTTTTTCTTCTTCTAAGCAGTGCCCATGACAATCAATTACACTTTGAAGGTTGTCATTATACTCCAGAAACTTCGTTTATGGCTGCCACAAACTATGTTGGATTGGTTGAGACTTAATGAGATATACACTGAAAAACTATAGCAAAATGTGCTGTAGGATGCCCCGGAAAAACAAAGTTTTTGCAATTTAATAAACCTTTTCCATGTTTTTATGCTAGAACCAATTAGGAAATGACATTTATAACCCAGGAACAAAAAAACATGTTACACAGTGTTATGGAACAACTTATTTTTTTTAACACTGTAAGAAATTAACCACATTAGGCTGCTTTTCAAATGCTGTAAAAAGTAACTTTTAAAACTCTGCCTCTATCTTCCAAGGGCTTGAAACAATAATTCACCTTTCTCTACAGTTTGAAAAACTATTTATGGATGACTACTACAGCCAATTGTTATGCTGTCTAGACAATGCTGGGAGTCAAAAAGTAACTTTGCCAAGCTGTGTCTTATGTCCAACTTAATGGAAGTATCTTCAGGATCTCAGCAAGTGTGGCTATCCAAGCAGCTTCAGTGCCAGGTTAGGAAGGCCTGGTTTAAGTTTGATGGAAAGGAAGAGATGAACATGAACATACATTTAACTGCTATGGTTCCAAAATTATAGCACTATGATTTCACTTTAACTGCCATGGCGATATGCTGGGATTTGCAGTTGAGGAGGGAGGTATTTACAATTATTAATAATAATAATACTAAAATCTTTATTTATAATCCACCCTATCTCCCCGAAGGGACTCAGGATGAATTCCAATCACAAAAGGGCAAACATTCAATGCCTGAATACGACAAGCAATACATACCCAACATATAAAAACAAATTATAACTTAATATTTAAACTTAAGATAAAACATAACCTATCAAAATAGAACAAAGCATCAAACAGAAGCCTCAATTTGCCAGCCAGAGAACTCTAGCATCTCACCAAACTATAAATCCCAAGATTCACAGGATGTTGTCATGGCATTTAAAGTGACATGATTGCTCTATAATGGAACAATGTGCAAAAGTTTAGGTTCCAGCTGTATTTCTGAAAGTGCATAGCCAATGACTGGGGTGGATTCTGGAAACTGTAGTTCAAAACAATAAGCTTTTCATGCTTTGATACCAGTGCAAACCATTTGCCCAGCACTCTCTTCTTTATTAGAGTGGCTGCCTCTGATCACAGCTTTTCTAGCACTTGCTGCCCAGTCTTTTTAGTTGGAGATGCCAAGAAGCCTTCTGCAAGTACATCATATGCTCTGCATACACTCATCCCACTATCATCCAAGTTTGGCAAGCTTTTGCAACACCTCAGATATTTGCCGAACCTGTTTGACTAGAGAGAGAGAAAGAGAGCTAAATAAATGAGGATATGCTACTCTGGAGTCCAGGACTCAGACCAATGGATTGAAATAATAAGAGAGGTTTCAACTGGACACCAGGTGTTGTATACTCCTTAAGCTGAGAAGCAGGTAAATCATCATCATACATTGTTGCATATTGCTGGAACTGTGTTGTACATTATGCTTGCTGCTCATCATCATCAGTTGGACACTGACTAAAACCTTGAGGACAGGTGGGTAACCGATTATTATTATCATTCCATCTGAACATTAGGAAGAACCTCCTGATCATAAGAGCTGTTCAACAGTGGAACTCTCTACCTCAAAGGGCCCTTCCAGACAGACCCTATATCCAAGGATCTGATCCCAGGTTTTCTGCTTTGAACTGGATTATATGCCAGATAATCTGGGATAAACAGAAAACCTGGGATCAGATCCTGGGATATAGGGCCTGTCTGGAGGGGCCCTGAGGGTTGTGGAAGGTCCTCTTTGGAGGCTTTAAAAATGAAGATGGATGACCATCTGTCAGGGGTGCTTTGACAGCTTTATCCTGCATGGCAGAAGGTTGGACGAGATGTGGTCTCTTCCAATTCCATGATTCTATGATGATGATGATGCGACTTGCAGTTTCTCAAGTCGCTCCTGACACGAAAAAAAAAGATGATGACGATGACGATGACAACAACAATGATTTGTGGCAGCAAGAGCTGTTTGAGATCGGAAAAGACTATCTCGGAAACTGGTATATTCTGCCTTTAAAAAAAAGATATTTGAATGGCCTTTTGTTTTTGAACGAAGTTTAGATGGCTACCTCTCAGGGATGCTTTAGCTGTGGATTTCTGCACTAACAGGGGATTGGGTATAGAAGATGGCCCTTGGTGTCCTTTCCAACTTCATGAATCTATGAAGAAGTCAGCGGGCAAACACTATCAATTATTTCAGCACCTAAGGCAGGGAATTTGTTGTTTCCAGTCCAGATCTGAGCCCAGTGAACTGTAAACTGGTTCTGTCCTTTAAGTATTAAATACAGTTGTCCTTCACATCCATAGGAATTAGTAGGGCAGGACCCTCACAAAAGTGAAAAGACTGTGAATAAGTTTTGATTCTACTGATTATATTTAAGACACCAAATAATTAGGGTAGATACATTTTGTGTATTTATGGCTTCCTAAACCTTTGCTTGAGCTTTGGTTACATGTTTTTAGTCTAAGATAAAAGTTTTCCCCTGACATTAAGTCTAGTCATGTCCAACTCTGGGGGTTTGTGCTCATCTCCATTTCTAAGCTGAAGAGCCCGTGTTGTCCATAGACACCTCCAAGGTCATGTGGCTGGAATGACTACTCACATTTGCATGCTTTCAAATTGTAGGTTGGCAGAAGCTGGGGCTAACAGCGGGAGCTCATCCCACTCCCCGAATTCGAACTGCTGACCTTTTAGTCAGCATGTTCAGCAGCTCAGCACTTTAACCTGCTGCGTCACAAGGGGGCTCATGTAGCCTATGTAGACAAAAAAAACACCCACTACAAACACATGTAATTATTGATGATAAACCTGCGTATAATCAAATCCACAAAAGTTAAATCCTATGGAAAGTCAAGCTTCGACTGTAATTATAGACTGTGGCTCTTAGAAACTGTCTGGGATTTGCTTTTATTTAGTGGCCAGTGTCCCAACTCAATGACAAGAAATAAAGAGAACAACTCAAAATAGCCATTCTTCATGGCTGCTGTTTCGTGAACTAAAAGCCACTGTTTGAACACTGGAATGACGTGGGGATTGCGTCACAATAACCTCTCTGATTAACTCCGGTCTTGTGGAAAGAAATCCAGATAAACAACTCTGTCTTTATCTTAATTTGCTTTCTGTGTCTCTCAATCCCCGCCAGCCTTATCTTCTGTCACCCCCGAGGGCCAACATAAAGAATAACATAAAGGTGGAAGAAGCCGTTTGAGCATCAAGGCACAGTTTTTATTTTCCGCCTAAGGAAAACACAAGTGGTTTAGCTGACATGTTAGACTGTATTAGAGAAATATGAAGCAAGGGACAGGATGAGTGTACCAGAGCATTTTCAGAAACAAGGCTGGGCTTCCAGCTGCTGCCCCCTCCTGACTGCTTCCAAGGCGGCAGCATTTCAAGGAGTGTCTTTTTTTCACCTTGAGATGAATGAAAAAGAAGAACTCCATCATTTTCCTGCCTTTTCATATACAACACATTCTCAGGACTCTAAGGATTTCCTTATCACCCACTCACTGTGATAAAGCAACAAGTTTAAAATGGTCCTCTTGTCATAACATTCATCCTTATTGACAGTATTGAGCAATCCAATTGGATAGGTTAATAATAATTATAAAAACAAAATAATAGATGCAGGCTCCCTCTACAGTGCCATATAAAATCCAGATTATCGGCTTTGAGCTCGATTATATGGCAGTGTAGACTCATATAATCCAGTTCAAAGCAGGTAATGTGATTATCTGCTTTGATAATCTGGATTATATGTCATTGTAGAAGGGGCCTCAGCGAACCAACACTCATGGAAACTGGTAGATGCTAGAGAAATGCAGTTTCTGGTTGCTTCTGAGTTATTATTTTTAAAAAGCCTATATTTTGTTCTATGCCATACCATAAACTCTGTATTAATGTGATATTAATACCAAAGTATACTAATTGAAAGCAAATAAAGACAAACTTAACTGGATGTAACAAAATTTTACTGTATTATAAAAACAGTTTCATGAACGTAATATGCAATTTTAGTTTTTTAAAAATTGCCATACGTTTGAGAGTTCTTCCACACTCTCATGCATATGGCAATTTCCACAGCGGTATAAAATTCACTGGATTATATGGCAGTGTGGACTCAGATAATCCAGTTCTAAGCAGATATTATGGATTATCTGCCTTGATATTCTGGGTTATATGGCTTTGTGGATGGGCCCTGAGGCCCCTTCTACACTGCCATATAAAATCCAGTTTATCTGCTTTGAAACAGGGCCCCTTCCACACATCTGAATAAAATCTCACATTGTCTGCTTTGAACTGGAATATCTGGCAGTGTGGACTCAGATAACCCAATTCAAAGCTGCTGAACTTGCTGACTGAAAGGCTGATGGTTCGAATAGGGGTGAGCTCCATCTGTTAGCCCCAGCTTCTGCCAAACTAGCAGTTCGAAAACATGCAAATGTGAGTAGATCAATAGGTACTGCTCCATGCAGTTATGCTGGCCACATGACCTTGGAGGTGTCTATGGACAACGCCGGCTCTTCAGCTTAGAAATGGTGATGAGCACCAACCTCTAGACTCGGACACAACTAGACTTAATGCCCGGGGAAAATCTTTATCTTTACTCTTTACCTCCTCTTGAGGCTGAGAGAGTGTGACCTGAGCAAAGTGATCAACTCTAGTGAACAGGGATTCGAACCCTGGTCTCCAGAATTGCAATCCAGTGCAATCACTACACCGTGATCAGAAGATTATTATTATTATTATTATTATTATTATTATTATATCACGTCAGAGTGACTTCAGAGTTGTAATCCAGTAAAACCACTACACCATGGTCAGATTATTATTATTATTATTATTATTATATCGTGTCAGAGCAACTTGGGAACATAGTGCAAGCCACTTCAGGTGTGAGATAATTGGCTGTCTACAGAGATGTTGCCCAGGGGATGCCCGTATGTGTCACCATCCTGCTGGGAGCCGTTTCTCATGTCCCCACAAGCTAGAGCTGACAGATGGGAGCTCACCCTGTTTCGTGGATTCAAACCGGCAACCTTCAGGTCAGCAACCCAACCTTCAGGTCAGCAGTTCAGCCGGCACAAGGGTCTTAACAAGGCAGGATATACATATGATGCATACACAATGAAGGTAAGCAATGCATCACAACTGTTAGTATTGCTGGACTTACCACAAAGCATGAAGAGCAGGACACAAGCCAAAGTGGCCAGCAGTGACAGCAGGGTCAGGCCAATGCTTTGCCACATCTTGACAGTTAAGATCTGGGTCTGGACGGGTCTTCACTGTTCCAAGGAGTCAATAAGGAGGAGGAAGAGGAGGAGGGATAGATGGGCAGCAACATCACGACCCACAAAGAGGGAAGGAAGCAGGCTAAAAAAAGGAAGGGCAGGAAGGTGAATCCCGCTGCTGTTGGCCAACTGCTCCAATAGAGCTGGGAGGGCAGGAAAACACACACTGGC
This sequence comes from Anolis carolinensis, assembly GCF_035594765.1. Taxonomy (NCBI): domain Eukaryota; kingdom Metazoa; phylum Chordata; class Lepidosauria; order Squamata; family Anolidae; genus Anolis; species Anolis carolinensis. The sequence goes on along the minus strand of NC_085844.1, from coordinate 123,032,731 downwards.
TGCCCCCGCTTTTCCTTCCAAGGTCTTCACGACTTGCAATCACGAGGCGGGGAGTTCCAAAGGACCGCAGGCGAGGCAAAACAAAAGCCCTGCCTTCTGGGAACACAAACCAAGCACAAATCCCCAAGCTCTGGAAAGCCAAGAAGCGGATGGAGGAAGACAGACTGCGCTATTTCCTCCCAGCCCCAAACCTGGGCATTTCTATTCTTCTCTCTGCTGGAGAGAGGGAGAGACAAACGAACGTATCCCCCTCTTCCGCGAAGAATGGTCTCTCCCCCTCCGTCTGCCGCAGAGAAACCCGGGCGCTGGAAAGGCGGCGAGCGGGGGGAGCCTCTCCTCGCATCACCCGGACATGGCTCTCTCTCTCTTTTTTTATCCCCAGCCCAGAGACCAGCGAGGGGGCTGACGGGAAATGGAGTTCAAGAAACCGGCTGGCGCTAGAGAAGGGCGGAATGAAAGACTCGCATTCCCGCCGTGCCTTGCGACGAAACGCCCGCCTCCGCTGGAGCCAAGCTTTTGCAAGGAGTGGGATTGCTACAGGTCGAAATCAGTGCACGAATCAAGTCCCTCTGGTTTTGGTGGCCAGATTGTTATTGTTTTTTCATGGAGAGAAATGGATTACAAAGTGATTGAGAGAAGAAACAAGATCAGGACAGGAAATAACCATATTATAATCATATTACATTATTATTATTATTATTATTATTATTATTAATAATAATAATAATAATAATATGATTGTAATTATATCATTTTTTCCAATTACTATACAAAGAGATTTAGAGAAGAAACAAGATCAGGACAAGAAATAACAATATCATAATTATATTACATTAATAATAATAAGATTGTAATTATAACATTTTTTCTAATTACAAAGAGATTGAGAGAAGAAACAAGATCAGAACAGGAAATAACCATATTATAATTATATTACATTCATAATAATAATAATATGATTGTAATTATATCATTTTTTTCCAATTACAAAGAGATTTAGATAAGAAACAAGATCGGGACAAGAAATAACAATATCATAATTATATTACATTAATAATAATAATAATGTTGTAATTATATCATTTTTTTTCTAGTTACAAAGAGATTTAGAGAAGAAACAAGATCAGGACAAGAAAAAACCATATTATAATTATGTTACATAATAATAATATGATTGTAATTACATAATCTTTTCTAATTACAAAGAGATTTAGAGAAGAAACAAGATCAAAACAAGAAAAGGATTGGGTTGCTGTGAGTTTTCCGCACTGTATGGCCAAGTTCCAGAAGCATTCTCTCCTGATGTTTTGCCCACATCTATGACAGGCATCCTCAGAGTTGTGAGGTCTCTTGGAAACTAGACAAGTGGGGTTTCTATATCTGTGGAAGGTCCAGGGTGGAATAAAGAAATGTTGTTTGCCTGAGGCAAGTGTGAATGTTGCAACTGGCCACCTTGATTAGGATTGAATAGCCTGGCATGAATAAACCGCACTTGCCTAGTTTCCAACAGACCTCAAAACCTCTGAGGATGCCTGCCATAGATGTGGGTGAAACGTCAGAAGAAAATGCTTCTGGAACATGGCCATACAGCCTGGAAAACTCACAGCAACCCAGTGATCCTGGCCATGAAAGTCTTCAACAACATAAAGAAACTGATTGTTATAGATAAAGGTTTTCCCCGACTCTGGGGGTTGGTGCTCATCTCCATTTCTAAGCCGAAGAGCCGGCGTTGTCTATAGACCTCTCCAAGGTCCTGTGGCCGGCATGACTGCATAGAGCACCGTTACCTTCCCACCCGAGTGGTACCTATTGATCTACTCACATTTGCATGTTTTCGAACTGCTAGATTGGCAGGAGTTGGGAGCAGCAGGAGGTCATCCCACTCCCCAGCTTCGAACTGCTGAACAACAAGTTCAGCAGCTCAGTGGTTTAATCAGGGCCTCAGGATTGTTATAATCTTATTACAATTGCATTCTACTATAATATAATTGTAATTATATCAATTTTGTTGAAACTTGATATTTTATTTTGGATGAATTGATGTATAAGGATTTTTTTGGTCCCAAGTATTGTTCCATTTTCTGTATGCTGCTGCTGTTTTGGATTATAATTTTTGGACTATAATTTTCTTGTGGCATCCAGATTTTTTGGGTAACAGAATATAATTCACATACGTATTTATGAAAAGCAAGAAATTAAAGACTTTAAAAGTTAATATTTACATTTAAAGACAATGACAACGCCATCTGTCGGGGTACTTTGTTCTTTTCCAACATGGCAGGGGTTTGGATTAGATGGCACATGTGGTCTCTTCCAACTCTATTGCAGTAGAGTCTCACTTATCCAACATAAACGGGCTGGCAGAATGTTGGATAAGCGAATATGTTGGATAATAAGGAGGGATTAAGGAAAAGCCTATTAAACATCAAATTAGGTTATGATTTTACAAATTAAGCACCGAAACATCATTTTATACAACAAATTTGACAGAAAAAGTAGTTCAATATGCAGTAATGCTATGTAGTAATTACTATATTTACTAATTTAGCATTAAAATATCACGATGTATTGAAAACATTGACTACAAAACTGCATTGGATAATCCAGAACGTTGGATAAGTGAGTGTTGGATAAGTGAGACTCTACAGTATTCAATGAACTACTTTCAGGACCTTGGAAATATTATAACTAAATACTGGATTATTAAAAGGAGCTCTCTAGGCCTGGATTAACTCAAATAGATATATTGGGTGTCTAGCCATAAATATCACCTCAACATATTGCACTTGAGCACAAAACATATTCTATTCTGAAGTTTATTGGAGAAGCACTTGAAAAGATGATCACTATCATACTGCCTTTACACAAATCTGGACGGAACTATAGAAAAATCAGGACAGTACTACTAAAACGTACTCATCCATATTTAATAAAATATTTGTTTTATAAACTGTCTGTCGCAAGATGTAGTGATTTGTATTAGTGCCATATATAAAAATATTCCTTAATATTATTTTTCAAAAGCAAAGAGTCATTTTTTCCCATTCACACTGCAGTTCTATATATCCTGAGGTAGTAAGAACATGATGGACACAATTTTCATTTTGTGTAGAATGTTTTTTAAATGACAGATGCTGCTTTTCTCATCAACATTGGACTTTGATAAGCCTCATCTGATGCAATTAGTGTTTCCCTTATAGCCAACATAACTGTCAGCATTTCCAAAGGTTAGCACACTGTGCTGCAAGAGATGCAGATGAGCATCTTGAACTCTGAGGATTACCTGGGAAGGAATCCCACCGGAGCATTGAGCACACCAAAATACCTGGGAGTTACTCTGGACCGTGCTCTGACTTACAAAAAACACTGTTTGACTTGCCGCATCATCACAGGATGTCTACGCCCTCCATTACTGGAACAATTATAATGTTTAGCCGGCATTGCACCACTTGACATCCACTGAGAAGTAGCATCCAAGAATGAAAGGACCAAGGCAATAACATCTCCGGCTCACCCCCTGTTTGGATATCAGCCAGCATGCCAACGCATTCAATCAAGAAATAGTTTGCTAAGATCTACAGAGATGCTTGCAGGAACATCTCAGCAAGCAAGAGTCCAAAAGTGGCAGGCTAAAACCCAGAACCTCGATCTATGGCTATCGGATTAGAGATTCCTTCCTGGGCACACAGAAAACAGGGTGACTTGGAAGGCGCTGAACAGACTGCACTCTGGCACCACGAGATGCAGAGCCAACCTTCAGAAATGAGGCCACAAAGTGGACTCCGTGACATGCAAGTGTGGAGAAGAGTAAACCACAGACCACTTACTACAATGCAGCCTGAGCCCTGCCACATGCTCAATGGAGGATCTTCTCACAGCAACACCAGAAGCACTCCAAGTGGCCAGCTTCTCTGATCAAAGGACATTTAATATAATGCCAAGTTTTTAACTTTATTTGTACAGTAGAGTCTCACTTATCCAACACTCACTTATCCAACATTCTGGATTATCCAATGCATTTTTGTAGTCAATGTTTTCAATACATCATGATATTTTGGTGCTAAATTCGTAAATACAGTAATTACTACATAGCATTACTTCGTATTGAACTACTTTTTCTGTCAAATTTGTTGTATAACATGATGTTTTGGTGCTTAATTTGTAAAATCATAACCTATTTTGATGTTTAATAGGCTTTTTTCTTAATCTCTCCTTATTATCCAACATATTCGCTTATCCAACGTTCTGCCGGCCCGTTTATGTTGGATAAGTGAGATTCTACTGTATTTCTAAAAACACTATAACCCTCAATTCACTTCTGACATGATAAATAAATAAACATACTGCGGGTGCACATAAGGAAAAACTTGTATTTCTTTTTACATTTTAGGTTTTGTGTTCTCTGGTAATAAGGTGAAAAACTGACACATTTACCAGTAGTCTACTTCAACCCCCCTCCTCCCCCCATCTTGATGATGACTATCTCTTTAAATACTCCTACTAGAGTGTGGTCAAGATGGCAAAAGTTATTAAAGAAGGGCAGCATTTGATTATTCCTGACAAACCGAGATAACTCGAAAATATGTCAGAATGGCATTACTACTGTGTCAAAACTGGACAAAAACCAAATGCAAACACCCTGTAACTTGAGTCCTTGTTCCCTCTAGGCGCAGACAGCGAAGCCTGAGGTCACACTGGGTTAGTCTGAACCTGCTGCTCCATATATATACTAAACAAACACAGGGCGCTGTAGGTGAAGGCCATATGAAGTTAGTGGAAAATTATTAATCAGTGGCAAGGTTGCTGCTGTCCTTAGCTAACCCTGGTATGACTCACAGCGGGAACAATGAGGAATGTGTGATCACCTAGATATCAGCATAACGCTCTAACTAGAATGTAAATATGTTTATACTATGCTTCCCTCCCATCTCTTCTGCTATTTGATCTTTCGCAATTAATATTATATTCATACACGTGTGCCACTCATATAATTGTGCACAATTTGCAGCATTCCAGATACCGTTGGACTGCAATTCCCAGGAATCCAGTTTGCCCTGGACAATCCAAGCTGAAATACTTATCAAAATAAAAATGGTTTTATCTGCTTAGGAAAAGATAGTCAGAAGAGTGCCATTCTAGAAAATAAAAAAGTAATAAAATAAATAAAATAATATAAATAAAAAAGAGGAAGGAGGTTCGTGGGCCAGATTTTCGTTCTCATGGACCACTGCTGGGCTGTGGCCCATGGGTTGAGAGCCACTAGAATAGAGGCCGCAGTTAAGAAATCAGAGGAAAACTGGGACCTGGAAAGACAAACAAGAGCCTGAAGTTTCAAGATATGAATATCATCAAGTTTCCAATTTCTCCGTATGCCTGTGAGAGTTTTGGAGATGTCCTAAGAAGACTAGAAAAAACAGTTCAGAAGGCAATAGCAAAAGAGGTCGAGAGACTCAATCATGGAAGCCACAGTCCTGTGTTTGCAAGATCCGAGCCAATCTGTTGATGACAAGGTGAAATGGATGTCTTTCATTCATAGGGTCATTGTCTGTCAAACTCAACTTGACATCAATTGGCAACATTCTCATTGAAATTTCCCTTGATGGTTCCTGTACAGCAGCAGTTTCCAAACTGTGTTCCGTGGAACCCTAGGATCCCGCAAAAGCATCATAGCCATGCCATGAAAAATCTCCAAAATCAATTGTAAAATTGTTTTTAAAATAAAACCATGTGGTTGGTAGTTCCCAAACATCAGCAGGGACGTCGAGTGAGTGTGAAACCTATTTGTGAACTGAAATAATCCTAATATGTAAGCCATATCAGTGAATGAAGATTTTATTAAAAATTCAATGTACCTCCACTTTAAACATGAAATTTGTATCTGTGCCACTGAATGACTGTTAGGTAGGACTGATAGAGGTATACCTGTCAATCTAAACTCTGCTTCTCTTTGTGTCCATCTATTGATGCGAATCAGGCTTTTTGGCTTCAGCTTACACCAAAAACATTAAAAACTTGACCTTTCACTTACATAAAAAAAACCAAAGTGCTCTACCAACAGGCACAAACCAATCTTTGAAATCTCAGAATTACAGCTTAATGGTGTAATGCAGGAAAATGTTGACAATTTCTGCTATTTTGGCAGCCACTTCTCCACAGAAGTTGAAACACTGAAATATTGCACCATCTGAGCTCTGCACCTGGGTTAAATCGCTGAGCTGCTGAACTTGCTGACCGAAAGGTTTCTGGTTCTAATCCAGGGAGCAGAGTGAGCTCCCACTGTTAGCCCCAGCTTCTGCCAACCTAGCAGTTCAAAAATATGCAAATGTGAGTAGATCAATAGGTACTGCTCCAGTGGGAAGGTAATGGCGCTCCATGTAGTCATGCGGCCACATGACCTTGGAGGTGTCTACGAACAACACTGGTTCTTTGACTTAGAAATGGAGATGAGCACCAACTCCCAGAGTCGGACACGACTAGACTTAATGTCAGGAGAAAACCTTTACCTTTACTTGAGCTATGTGGGTGCAGCATTTTTTAAATGAAGCAGAGAGTGTTTGAGGATCAGGACATTCGATGATTGTTTATAAAGCTATTGTCCTCCCAGCTCTATTATATGCTTATGAAATGTGGACTGTCTACAAACATCACTCAACTTTGGAACAATTCCATTAGCGTTGCCTTCGAAAAATCCTGCAAATCTCAGCAGACAAAAGGTGCTAGGAATTTTTAGTAGGCACAAGCAGAGGGCAAAAGAAGAAACATGTCAAGAGAAAAGAATGGCAGATACCTTCTTATCACTGTCTTCCATTTATTATTGTTGTTATTATTATCTGTACCCAGTTTTTTCTCGCCACAAGGAAACTCAAAGCAACTAGCATTAAAAGCATTTCAATACAATTTAAAATCTAAAAACATTTCAACAATGGTACTTTAAAAATCACAGTTAATATCCATAAAAACATATTCAAAGCTAAAAACCATTGCACCCCCTATTTTTGGACATCTTTGTCCTCAATGTGAAAAACCAGGTTGATCCAGAATTCAGTCATTCATGGATCCACTGCCAAGATTCTTTCTCTTGGAAGACAATCCATACTTGGCCATGAGTGACTGGAGTCACTGTGGCGCAATGGGTTAAACATTTGTGAGCTGCTGATGTGAAGGTTGCTGATTCAAATCGATGAGATAGGGTGAGCTTCTGTCTGTCAGCTCTAGCTTGCAGGGACATGAGAGAAGCCTCCCAGTAACATCCCCTGGGCAACGTCTTTGTAGACGGCCAATTCTCTCACACCAGAAACAACTTGAAATATGTTCTTAAGTTGCTTCTGGCATGATAAAAAAATTGCTCATAAAGAAGATGACACTCAAAAAAATAGAGTAAGGTCAATACCGCCTTAGATTTATATATCCAGCTGTTAATATTAAGCCCAGTTTTAAAACTATTTTAAGAAACATATTTGATTCAGGTGTAAATCCAATATTTTGTTCTCCCAAAATAAATGAGTGTGTTTATATCCATTATCCAATATTTTCCGACACCAAAATAAATGTTTGTGGTATTTCTCCTTTATTTCCAAAACTGTTACATTATACAAAACTCTCTGGCAATAGGTTTAGTTAAAAGAAGGAAGACTTTTGTGCATTCCCCATGCTTAATAAAAAAAAATCAGGGAAAGAATTAGGGCTGCATGGGGAGAAAATGTATTTTGAAAGGATCCCTGTCTGAAAAAGTTTGGGACTTGCTGATCTAAATATAAGGGTGGGGGCACTAGGTGGCAGCATAGATTTAGATACACTCAAGAAAATATATGTTGTGTGTCTTCAAACTCACTCTGTCTTGAGGTGACTCCCCTCAAACCTTTATTAAGGGTTTTCATTTGGTCTGGCAAAATCTGCTTTATATTTCTCTCACATTGCTTCCAATTGTATGAAATAGTGCATAAGCATATGCTAATCCAGACTAGTAAATAAACCAGAACAGTGGTTGGTTCCCCAGCTTTCTGGGAGGCTTAAGAATACAGCTGTCCTTACATGTCCCTTGGAAGACCTTGTCACTTATAGTGACGTCTGCATAAAAACTCATGTATGCACTAATGATTTTGTAGGGGTTTTTTTTCGTGTCAGGAGTAACCGGAGTTGCTTCTGGAGTGAGAGAATTGGCCGTCTGCAAGGACGTTGCCCAGGGGACGCCCAGATGTTTTGATGCTTTACCAATCCTTGTGAGAGGCTTCTCTCATGTCCCCGCATGGAGCTGGAGCTGATAGAGGGAGCTCATCCACATTCTCCCCGGGTGGGATTCGAACCTGGCAGCTTTCAGGTCAGCAACCCAACCTTCAAGTCACAAGGCTTTTATCCCCTAGGCCATCGGAGGCTCCATATTTTGTAGGGTGTCTAGGGATATATCCGTACTGCAAAATTAACTGCCATGACTCAATGCTATGAAAATCTGGGACTTGACTTTCGTGAGTTATTTAGCCTTTTATATCAGAGCGTCCTGGAGTTGCAACAAAATAAAATCCCAGGATGGAGTTATGCAGTTAAAGTAAGCAAACTATTATAATTCTGCTTCGTGGATGGACTCTAGGAGACATAGGCCTCTTCTACACTGTCATATAAAATCCAGATTATCTGATTTGAACGGGATTCTCTGAGACTACACTGCCATATAATCCAGTTCAAAGCAGATAATCTAGATTTTGTATGGCAGTGTAGAAGGGGGCTTAATGCAGATTGATGCTACTTTAACTGTCATGCCTCAGTGCTATGGAACCATAGGAGTTGTATTTGATGGGATACCAGCACTTTTATGGCAGAGATGGCTAAACAACTTGTAAAACTTCACATCCCAGGATTCTATGCATGCTTTAAACTGGCTCCCTTTAAAGAGTGTTGCAGGCCTCACACAGAAAATATATACAGTAGAGTCTCACTTATCCAACATAAACGGGCCGGCAGAACGTTGGATAAGTGAATATGTTGGATAATAAGGAGGGATTAAGGAAAAGCCTATTAAACATCAAATTAGGTTATACTTTTACACATTAAGCACCAAAACATCATGTTATACCACAAATTTGACAGAAAAAGTAGTTCAATACACAGTAATGCTATGTAGAAATTACTGTGTTTACGAACTTGGCACCAAAATATCACGATGTATTGAAAACATTGACTACAAAAAAAATGTTGGATAATCCCGAACATTGGATAAGCGAGTGTTGGATAAGTGAGACTCTACTGTATATGAAATGCTGCAGGAGAGGAAGAAGATTCAGGTCCTCATAAAATACTAAAAGAAGAGAAAGAGGTTAGAAGTGGCCACAAAGAAACAACAAACCCAAATTTTCCTTTGTTTGAAAATCATTGACTAAAGATTCCCTGGTAAATATGGATGTCTGGCCCTTCTGTGTTGTTTCTCTATGTTGAAAATTGAAGGCAGAGCACAGGTCCTTTTCCATGACACAGTGACTGGCCTGTGGCTCCACTTAAGTGCAATAGCTTCATCCTATGGAATCCAAGAATCTGTAGTTTAGCAAGGGATATTTAAAATACTCAGCCAGATAGCCCTCATGCCTCAACATGCTACAAATTCCATCCTAAAGACTCCTGAGATCTGCAGTTAAGAGGGCTGTTACAATTCTGAGCTAGAGAACCCTACACTCTATCACACCGGGGCTTTAACGTGGGCAGCCTTGTTCTATATGTGTTTATACTGCCATATAATCCAGTTCAATGCAGTTAATCTGCTTTCAGAAACTAAACTATATGGCAGTGTAGATGGAGTCCTAGTCAAGGAATATGCAGAGGTGATTTGTCAGGGCAGTGCTTCCACCAATCCAACCCTATCTCTCCATCAGAACAGAAAGACCAAATAATACGGGCATAATTCCCACCTTACGGGAATGTTTTTGACTACATCTCCCAACATACCGTAACCAGCATTAGCCGGTTCGATTGGAGGATGCTGGATGTTTTTCTCCAGTGTCACTTTTCCAAGCTTGGCAAAAAAATCAACCATCCGAATAAATATCAGTAACAAGTAGAACAAACAGAATAAAACAAAGCCAAAACATGTACAATAACAAAACATAGACAAAACCAATAAAAATGAAACACCTGTACATTAAAAGTATATAACTTTATATATTGTTATTATTCCAACGTCAATAAGAATAACTTCAATATATACTTATCTCCAGATTATTTCTGTACTCTATGACCAGTCTAAATGCCAAATATAAATCAGTTCAGGGACAGAATTTATAAAGAATTGTATGACCAAATGGGCAGCGAATATTGGAAGAAACATAAAAATTAACAAATGGGAACAAATCTGGAATATTAACTTAAGATATACCTACACCTCAGACCTTAAAGAAAATTGGCTCAAAATGATGCATGACCCCCAAAAAACTGGGTATTATGTATAAACAATCAGATAATAAATGCTGGAAATGCCATCAGCATGAAGGCAGTTTTATCACATGTGGTGGTCATGCAAACAAGCCACCAAATACTGGAAAATGGTTCACGAAGTAAGCCAGAAGATCCTAAAGGTACAATTTGAAAAGAAACCAGAATATTATTTATTAGGCCTGACGAATCCAGAAATGAATTTAAATCAAAACCAGGACATTCTATTTTCCTACTTAACAATGGCAGCGAGAATGGTATATGCCAAATTATGGAAACAAAAAGAAATCCCATCAAAGGAACAACGGTTAGAAAAGATAACTGAAATAAAAGATATGGATAGGTTAACCTTTTTATTAAAAAGAGTTACAGGAAAACAAATTAAACAGACAGATTGGAAGCACTTTGAAGACTATAAGTTTGAATTATGATAATTGAATTATGCAAGAAAAAGCAACACAGGATAAATAATGAAGAAGAGTAGGGGACATAGTTAGAAAATCCTCTTGGAAGAAAGAGGAATGAAATTAAAGAATAGACATTAACCATGAAGAAGATGAGTGGAAGCAGAAACTCTTTCTTTTCTTTTCTTTTTTTCTTTTTCTTTTTCTTTTTCTTTACTATTCTTATTCTTATTTTATTTTTTCCTCTTTTTATTTTCCTTGGTTTTATCAAATTTATATGTGAAACTCTTAATAATTTTTTTTTAAAAAAATATATAAATCAGTTCATATCTATTTCCTTGCACTTTGCTGTTCTACTGATGAATACGCTTGCCCAATGTGGAATACATCTCACCACATTAAAATACTGGATGTGGCCCTTAATGAGACATGCCGCATTATCACAGGATGTCTATGCCTCACACCATTGGAGAAATTATACTGTTTCGCTGGCATTGCACCACCTGACGTCTGCCGGGAAGTAGCAGCCAGCAATGAAAGGACCAAGGCATTGACATCTCCAGCCCATCCCTGTTTGGATATCAGCCAGCATGTCAATGCCTTAACTCAAGAAATAGTTTTCTATGATCTACAGAGATACTCACAGTAACACCTCAGCAAGCAAGAGTCCAAAAGTGGCAGGCTAAAACCCAGAACCTCAATCAGTGGCTGAAACCGGATGAGAAACTCCTTCCTGGGCACACAAAAGACTTGGCGACTTGGAAGGCAATGAACAGACTGCGCTCTGGCACCACCAGATGCAGAGCCAGTCTTAAGAAATGGGACTACAAAGTGGAGTCTATGATATGCAAGTGTGGAGAAGAGCAAACAACAGGCCACCTACTACAATGCAATCTGATCCCTGCCACGTGCATAATGGAGGACCTTCTTACAGTGACAGCAAAGGCTCTCCAAGTGACCTCTCTAGTTTGTGAAAAACATATTTTAAAGCTAGCAGATATGGGGAGTCATTTTCAAACTTCTTAAAATGAAGCTTGTTAGCAGATATCTGCTTGGAAGACATATTTAAAATATCCCTGTCTCAAAACGATATAAATTTCATATCTTTCTTTTTAAACGACTGCTGACACTGAAGAATTGGGAGCTTTATCACTCTCTTTGCACTTTAGTCTTTGGGGAGTAAACAGAGCCTCTCTTGTAATAGGGATGAAGAGACAGGAGACAAGAGGAAAGTCCACTTACAAGGCAAATAGGTGCTTGACATTGGTACTGAAGGGACCACTGTCCTTGCACACATGGCATTTCTGCAACAGTGATACTTTGCACACAGCCCCATCTGCACTTCAGAAGTTAAGATCAAAAGCTGTATTTTGCCTTCTCAAGTCCCATGGACTTTGCCAACATATGAGGAGGAGAGGAGGAACAAACTGAGCTTCTCAGCCTTATTCCTGCCATCACATCCTTTCATTAACTTTGTTGCATTTCATGTACCAGGAATGTGAATTTCTGCAGAGTTTGAGAAAATTTATTTTTTGGAGTACAGTTCCCAGGATACCAAGTCAGCATGGCCAATGGGTCATGCACTTTCTCTTTAGAGTTCTCTGATCATGCTGGCCAAGGGATTCTGGGTGTTGTAGCTGAAATTAACTTTTCAAGCTGTATTTATTTCTTCTTCTGGAGGCTCCCAGTACATTTTAAATGCTTAGAGCAGATCGCTACAGGATTCCGTTCTGGGGCTAATGCAATCTCGTCTTAGTTGGACCATTTGGACATCCACGCAGCATTGCAACAGATTGGTCTCAGAGCATGTGGCCACCATCACAGTCATGCCAGGGCCAGTCTGGAAAATAAAGTTTTGGTCTGGCCCCAGCTTAAGTAACAAGTGAGGATGCACCTTTAGTGATTTATTATATTACATACCTGATTGGCAACACATATAGCACTCCAGTTTCAGGCAGGGCTCTTTTCCAACTGAGTGACTGCATTTCTTTTAGACCTCATTAGTAATGTCTCGTCCAGGTTTGCTTGGAGATATAGGGATTGAACATGTAACTAACATTAACACTGAGGCTTTCTTCACTGAAAGTTTCTTGCTTCATATAAATATCTGAGAAATTGCAGAAATTGGAAGCTGACTGATAGGTCAGTGGTTCAAATCCGGGGGAAAGCGGGTGAGTCAGCTCCAGCTCCCCATGCAGGGACATGAGAGAAGCCTCCCACAAGGAGGGTAAAACATCCAAACATCTGGACGTCCCCTTGGCAACGTCCTTGCAGACAGCCAACGCTCACACAGCAGAAGCAACTTGCAACGTCTCAAGTTGCTCCTGACAAACAAAAAAAGTAATGTCTCGTCCAGGTTTGCATGGAGATACAGGGATTGAACATACAATTGACATGAACGGCGAGGCTTTCTTCATTGGAAGTTTCTTGCTTCATAGAAATATCTGAAAAATTGCAGGACACCCAGTGAGTTTTGGTAAGACTCTGCAAAATTCCTCCACCAATCCTGTCACTTTCCTCTCTTTTTGATTGTTGTATCAAGAACTAATTCCTTTTGTTAAGCTTTGGGTCTGGCTTATTTTTAGTAGACAAAACCACCAGTAAGATATCAAATACTTAAGAGGAAATAAAAGGTCTTTCATACCATTGTGCCATCTTCTAGGGTAGACTCCTTGCACCAAAAATAAAGTCTAGCTCTGAGGTGCAACTCAGTTTAAACCTAACTTACCTACTAGCAGTAGATTTGGAAGTGTAAGTCAAATCCAAAATAATTATAGTTCCAAGAATTTCTAATAATAGATACTCAACTTGTAGTACTCGGATACTGAAGTAGATCACTTGAGACAAATGCATATTTTACAAATCCTATCACTTCAGGTGACTAACCAGATCCTCTGCAGCCTTAAAAGCAGCCACATCATACTAAAATTACAAAGCTGCAGCCTGAGCAATTCTGTTCAGATTCAGTAAACAAGAAGTGCTAGACTCAGAGTGTTCATATTAGATGTGATCCTTGACTTTTCAAAATCCTGCCATATAGGCTATGTCGGCTGCAGCCTTGGACCTTGCTTTGCTGATGTGTGCTCAGTATTATGTGGCAAACGACCCTTATCCTCATTCACAGATAAATACAACAGAAATCCTAGAATAATCACTGCCGAGGCTCCTAGGTATCAAAACTCTTTACAAAAGTGTCCTCTCACCATATTGTTGTAATTGCTGGCCCTCATGGACTTCAAACAATTATTCTCATCCCATATTCCATATCTCACTGGCGTCTTGCTTAACTTGAGACCAGACCTGTCCTTCCCTATGTTTTTGAATACAGATTTTGATCTGAATCTGTCATTTCCCCATCTTAGAAAGGCATCACAACCCACATTATATACCAGTTATTTTTTTCTGCCCACCAAACTCTTAAACATCTACTCATCTTTCCTGGAAATCCACCATCAACATTTTCCAAATGTGTGATCACTATCTCCCAAAGCAGTTACTTTATTCTCAGTTTAAGAATGGAAAACAAAATGTTGGTGGTCAATAAAAGAGATATAAAATGGGCTGAAAGCTAACTTTACAAATGTAGTATAAACACCAAGAACTGGGAATCCTTGGCACTTGAGTGTTATAACTGGAGGTCAGCTGTTACAAACATTGCCCTGACTTTTGAAGAGACACAAATATGGAGAGAAAGAAAAAAAGTATGCCAAAACGAAGGCACATCAAGCAAACCCTTGTTATGACAGCCTTCCATCTGGAAATCTATGTCCTCAACATGAAAAACCATGAGGATTCAAAATAGGTCTTTACAGATTCATGGATCCACTGCCAAAACTCTATCTCTGGAAGACAATCATACTCCGCCATGAGTGATTGCCCATAATGATGGTGATTTCTTGGAAATTATGTAGACTATATAGCTACATCTTCTTTATATTATCATTTTTCAATTTTAAAAAAGTACTAGTAGAAAATTATTACTTAAGTGAAACCAGATATTTGTAAGGACAACAGGAGATAAAGTACACATAAAATAAGCTTTGATTAGATCTGCATCCGGAATTACACAACAAGCCTAAAACATCTAATGGTAAATTTAAATTATTTTTGCTGTCTAATTCAATCTAATTGTAGCTATTTCCTCCCTTTTCACAGTTTCATTACTACGCCAGGATATTACAGTGCCTTGAAGAGCACTTAAAACCTACCAGTTACAAATGAATAAATTATTTGTAATTAATTCTTTTGTTCAATAGCAAAGGTAACACTAGATTTGTAACTTAACAAAGGCTAGCTTCCCTCTTTTTGTGGCTTAACTAGCTTTTTGGTTACTTTCCAAGTTAGAAAAATGGCATCACTAAATGGTAGAAAATAATAATAATTGGATTCAAGTTCTGGCTGGCACTGGTATGCTGTGCTTTATTTGAAAGGTGAGTTGGATGCGATGCAGGTTTTGCACTACAGGCCAACCACTTAGAGCCCTCATATTTTTGCTGGTTTCCTTTTAAATCCAAGTAAACAGTTGGGTTGTTGTTTTTATTAAATGAAGCAGTCTATCTGAGCAGTGAACCCCTAAAATATTTGTGTGGAAACTTCCTCAAAGCATACTAGAATTGAGATATTCTCATGAGCATAGAAAGTACTAGTTAAGGTGCCAGAGAAAGCTACAGATGTAGGCATTTCTCTTGCAATCACTTTGTTTTGTCTTCTGTTGAAAGGTGCATTTGTTCTTTTCATATTTGATGCCGCACTTGTTACATATCCAGTGCACCATGCTGTCAGTTTGCATGGAATCATTTCCCATGAAGCTTGGTGATGTGGACAAAACGCTAGAAGCAGTTTGGTGTACTACATATAAGCTCGCCTTGCCTTCGTGGATAATAAAATCGAACATGGCTGAGTCCAGGGACTAGCAAACGACTCACTGCAGTAAAGGGAAGTATCTGATGCTCTGACAGAGGTGGCAATGTATTATCTCCTGAAGAGGATCTCTCTAAATACAGAGGTGTATGAGAACTATCACCTTATTTCAGACATCTCCTTTTGGGGCAAGTTGTTTGAGTATGTAGTGTGTAGGAAAACTTCAAGGGTTCTTGGTAGAAACAGATTGTCTGGACCCAATTCTGCCTGGTTTCAGACAAAGGCATAGCACCATACTGACTGATGACTTATTCATGGGGAAAATAGAGGAATACTACCCTTTTGATTTTCCTGGATCCCTCCGCAGCTTTTGTTACCACCAATCATGGTCTCTTACTAGGCTAGCTTAGTGTTCCAGTGGGAGTAGGATGCACTATAATGACTCTGTTCCTACCTGGAAATCCAGTTCCAGAAAATAGCATTGGTTCAGCTTCATGACAATTAAGCTGAGGGTGATAGGTTTCCAACTTATCCTCCTTGCTGTTCAGTGATGATGACACTCAGCTCATTTTCCTATTGTCATTGGAGTCAGCTGTATGGATACTGTAATGGGCCAGATTGGGGCTAACACACGAAAGATGAATCCCGATAACGTGGTATTTGTGGATGGCTGGATTATAACACCCACCATAATAACACAATTTGCTAGCTAACTGGTTTTTTTTATCATATCAGAAGTGACTTGAGAACATACTGCAAGTCACTTATGGTGTGAGAGAATTGGCCGTCTACAGGGACGTTGTCCAGGGGACACTCGAATGTGTTACCATCCTGCTGGGAGGCTTCTCCCATGTCTCCACAAGTTAGAGCTGACAGATGGGAGCGCACCCTGTCTCGCGGATACGAACTGACAACTCTCAGGTGAGGAATCAAACCTTCAGGTCAGCAGTCCAGCCGCCACAAGGGTTTAACCCATTGCGCCAGTGTGGCAATGGATTTTTTAAAAAGCATAACTAGTGGGGAGAAATGCTGGGTGTTGCAATGGAACCATACCAGAGGGCTGCAGAAGTTTCACCCTTAAGACCGATCGTGTTTGCTACTCAAGACAGCTTCATGCCTCTTTGCAGAATAATTTAAGATTAATGTAGAATTATGTATGCAAAAATGAACAATTTAATTAATATAGTTTGGAGTGAAGAGGCACAGTGCAAGTTTTGTTTAGTTTATGCAGGTCACACAATCCAGCTTCTCTCCATCCTCACTGCAGCCTTTGTGTTATATTTAACATCAGGTTCCTCCACTTTGCAACTAATTTGGCATTAGACAGGTAGAGGGGTCTATATTAATTCCACTGAGAAATACATTCAAAGTCCTAAATGAATTGGGATTGGGATACCAAAAAGAGCATCAGCTCCCCAAAAGATTGTGCAAAAACTCTTCTGTGCACCTGTGGTTATTGAAAGCTTGCAACAGTGTAGTGATAATACTGTATTTGGAAGTAGCAATATGCCTCAGGAAAGCTCCCACCTCCATATCCAAAGCTGTGTTGACCCATATCTGTCTATCTATGTACATGCATACATACCGAGTTTGTATTATAACACAACCCAGGGAGAAAAAAGAATCTGGGGCAGGGGAATCATTTTCCCCCTTCCGCCAACCCCTCTTCCGTCAACCTGGTGGTCCATTTTATCTTACTAATTTTATGCTCTAAATGAGTTTTTATTGTTATTGTTATTGTATTGTTCCCACACAATGTCATTTTTACTGCGTTTTACTTATTAGAAGAACATTTTATTGATTAGCCCTTAGGCCATATCAAAGTACCAAGCCAAACAACCAGGCTCGAAAAGACCTGGTTGCATTCTATACAAATATTAAATAAAACACTTGTAACCATACAATAAATAAATATAATAAAACTGGGTGTGTACATCATATGTCATTGTCACCCCTACAGTTTACCCCTATCAGCCCCACATATGTGGATCTCAATCGTATTGTCTTACTCAAGTACAGAGTCGTTTTATATGTTATTTTTGGATCTTGACCGCACATAAAGTACGTTGTTCTGATGTGCGATTCCCAGTGCATTGTCCGTTTGATATCTGGACCAAGAAACAAATCTCTCACCTTCTGATACAATTTACAGTCAAATAATATATGTGCTAAATCCTCAATTTCAGGTGCTCCACAGATACAGAATCGTTCGTTATAAGGGATGTTGTTGAATCTCCCATTTCTAACCATTGTATCAAGCTGATCAAATCTAGCTCGAGTAAATACCTCCCTAAAGTGTTTTGGCATTTCGATTTTTAAATAGTTGGCAATTTGGAAGGTACATTTATATTGGCTCAGCCATTCTAGGTTGGCAACCCCACTGAGAGTAGCTAATATCTTTCTGTGTTTCTATGTCCAAAATTCTTTGTCTGACACTCTTTTTTACTTGATCATTTAAGGTGCAGGAGACAGGAAGGCCACAACTTCTTATTTGTCAATTGCATAATCCATGAGGTCTGTAGTTGGGATTTTATCTGTTCTAATAAGCACAATTTTGGGAGTCTATCGGGCTCCATTACATTGATTTTACACCAGTAGTTATACGCCCTGAATTTAGATTGTGCGTTTTACTTATTGGAATATGCTTTTTATCTGTTGAACTTTGTTTTTTGCTTTTGGGCTTTTGCCCCGTGTTAGCTGCCCTGAGTCCCCATGGGGAGATGGAGGCGGGATAGAAAAATAAAGTTGTTGTTATTATTATTATTATTATTATTATTATTATTATTATTATTATTATTATTATTATTATTATTTCATTTTTACTCACCACACACTTATTCAAAAATCCTGTCACTTTATCATTGATTGCTGGGAACTTAAGGAAAAGCCTTAGGGAGGGGAAAGTGTCTCTCCTTTAAAATATTGTTTTACAGTTTGTTTAGCTGATGGCTGTTGCCTCCGGTATTTCACGTGTCCTGGGATTAAAGGGGGATTAAAAAGGAAACAACCGGCTGCTCACTTTTACACTTTCAGGGGATTAGAAGTGGCGGCATGGTGGTAGATCTAATTCCTTTTCCAGGTCCCTTTTACACCCGTCCTCTCAGAAGACGCCCGCATCTAAATTCAAGGGAATTTACTGCAAGGTTAACGGATGCACGGAAACATTATCTATGGAAACAGAGAGTGCCTGGTGTTTATCATTCCCCTAATTCCAAAGAGAGTGTCCCCTGTTCTTGGCTGCTCTCTGCTGAGCTGCTGATGTGTGTGGAGAAAGAATCTGCAGCCTTGAACAAGATCACAATGCCAAGTAGGGCAGAGGGGACCTGCTGAGATCCAATTGAGGAAGGAGGAGGAGACGTGAGAGGCTCTTTTATACAACATAACCCTGGTTACTACATGGTTGGGAGACCACCAATGAATATTACTGTGGGCTATATTTTAGATCAGGGTGTCGTGAGGGGGTTTCAGAGGGGTCACCAAAGACAATCCGAAAACACATATTTCTGATGGTCTTAGGAACCCAAATCCCTACAGTATTTTCTGTTAGTCATGGGGTTCTGTATGGGAAGTTTGGCGCAGTTCTATCATTGGTGGGGTTCAAAGGGCTCTTTGATTGTAGGTGAACTATAAATCCCAGCAACTACAACTCCCAAATGTCAAGGTCTATTTTCCCTAAACTCCACCAGTATTCAAATTTGAGCATATCGAGCATTCATGCCAAGCTTGGTCAAGATCCATAATTGTTTGAGTCCACAGTGCTCTCTGGATGTAGGTGAACTATGACTCCAAAACTCAAGGTCCAATGCCCACCAGACCCTTCCAGTATTTTCTCTTGGTCAAGGGAGTTCTGAGTGCCAAGTTTGGTTCCATTCTATTGTTAGTGGAGTTCAGAATGCTCTTTGAGTGTAGCTTAACTATAAATCCCAGCAACTCTGTTTTATATTTGGTTGTAAGCCACCCTGAGTCCCCCCTCGGGGGTGAGAAGGGCGGGATACAAATGTTTGCAATAAATAAATAAATAAACTACAACTCCCAAATGACAAAATCAATACCTACCCCCCAACTTCACCAGTATTCAAATGTGAGTGTGACGCGTATTTGTGCCAAATTTGGTCCAGTGAATGAAAATACATCTTGCATATCAGATATTTACATTACGATCCATAACGGTAGCAAAATTACAGTTTTTCTTTATTTATTTCTTATGAAAAACATTGCATAAATTATTATAAAACTGATAAAAATAGAAGGAGCACAAGCGACTAAGTATCTTTTGACCAAAAACAGACAGCAGCAACTGCATTGTCTGTAGACTCAAGCAATTCTTCCTCTGTACATGAGGCAAGGCATTGTGGACAAGCATACAGATGAGGAGTTGTCTGTTCTGCTCCACAGTCACAAAAGGTGGAGGATTCTTCTAGGTTGTGCCATTTTGCCAGATTGTCTTTTGATCTTCCAACTCCACTTCGACGTCTGTTCAGGGACTTCCAAGTTGCTCATTTTTGGTTTGTCCCTGGAGGAAGACCCTCGTGGGGGGACATCCAATTGGGATTTCCTGGTTTAGCTGCCCAGAGGGATACTCTTGCTTTTGCTAAGGGAACATTTAGAGGAGTGGTGGTTTTCATGAAGCGTTTTCTTGATTGGAGTCTATTGGGAGGAGGTTGATAGCCATGCAGAGGATGGCTTTCGTAGTTTTCAATCTTATTTCTCCCACAGTTAGCAACAACTTCCCATCGCACATCGGGTGGGAGGCAATGCCAGCTAGCTTGTAGCATTTATCAACAGGTCTAGGTTTGAGACATCCTGTGATTATTTTGCATGTTTCGTTCAATGCCATGTCCATTTGCTTCGCATGGGCCTTAAGATCTTCCAGGGAGGCTCTTCTCTTGCTCCCATCTCTGTCCCAAGCGTGGTTGGTGGGGACGAGGGAGAGGGCCTTCTCGGTAGTGGCCCCTTGACTCTGGAATTCTCTCCCCAGGGACCATCATTGTCTACCTTTAGTAAGGATTTTAAAACGTGGATGTTCCGTTGCTCATTTGATTGAATAGTCCTGCCAGTTATGCAGCTTGGTTACAGTTTCTCTTCGCACTTTATCTCTACCACATATCTTTTTAGATTTCCAGTATCTTGATGAGATCGTTCTCCTCGCCCCTATCCTTGATCATCACTGTACTTCCCACAAATCCTACTTAAGAGTTTTGCACTAGTCACCCTCCATATATGCTGTACTGTGGCCAGGTTTTTAAAGTCATTGTTGCATTCTATGTGTTTTATGCTGTTTTTATATTTATTTTGTTATTGTTTTAATTTATGTGCTACGTGTTAACCTATGTTACTGTTGGGCTCATCCCCATGTGAGCTGCCCTTCGGGGAGATGGTGGCGGGATACAAGAATAAAGTTATTGTTGTTGTTATTATTATTATTATTATTATTTTATGACACAGCAAACAAGATAGATATGCTGGATTTTGTATCACAAAATCACAAGTCAAACACTTCCCAAGTGTCTAGGACTGTGTGATGTATTTTCGGATGATGCGTGCAGATCCCAGTAGGGTGGCCTTTTGCAGTTGGCAGATCGTAATTTTGTCAATGTCTATTGTTTCCAAATGCTGGCTGAGATCTTTTGGCATGGCACCCAATGTGCCAATCACCACCGGGACCACCTGCACTGGTTTCTGCCAGAATCTTTGAAGTTCAATCTTGAGGTCCTGATAGCAGCTGAGTTTTTCCTGTTGTTTTTCGTCAATGCGACTGTCTCCTGGGATGGCGACATCAATGATCCAAACCTTTTTCTTTTCCACAACTGTGATGTCTGGTGTGTTGTGTTCCAGAACTTTGTCTGTCTGGATTTGGAAGTCCCACAGTATCTTTGCGTGCTCATTTGCCATTACCTTTGCAGGTTTGTGATCCCATTGGAAACGTTTGTCTCTTGCCTGGGGGGCATCCCTTGTTCAGAGTCATTAGCCGTCCTTGGAGCTCCTCTGCCCTCCAGGCAAGAGACAAACCTTTCCAATGCTAATTAGGGTGATTAACTGAAACATTAGCACTGGCTTCCAACTGACAAAGGACTCTTGTCATACCCTGGACTCTCCACAGATATATATTTACCTTCCTTGCCTAGTTTATCCATGCCTCACAACCTCTGAGGATGCCTGCCATGGATGTGGGCGAAATGTCAGGACAGAATACTTCTGGAACATGGCCACAAAGCCCGAAAGACAACCCTGTGATCCCAGCCATGAAAGCCTTCGACAACACAACATTAGGATGGTTGAGAACTCCTGGTCTACAAGGTTTCCCAAACTCTGGTCCTCCAAATGTTCTGGACTTCAGCTCCTAGAAGGCAATGATCAGGTCTTCTGAGGGCTGAGTCCAAAACACTGGGATGGAGAGAGTTTGGGATACATCAGTGTGGTTCTGTTTCTATGGCTCTACTAACTCTGCCCATTACCTAGGATCTTCTCAAGTGCGGCTAGAAAGGGGGGAGGCACCAAGTCCAGTGGCTTCAACTCTCCAGAGGCAGGGCTGCTTGGGACCCCCGCCCTCGCCGTTCCCTCCCCCTCGGGGCCCAATTGGAGGCGTCCGACCCCCGCCCTCCCCTGACGTCACACACCCCCCCCCCGCTCCTCCAAAGAGGGAGGGGAGGGGGAGTATGGGGAGGCCGGAGCTTTGCTTAAGCCGCGGGCGGGGAGAAGGCGGCGGCGTTGGCTTTGGCGGCGGCGGCGGCGAGCGCTCCCGACCCGGGAGGAAGGCAAGGCAGGCAAGGGAAGGAAGAAGAAGGAAGGAAGGAGGTCGCCCGGGAGCGTGGGCCACCACCCTGGACAGCGCCCCTCGCCCGGCCTCCGCCCAGCCCCTCAACCCGCTGCCCCTGCCCTCCTCGGCGGCAAGATGGTGAGTGGAGGCATCAGACTATTTCTGGACGCCGGAGAGGCGCTAAATCCCTCCGAGCGAGGAGGAGAAAAGGGAGGGAGGGAGAGATGCCCGCCGCCAGCAAGGGCTGCTTCCCATTGTCAGGGTGGTTGGGAAGGAGGAAAGGCGGAGAGATGCCCTCCTTGGATGCTCCTTTGCTTAGGATGCCTAGGAAGCCACATCCAGGAGGGTGTGTGTCTCCAATGGCACCGATATCCCCTGCTTTCCGCTCTTTCCTTGCCACACATGCTCTCAAACACGCCCATCTCAACCTCACATGCCTTTTCTCTCCCTTTCCTATAGAATCATGGAGTTGGAAGGAACCCCAAGGGCTATTCAGTCCCATTCTGTATTTAATTACAGTATTTATATTCCATCCTTCTCACCCCAAAAAGGACTCAGGGCGGATCACATTCCACATATAAGGCAAACATTCAATGCCTTAACATAGAACAGAGACAGAGACAAACGCAGGCTCCGAGCTGGCCTCGAACTCATGGTCAGTGATTTGTTGCAGCTGGCACTGGGGGCAGAGAAGGATACTTAGATTGTGCTTTTCTTAGATGGACTAGATGGCCCAAGTGGTCTCTCCCAACTCTATTATTTTATGATTCTAAGGAAGCCCTGAGCCCCCAGAGGTGCAGCGTATTAAAGCGCTGAGCTGCTGAACTTGCGGACCGAAAGGTCGCAGGTTCGAATCCAGGGAGCAGAGTGAGCACCCGCTGTTAGCCTCAGCTTCTGCCGACCTAGCAGTTCGAAAACATACAAATGTGAGTAGGTAAATAGGTACTGCTCTGGCAGGAAGGTAACGGTGCTCCACATGCCACCCACAGGATCTTGGAGGGGTCTACGGACAACACCTGCTCTTCGGCTTAGAAATGGAGATGAGCACCAACCCCCAGAGTCGGGGAACACCTTTACCTTTATCTATAATAATAATAATAAGATAATAATAATAAGTGCCAAAAGATCCCAACCGGCATTTGGAAACAATAGACATTGACAAAATCATAATCTGCCAACTGCAAAAGGCCACCCTACTGGGATCTACACGCATCATCCGAAAATACATCACACAGTCCTAGACACTTGGGAAGTGTTCGACTTGTGATTTTGTGATACGAAATCCAGCATATCTATCTTGTTTGCTGTGTCATAATAAAATAATAATAATAATAATAATAATAATAATAATAATAATAAAAGTTTATTGTATCCCACCTCCATCTCCCCCGGAGGGGACTCGGGGCGGCTCACAGAAATATCAGATACAAAAACAATTACAATATACAATACGTCTACAAACAATAACATGCACCAGTAGCAACCAGAAAATTTTAAAAAACACTTATTAAAACATAGAATTAAAAACAGTGAGGCTGTAATAGTAGATCAGCAAAGTGCACAGTATAAGTTGTGAATTAAAACCTAGATAAAGTGCCACAAGTTCGTTTTCTTTTTGTTGTTGAAGACTTTCATGGCCAAGATCACTGGGTTGCTGTGAGTTTTCCGGGCTGTATGGCCATGTTCCAGAAGCATTTTCTCCTGACATTTCGCCCACATCTATGGCAGGCATCCTCAGAGGTTTTGAGGTCTGTTGGAAACTAGGCAGGTGGGGTTTATTCATGCCAGGCTATTCAATGCTAATCAAGGCGGCCAGTTGCAACATTCACACTTGCCTCAGGCAAACAAGAGTTCTTTCTTCCACCCTGGACCTTCCACAGATATATAAACCCCTTTACCTTTACCTTTACCCTGCCTAAGGAGGCTCAACCACAATCTAAGGCTGTAATTCTTAACTGTCCTAATTCCGTGACCCCGTAATAGATTTCCTCATGTTGTGGTCACTCCCAAACATAAATTTATTTTTGTTGCCACTTCATAACTGTCATTTTGCTACTGTTATGAATTTTAATGTAGATATTTGATATGCAGGGTGTATTTTCATTCACTGGACCAAATTGGGCACAAATACCCAGTACATCGAAATCTGAATACTAGTGGGGTTGGTGGGGGGAATGATTTTGTCATTTGGGAGTTGTATTTGCTGGGATTTATAGTTCACCTACAATCAAAGAGCATTCTGAACTCCACCAACAATGAAATTGAACCAAACTTGGCACACAGAACTGACACGACCAACAGAAAATGCTGAAAGGGTTTGGTGGGCACTGAACTTGAGTTTTGGAGTTGTAGTTCACCTACATTCAGAGAGCACTGTGGACTCAAATAATGATGGATCTGGAGCAAACCTGACACAAATACTCAATATGCTCAAATATGAACACTGGTGGGGAAATAGACCTTGACATTTCAGAGTTGTAGTTGCTCACCTACAATCAATCACCCTTGAACTCCACCAATGTCAGAATTCAACCATGAACCATGAACCATGACCAACAGAAAATACTGGTCTTTGACGACCCCTCTGACACCCCCTTCATGATCCCCCCCTAGGGATCCCAACTCCCAGGTTGAGAAATGCTGTTCTAAAACTCTTACTCCCAGGAAGTTATTCCTAATGCAGTGGTTCTCAACCTGGCGTCCCTGGATGTTTTTGGCCTTCAACTTGCAGAAATTCTAACAGCTGGTAAATTGGCTGGCATTTCTGGGAGTTGTAGGGCAAAAACATCTGGGGACCCCAGGTTGAGAACCACTAATGTATCCCAATGTGTTGTCGGAGGCTTTCATGACCGGAGTCACTGGGCTGCTGTGAATTTTCCGGGATGTCTGGCCATGTTCCAGAAGCATTCTCTCCTGACGTTCCATCCACAGGCATCCTCAGAGGTTGTGAGGTCTGTTAGAAAATAGGCAAAGTCCAGGTTGGGAGAAAGAACTCTTGCCTGTTTGAGGCAGGTGTGAATGTTGCAATTGGCCACCTTGATTAGCATTTAATGGTCTTGCAGCTTCAAAGTTTGTATTATTCCTTCCTGGGGGAATCCTTTGTTGAGAGGTGTCAAATGTAGGCTAGGCAAAACTACAGTTAGGTGGATCTGTAATTGGCTAAGTGAATGAACCTAACAGGTGCTCACCAATGCTTTCTGTTCATCACTGTTTCCATCCTAAATATCTTGGTGTCACCTTAGATCGAACATTAACATATAGGAAACACTGCATGAACACCAAGCACAAAGTAGCTGCACGCAACAACATCCTGCGGAAACTGACTGGCAGCTCATGGGGTGCAGACCCACAAGTAATAAGAACATCAGCCCTGGCCTTGTCTTTCTCAACTGCTGAGTACGCCTGTCCTGTCTGGCAAAAGTCTGCCCATGCGAAGCAGGTGGACATAGCACTAAACGAAACATGCAGAATCATCACAGGATGCCTTAAACCTACACCTGTTGATAAACTCTACAAGTTAGCTGGCATTGCCCCTCCTGACATGCGATGGGAAGTTGCTGCTAACGGTGAGAGAAATAAGGTTGAACACTGTGAAAGCCACCCACTGCATGACTATCAGCCTCCTCCCACCAGACTCAAATCAAGGAAGGGCTTCATGAGAACCACCACTCCTCTTGATGTTCCTCCAGCAACAGCAAGGGTGTCCCTCTGGGCAGCTATACCTGGCAATTCTAACTGGATGGCCCCCCATGAGGGTCTTCCTCCCGGGGCAAACCAAGAATGGGCAACTTGGAAGTCCCTGAACAGACTCAGAAGTGGAGTGGGCAGATCAAAAGACAACTTGGCAAGATGGCACTACCTGGAGGAATCCTCCACCTTTTGTGACTGTGGAGCAGAACAAACAACTCCGCATATGTATGCTTGCCCACAATGTCCTGCCTCATGCACGGAGGAGGAGTTGTTTAAAGCTACGGACAATGCGGTTGCTGTTGCCCGTTTTTGGTCTAAAACTATTTAGTTGCTTGTGATTTCCTTTTTCCCCCCATCATTTTAAAATGTATTTGTTTTTGCAATGCTTTTGACACGAAATAAGTGACGAATGGAGTGCCACAGGGTTCTGTCCTGGGCCTGGTTCTGTTTAACATCTTTATTAATGACTTGGATGAAGAGTTAGAGGGCATGATCATCAGGTTTGCAGACAACACCAAATTGGGAGGGATAGCTAATACTCCAGAAGCAGAATCCAAAACAATCTTAACAGATTAGAGAGATGGGCCAAAACTGACAAAATGAAGTTCAACAGGGACAAATGCAAGATACTCCACTTAGGCAGAAAAAATGAAATGCAAAGATACAGAATGGGGAATTCCTGGCTCGACAGCAGTACGTGTGAAAAGGATCTGGGAGTCCTTGTGGACAACAAGTTAAACATGAGCCTACAATGTCATGTGGCAGTTAAAAAAAGGCAATGGGATTTTGGCCTGCAAAATAGGAGTCTAGTGTCTAGATCCAGGGAAGTCATGCTCCCCCTCTATTCCGCCTTGGCCAGACCACACCTGGAATACTGTGTCCAATTCTGGGCACCGCAGTTGAAGGGAGATGTTGACAAGCTGGAAAGCGTCCAGAGGAGGGCAACTAAAATGATCAAAGGTCTGGAGAACAATCCCTACGAGGAGCGGATTACAGAGCTGGGCATGTTTAGCCTGCAGAAGAGAAGGCTGAGAGGAGACATGATAAAGCCATGTATAAATATGTGAGAGGAAGTCATAGGGAGGAGGGAGCAAGCTTGTTTCTGGTGCCCTGGAGATAAAACACAGAACAATGGATTCAAACGAGAGGAAAGGAGATTCCACCTAAACATTAGGAAGACCTTTCTCACTGTATAACTGTTCAGCAGTGGAACCTTTTGCCCTGGAGTGTGGTGGAGGCACCTTCTTAAACAGAAGCTGGATGGCCATCTGTTGGGAGTGCTTTGAATGTGATTTTCCTGCTTCTTAGCAGGGGGTTGGACTGGATGACCCACAAGGTCTCTTCCAACTCTATGATTCTATGATTCAGTGTGACACCTCTTCCAATACTTCAATGCTTAAACATGGCTCTCATGTAGGCCGATAGCCCAGAAATTTGGGAGGGGTTGAAATCCCCCTCCTCCCCAGATGACTTTTCAGGTCAGTGTCTCCTGATCAACAAGGCCCTGAAATTACCATCATTGTGCAAAGATTCTTCACAGGTAATAGGCCCTGAATCATTGCTCCCTCTTAAAGACCGTTCTTGTCATCCACAAAGGACAATAGTTTCCATAATTGGCCAAAGTTTCTTTCTGTTTTCTTCTGCTTTCTTCTTTTTACCTTTATCATGATATCAGGTTACATCAAGATGTTTTCCACTGTGAATTAGCAAGAAATTTTCAGCCGAGCACAAGATGTTCTGATGGTACTCTGTTCTATTGCATTTTGCTATCGTACAAATGGTTTAACAACCAATGTACCAAGCTTCTGATGACCACCTTTACTCCCAACTTCTCCAAACACCACACCGTACTTACAGAGTGCACCTTGTAGATGAAATGAGTAGGCTAACCAGGGGAATCTGCTGAATCATTTGGGTTGAAATCTTAGATGCCTCTTCTTATCCACAGAAAATACATATTCTGGCAATGGAGTCTGTGGATTTTGCACTAATTGAGTTTTCGCTTGGTCATCAGAAACTGTCTTGTTCATATAAAGGTCTAACAAAGACTCAGCTTCTTCTCTTTGCTCCTGTTCCATGGTTTCTTTGGCAGGGCTTGGACTAGATGAACTAGTGGTGGACACCTCAGTCCACAGTTTCCTTAGTTTTTACCTGCAATCCAGGTCAAATCCCCCTTCCCGTGCCTTAGGCTTTGCCTGCTCACTACCACATTTTGGCAGCTTCCACTATGGTCGCTTCCACTATGTCATCTATTGCTGCTATTGCAATGTAAATTGGTAGAAAGGTAGGTAATGATGGTGTGACGAATCAAAATGTGGTTGAGATAGTGCTTGCAGTTCTGGAAGGACTCTAATTTTTCTTCTCATACGCTTGGCAGGGGGATTTGGTTAACCAGTAAAAATTCATGGGTAAACCAAGTTTTTTTAAACTTGAAAAATTTTGAGGGTGGTTTGAACCCCTAAACCGCCCCCTTGGCTGTGGGTTTGCTCTCATGTCCCCACTCAGCCTTCTTTTCTCCAAGTTCAACATACTCAGCTAGCAACCTAATAGGGCTTGTCCTCCAAATCTTTGACCCTTTTGGTTGCCCTTCTCCTTTTAAGATCTTTTGTCTCATTGCCAGATGTTTTCTCATAGACAGTGGGACCTGCTCCCCCATCCTAGCTCTCTCTTGCGCACATGGGAATGGCATATATTCCTGTTGACACCTTCTCTCATAGATATAGGCTACTTTTTCCCTGCTTCCTGTATCAGTAGGTACCTTGGTACCTACTAGTTTGGTTCAAGGGCCCCATCGCATGTTTGACTCAGATACATAGATTGAGATTCTCTCCCTCAAAGCCTTTTCTTCTTATCTTGAAATAGATGGATACAGTTGTGCTCTTGAAAACTATACAGTGGGCCTGCTTGGTATCTGCTGGGATTTGGTTCCAGGACACACACATACTATGGATACCAATAGCTGTGGATGCTCAAGTCCCACTATATTCAACAGCATACTAAAATAGCATTCCTTATGTAAAATAGCAAACATTTGCATTTTGGAATTAATTTTTTTCTTAATCCATTGATGGTTGAATCTTTGGGTGTAGAATTTATGGATATGGAAGGCTGACTGTCTTACTTTACTTTTTATCCACACATACCATCTATTCCGTTTCTTTCATCCACATAAAGCAATGCATTTTGAACATTGTGCACACCACATTTTCATGTATATACACACTCTTCTCATTAACAAACCCACACAGTCTGGCATGATGCTCCCCTCCCTCAGATTCACAGGCACCGCAGGTTAGTGCTTTCCCTTCGCCTCCTCTAAGCGTGTAGGCAACAAATGCTGCATTTTCCATATAGCCATGTTACTTTGTCATCTCTGCTGTCCACCTCCTCACTGCACAACCTCACTTTCTTACATAGGAAAATATAGCCAGCCCTCTGTATCCATCCACAGTCATAGAATCCTGAAGCTGAAAGAGACTCCAAAGGCCATCCAGTCCAACCCATTCTGCCATGCAGGAATACAACCAAAATACTCTCAACAGATGGCCATCCTGCCTCTGCTTGAAATCCTCCAGCAAAGGACGCTCCACCACACTCTAAGACAGCATATTCTACTGCTGAACAACACTTTGTAAAATGTTTATTATTATTATTTTTCATACAGTTAGTGATACATAACAGTACAAACCTTGACATGCTATAGCTCACTGTAGATGACTATTTAGTTTTTGTAACTAAGTTTCAAGTTCCATTTATACTTCCCTTTTATTTATTTATTTATTTATTTATTTATTTACAGTATTTATATTCCGCTCTTCTCACCCCGAAGGGGACTCAGGGCAGATCACAATGTACACATACCAGGCAAACATATGAACATAGAGACAGAGACACAGAGGCAATTTAACATTCTCCAGCTTGCAGCTTCCTGAGGGTATGCTTGATTCTGGCCACAGAGCGAGCAGCTGCTTCATCATCCACTGTGACACCAAGTCCTTGATGGATACTTCTTCATTCCAAACACTGCTGGATGATTTTTATGGTGTCGTAAATTAGTTAAATTAGCCTCCCCGCATAAGCGGTACCTACATTTCCTACTTGATAGATGCAATTATCTTTTGGGTTGCTTAGGTCAACAACGAGCAGGGCTATTTTTTTAATGGTTGGGTGCTCACTCTGACACGGGCTGGCTTCGAACTCATGACCTCTTGGTCATAGTGATTTATTGCAGCTGGCTATTAACCAGCTGTGCCACAGCTGCTTAATACCTGGTTCATATACTGATCATTATCTATACTGATAATGATCAGTATAGATCATTAGTTTCCCCATGAATCTCCCACTCCCCTCTAGGTCCACTTATATCAATACATGGATTTCATTGTCTGGATGGCCTGGTTCAACGTTCTGTACCTATAATTTCTTTCCATTTTGTCAATTAAACAGTGCTATTTCCTATTCCAGTCTTGTTTGGAATGATTATTCAAGTATTTATTTTTCGCTGAACAACACTTTCCATAGGAAGTTCTTCCTCAACTATCCACAGCTTTAAAATATTTTTAAAAGCTTCAAAAGGAAACGTTGATTTTTGCCATTTTAGATGAGGGACTCCGTTTCACCATAACATTGTATATCATGAGATTTGAGCATCCACAGATTTTGATATCTACAGGGGATCCTGAAATCAAACCTTGTACGTCACACTGTGCAGTTTTCAAGGAGACAGCTGTATTGGTCTGTTTCAGGATAAGAAAGAAAGGGAATGAAGGACTCTATGTATCTGATTAGAATCCATAAAACTGCTAGTACCAAAAGAGCTGAACAAATACATACCATTTTCTAATGCATGCATAAGGATTGTTCCTTTCTTGTGTTCTTAAACAGGTTTACATCCCCTTCCCAACTGAGCTTTTTCCAGCAGAAGATT
The DNA here is from genome assembly GCF_035594765.1 of Anolis carolinensis. Classification (NCBI taxonomy): domain Eukaryota; kingdom Metazoa; phylum Chordata; class Lepidosauria; order Squamata; family Anolidae; genus Anolis; species Anolis carolinensis. Next base: position 123,001,680 of record NC_085844.1, on the reverse strand, counting down.
CCTGCATTCTCTCCTTTTCCCTCATATCCTCAAGCATTTTCAAAATGATGTATCCCAGCAGGAATCAGGAACCAGGTCCCATATCCACTCCTATCCTAACTTTACAGTACAATACCATTCAAGTGACTTCTCAGTAAGGTAGGGGAAGATTGGGGTTTTTAATCCTTTCAAAGCCCATGTCCATTTATGTTACAACAGTAACAAGTAGTGGAAACGTGTAATTTTCTTTTAACGGCTTCTAAGGCAGACACTCATCAAACATGTCATTTGTTCACAAATTGGCCCTGAAACCAGTTCAGGCAAATGTCAAAGAATTCCAGGAGGTGTGCTGATCTATTTCTGCATGTCTTTGTTTCAGTTAGATTAAAGAAGAAAGGCCAATTTACAAGGAGAGAGTCAGCTCCCTTCCTGGCCTCATTCTTCCCAAAGGAGTTAGTCCAAACAGTTTACTCATTCAAAACCCACTAATATGAAGTAATCTTAGATGTCCTCACAGAATAATTTTAAAAATTTCAGAGTACAGTGTTTCCTCCCTACTTTGCGGTTCGCTTTTCACTCCCTCACTGCTTCACGGATTTTTTCTGAGAGATGCGCATGCACAAAGAGTGCCAGTTTCCCATTTGCACATGCACCCTCCTTCTTGATGGCGATTGTATTATATCTTACTTCTATCTGTTGTGTAGTTTCTGCACATAGTGGGGGATGTGGAAAAATACCATCCTTTGTCATGCTAGGAAATGGTTGTGGCTTGTAAATGAGGGAGTAGGGAAGGTGTGAAAAGCCAAAGATATTGTTGGACTGCAGCCACCACCTTCATTTGCCACTACAGGATATGGGGAAAGATGGAAGTTGTAGTCTAACAACATCTTGAGGACCACACCTTCTCATCCTTCATGTAAATCAAAATGAGAGGAAAAGTACAAATCCAACACCGGTGCCCTCGGTGGTAGAGTGGGTTAAACCCTTGTGCTGGCAGGACTGCTGACTTGAAGGATGGGTTGGTGACCTGAAGGTTGCCAGTTCGAATCCAACCTGGGGAGAGCACAGATGAGCTCCCTCTATTAGCTTCAGCTCCACGCAGGAACATGAGAAAAGCCTCCCACAAGGATAGTAAAAACATCTAAACATCCAGGCATCCCCTGGGCAACGTCCTTGCAGACGTACAATTCTCTCACACCAGAAGCGACTTGCAGTTTCTCAAGTCGCTCCTGACATGAAAAAAGTGAACAATTGAGTCCATCTACCATGTCAATTACCAGACAGAAGCAACATTGGCTACTTCCACACAGCTGTATGAAATCCACATTGAACTGGATTATATGGCAGTGTGGATTCAAATAACCCAGTTCAAAGCAGATATTGTGGATTCTCTGCCTTGATATTCTGGGTTATATGGCTGTGCGGAAGGGCCCATTGTAACTAGACAACACTTTGGAAAAGTTCTTGTCTAAATTGGGTTGAACTTTTTCCAAGAAAGAGATATCAACTGAACAAAATAAAAGAGAAATTATAAATAATCAAAAGCTTACCATATTGATTATTGAAAATAAACCCAATTAATGAACTGGAACAAATCCAGTCAGAATAGAGAGAAGGAAAGACAAAGAACATTAAGGTTGCACTTAAATTTATTTCTAATACACTTTACATTTAGATCAATTGAGAGCAGTAGACTTTACAAGACCTCTGGGGGCATCGTTCTCTGGCCATGTTCAATCCACTTTGGCAGAAAAGTGCTCACATTTTAACAAATCATCGTGAACCTACACAGTTGTTCTCCAAGCATTAACTATTTCCCAAAGCAAATTTCTGTGGATATCACAATAATGTTTGTGGGGTGTGTATAAACATGTGAAATTTTAAAAAAAATGTACTGAGTTTGTTTATATTGGGCTTTCAAGTCATTTTGGAAAGTCTAAGGGCCCTTCTACACTGCCATATAATCCAGAACATCAAGACTCAGATAACCCAGTTCAAAGTAGATGTTGTGGGTTATCTGCTTTGATATTCTGGGTTATATGGCTGTGTGGAAGGGCCCTAAGAAGAATTTAGCATGGGATTTTCTTGGCAAGATTTGTTCAGAAAGAGTTTGCTTTTGTTTTTCTCTGGGGCCGAGAGAGTGTGACTTGCCAAAGGTCACCCAGTGGGTTTCTATAGCTGAACAAGAATTTGAACCCTGGTCTTCAAAGTGCTGTTCTGTACTGTCACATCATCCAGAATATCAAGGCAGATAATCCACGTTATCTGCTTTAAACTGAATTATCTGAGTCTACACTGCCATATAACCCAGTTCAAAGCAGATAATATGGATTTTATACAGCTGTGTAGGAGGGGCTAAAGACTTAGTTCAGTCATCAAACCACTACACTATACTGGGTAGGGTATATAAATAAAAGTTTCCTTTCCTTGCTTTCCTCCCTTCTCCCTACCCATTTACTTTTATATTGCTTCTTTAAAAAAATTCTAAAATTGAGAGTAAAGACTGCTTTTCCTTTGACAGTCTTTTATATGGATATATAAGTTAAGCCAATAGCCTCTTTCCAACTTTAAAATGGTATATAAATAATTTAAATAAATAAACAGCATTCACGTTAGTGCTTTTAGCTGTGCCTCTCAGCCAGTTAAAAACCAGAGATAAAGCCAGTTCAAAAACTGAACCAAACTCAATTCTCAGTGAGATATTCATGTGCATGTTGGTAGTTACTACTGCAAATGAGGCTGTTCACTTGGTCCCTAAGGAATGCACTAAAGGTAACATGGAGTTAATTAAATGACTAAGATTTAACAGCTTGGCACATATAAGCTGAGAATCAAGCCCTATGATACTACCGAGTTCTTTAAAAGCTAAATATGAAACTTCTGACTTGCCAGTTACTGTATATACTCGAGTATAAGCCTAGTTTTTCAGCCCTTTTTTAAAGACTGAAAAAGCCCCCCTCGGCTTATACTTGGGTGAGGGTTGGCTTATGTTTGGGTCAGCTTATACTCGAGAATATATGGTACATTTATTATTTTTCTCTATTATTATTGGTATTATTACATTTATTATTTTTCTCTATTATTGTTGCTACTATTACATTTATTTTACTCTATTTTTATTATTATTAATAATAATACATTTATTATTTTACTCTGATCTTATTGTTATTATTGCATTTATTATTTTACTCTATTTATTATTACTTGTATTATTTTCCTGTATTTATTATTATTATTACATGTATTATTTTACTCTATTATTATTAAAAGGATACATAAGCACATTTACATTGAAGAAAATGAAAATAATGATTTGATTAGAGTTGGACAGTCTTATTTTAAATTTGAGCTTTATGTAAATATTCAAAAACATTTAACCTAAAATTACAATTAATGTAATTTTATTGGTATCTATTTTTATTTCTGAAATTTACCACCCTCGGTTTATACTGGAGTCAATGTTTTCCCAGTTTTTTTGTGGTAAAATTAAGTGCCTCGGCTTATATTCGGGTCGGTTTATACTCAAGTATATACGGTAATTTTGGGGGAGCTATAGGGTCTTGATCCTACCTCCAATATAGTTGTGTTCAAGCAAACACACTGAAATTGATGGGACAAATTAATGCATATTAAATTAAAACACCTGATTTCAGTAGCACTGGATCCAAGTATGATTAGATCTGGAGGATCCAAAGCATTATTTGGATTAGATCTAGAAGATCCAAAGCATTATTTGGAGTCAAATCTCATTGTCTAACACAGTTATGTCCCAGGATAAACAGTAATTGCCTTCTATACAAAATGGTGTTTTAAACATTATATATCATTTTTGCAGTAAATATGGGCATCATATTGTAATTGTACTGTAAGATTTGAAATTTTTTACAGCATTTATCTTTTAGTATGCATTGCAAGGCATTTGCTGGAATATGATGTGTGGTCCCATGCAGCCATGTGAACCAGTCTGAAGAAATGGCTTTCCATTTTGTTGTCAGAATAGTCTGTGTATTCTGCAGCTGATGTATTGTTTCTTTTAAGGTGTGAGCCAAATTTTGCAAAGTATTTTTGACATCTTCTTACAGTGCTGCCAAGTGCTTTGTGAAACAGGTATGGTCTGTACATGTCTGAGGGTATTTTAGGGCTCTATCTGTGGCAGGGAGGCAAAACAAGAATCCTACCCTCTCCAAGTCTGCTCTCCGAATGTTTAGCATTTCAGTAACTTAAACTTCAATTGGGCATTTAGAAATATAGGTTAGGCATCCAAGGAAAAGGGCCAGGAAGAGATAGCAAGGGAATGTGAATCCCGCAAATGTAAGATGTTCTGTGTTCATGGTTATCCGTGAACAACCTGTGGCCCTCCAAGTATTTTGGCCTCCAATTCCCAGAATTCCTGGCCATTGGACAAGCTTGCTAGGGCTTCTGGGAGTCGGAGGCCAAAGCCGTTGTAGGGCCACAGGTTGTGCAGGCTTGATATCATTGTCGTACTCTCAGAAATGCTAAAAAAACTAGGATCTGATGGAAAGTTTCACTGACTTCTTGTTTGAGAGAGCAATGTCCTTTTTTTGTGCCCATAGCTTCATATTGCAGGGTTTCTTAATGACTTTTTTTTACCTTCAGGTAATTCTAGGCTGCAATCCTATACTTAAGGTAAAGGTTTTCCCCGATAGTAAGTCTAGTCGTGTACGACTCTGGGGTTGGTGCTCATCTCCATTTCTAAGCCGAAGAGTCAGTGTTGTCCATAGATGCCTCCAAGATCATGTTGCCGGCATGACTACATAGAGGACCATTACCTCCCCGCCGGAGCGGTACCTATTCATCCACTCACATGTGCATGTTTTCGGACTTCTAGGTTGGCAGATGCTGGGGCTAACAGCAGGAGCTCACCGCACTTCCTGGACTTGAACTGCCGACCTTTTGGTCAGCAAGTTCAGCAGCTCAGCGGTTTAATCTGCTGCGCCACGGGTGGCTCCATATCCTATACTTACTTACCTAGTACAGTAGAGTCTCACTTTAGCTTGGAACGGGCTGGCAGAAGCTTGGATAAGCGAATATCTTGGATAATAAGGAGGGATTAAGGAAATGCCTATTAAACATCAAATTAGGTTATGATTTTACAAATTAAGCACCAAAACTTCATGTTATACAACAAATTTGACAGAAAAAGTAGTCCAATACGCAGTAATGTTATGTTGTAATTACTGTATTTACGAATTTAGCACCAAAATATCACGATATATTGAAAACATTGACTACAAAAATGGCTTGGATTATCCAGAGGCTTGGATAAGCAAGGCTTGGATTAGTGAGACTCTACTGTAATATGTCCCATTGAGTTATATGGTACTTATATCTGGGTAGGAAAAACTGCTATTCACTTCCCTGCAACTTCTCCAACCTCTACCCCCATCGCCCCACACATAAAGTAACCACATTTGTGGGTTTCCACATTTGTGGATTTGTTTATTCACAAATCTGATTGATACGTTCTCTCTAGTAATTGCTAGATACTCCAATGTGAATCTATGGTCCAGCGGAACTAGACCACAAAATTGTGCAGGAGGATCTAGAACAGTGGTTCTCAACTTGTGGGTCCCCAGGTGTTTTGGCCTACTAATCCCAGCCAATTTACCAGCTGTTAGGGTTTTGGGAGTTGAAGGCCAAAATATCTGGGGACCCACAGGTTGAGAACCACTGATCTAGAGAGATTCATGGGGTCCTTCTACACAGCCCTATACCCCAGAATATTAAGGCAGAAAATCCACAATATCTGCTTTGAACTGGGTTATCTGAGTCCACACTGCCATATATTTCAGTGCAAAGCAGATAATGTGGGATTTTATTCAGCTGTGTGAAAGGGGCCCTAGAAAAGTATTCTCTGAATTTTTTTAATTTGCATGTTTTTTACACTTTTGCAGGGATTCTTGGCCCCTAACCTCTGTACAAGTGGAGGACATAGTGTACATATACAATTGTCAGTTTATGTTGTGTATCCGTCATTGAGCCTGAAGAGGAAAAATACTACAAAATTAAGATACTTTATGTGCCCATGTCTTATTTAATAGTATTTATTTTTTTAATAATAGGAAGTTTAAATGTGCCTAACTTCCTTAAGAGAAAGCTTACTATTTGTATCTTCTTTTGTATTTTGAAATATTTTCTGTTTTGATTTTATATGACTAAGGGCCCTTCCACACAGCCCTATATCCCAGAATATCAAGGCAGAAAATCCCACAATATCTGCTTTGAACAGGGTTATCTGAATCTACACTGCCATATATTCCAGTTCAAAGCAGATATTGTGAGATTTTCTGCCTTGATATTCTAGGTCAGGGGTCCCCAAACTAAGGCCCGGGGGCCGGATGCGGCCCTCCGAGGTCATTTACCTGGCCCCCGCCCTCAGTTTTATAATATAATATATTGTATACATATAATATTGATAATAATATTATAATGTAATACAATATAACACTAATAATAATACCATATAATAATATTAATTATATATTCTATATTACATATAATATTACTAATAATATTACAGTATAGTGGTATAGTTCAATAAAGTAATATATAATGCTAATATTGTGCTATTGTAGCGGAAACCAGACTTCCCCTCTTCTCGGCTTGTGTGTCTGTGCGGACGCAGTGGAAGTAGGAGACAGACAACTGGAGGTTTTTTCCAAAGAAAGCAGTTTACTAAAAGTTTCCTGCAGCTGCAGAGGTTCATCCCATGCACAACTAGATGCTGAAAAGGGAGAACCCCGCAGACAGGGTCGAGTGTCTATTTATACAATTCAGTGGGTTCAGTTTACGACCGCCCACATATCAAACCATTGGTGCATATTTGTGGTGCAGTATTACATTTCATTACTTTCGTTTCTCTCAAAACACATGATTTCAGGGAAACCATGTGTTAACCCATCGGCTGTGTTCCTGGCCTGCTCGTACCTCCTTATATGGCCATTTCCTCCTACCCCTTCATTCCTGCCTTAGTTCTTTCATTGTTCTTGTTCTTGTTGTTGTTGTTGTTGTTTTTGCACTACAAATAAGACATGTGCAGTGTGCATCAGAATTTGTTTGTATTTTTAAAAAAATGATAATCCGGCCCCTCAACAGTCTGAAGGATTGTGGACCGGCCCTTGGCGTAAAAAGTTTGAGGACCTCTGTTCTAGGTTATATGGTTGTGTGGAAGGGCCCTAAGTTTGAACAACCAATGAGAGGCCTGCTAAAAAATCTCCTTCAGATTCTTCTTTATGTGACATTTTTTTCCTCATAATGTTTACATGTATTCTAATTATTGAAGGGAACACTGGTGTTTCCAGTAGCATTTGCACAACATCTGACTATCACGTATGTCATGCATACCTATTGTTAAACCCAGAAAATTTGCACCCAGAAAATTCCAGTTTCATCCACCGGCATTTCCAATCAAAGAAATGTTTGTAAACTTTTCAGATTGCGGACCCTTGTGAGAATCCGTTGAAAGCTATGGACTCCCCAGAAAAGTGTACATAAAAACATATCCAAAGTTTGCTTGCATTGGAAATTGATTTCATTCACTAGTCCAGAATGAAATCTGGACTATAAACATTACTCGGAATATTTGCAAACATGATGGCTGACATGCTATCAAGTAGTTACAATGTACATTTGACTTACGATCTTGTAACTGCTTCATGTTACATGTATGATTGTGGCACCATTGCCATGATGGGGAAAGGCCCACAAAACCTGCCTCAAAAGCCAACCTTCATCCCAGTGATGGGAAATAGGTTCCAGGGGTTGGGTCAAAAGATGGAGCATAAGTATGACATTGTAACTATGCCTTTGTAGAGTCTTAGCCTACATTCTTCCTTAAAATTCATTGTAATAAGAAAAGTCTAAAGTGACAAGATGCAAATCAAAGGATTTTTTGTTCATCTGGTTCATACACTCTCTAAAGCACATCCATGAACTGGGATTGTATATCGCTTTCTAAACTCTGTGTTGTGATATGTTGCTGTGCTGGCTGAAGCGTGTAGGTGTGTCATGTGAACATAATGAAAAACATCTGAGTCTATGTGAAATAAGCAATAAATCATATATTTTAAAAAATATAAACGCAACGTTTTCATGAGATATGCTGTGTTTCCATATACAGTAGAGTCTCACTTATCCAAGCTAAACGGGCTGGCAGAAGCTTGGATAAGCGAATATCTTGGATAATAAGGAGGGATTAAGGAAAAGCCTAGTAAACATCAAATTAGGTTATGATTTTACAAATTAAGCACCAAAACATCATGTTATACAACAAATTTGTCAGAAAAAGTAGTTCAATACGCAGTAATGTTATGTTGTAATTACTGTATTTACTAATTTAGCACCAAAATATCATGATTTATTGAAAACATTGACTACAAAAATGCGTTGGATAATCCAGAAGCTTGGATAAGCAAGTCTTGGATAAGTGAGACTCTACTGTATTACCATTTTTATATGTATCCGTATCTCTTAGAAGGGGGTGGAGGTTGGAGAAGGAGCAGGGAAGTGAATAGCAATTTTTCCTATCCAGATATAAGTACCACATATTATTATTAAATTATTTATTTATTTACTTTTCCCCCACTTTTTCCCAATGAATTGGACTCAAAGTAGCAAAGAAAATAGAAACAACTACTTAATACAAAGTTTTCATGACATATCTTGTGTTTCCATATATTGTCATTTCTGTATGTATCCGCAACTCTTAGAAGGGATTGGTTTAAACTTTGGTTTGCTAGTGCAATTGCATTACTGTGTTGCAAAATGATGAATGTCTAAAAAGTGTGTCACCAACATAAAATGCTTGGAAAGCTGTGTCTATTATTATCCATTTTTTCATTTATTTACTTTTATCCCAATTTTCTCCAATGAATGGGACTCAAAGCAGCAAACAACATAGAAACAACTACCTAATACAAAAAACAATCATCCAACCAACCCAACATATAAACAATAAATCAGCACATTGCATAAAATAAAAATTACATAGATATAAATAAGCATAAACATAATCACATATATCATTATCATTAAAATCTCTACACCTCAGGCCACTGAGGTTGTCCTAACACAGTAAACATTAAACTAAACATCTCAGATCACCAGATCTTTGGCCATATGAGCCTTGTCTGGCCAAAATAACTGCTATTGTGTGTTGTGGGGGACGGCCTGCTTCCATAAAAAGGTTTTCACCTGGGAGTGAAAGGCCAATAAGAAGGGAACAGAACATACTTCTTTGGGGAAAGAGTTTCAAAGTCAGAAGGCCACCACCAAAAAGTCCCTCTCTCTTGTGACAGTGATGGGATCGAGAGGAGGCCTCTCCTGATGATCTCAGGACTCGTGTGGGCTTATAGGAGGCGGGCTACAGTGTACTTTGAGTGTACTCTGAGTATTATTTTTCCTATAATTGGGAATAGTGATGCTATTAGTTTGCATGGTGATGAAAAATCAGGTCACAATGTGAGTTTTCACTTTGTACTGTCAAGTGACTATTGCTGTGCACTTATGGTTTCAAAGTTGGTAAAATAACAATTCTGGTCTGCACAGGTATGCTGGACTACGCACATTCTGAGTGATAAAAATCCATATTGATGATGATGATCATTATCATCATCATCATCATCATTATCTCAGTTTCACAGTCCATCAAATGATACTGGTTAGGATTTGGAACAGCAATGATTCAGATTATATCAAACAATCCAGGAATCATGAGATATTATCAGATGATGTAACACATCCTAACTAGTGTCAGTTTTTTAAGATTTACCATTGTGATTCCATGATGATTTCAGTCAGATATATTGATAGTTAATTGAAATTGTTCCCACATCATTATTACCACTGAAACCACAGTTGTTTTCTCTTTTCAGAGAAAATAACTTTCAATTTGTAGTCCCGGAGGCAATGACATTGAATTTTTAGATTATACAAGAAATATAATCTTCACCCTTTCTTTGTCTTTGAGTCCGGTGTCCCCTGGGAGTGCCACATCAATACTTTAAGTGTGTTTTTTTTCTCACCAAAGATATGCCTGGCATTATAATTAACATCATTATCATCACACCATTACCACCATCACATAACACCAACAGTTGATATAAATAAAAGTTTTTCTCAAAGTAGCTATGTTGCCTTCGGAGTAAAGCCTTTTGGCACACAGATGAACAACTAGTCTTAAAAACAACAGGAATGAAGGCAGCAACACATCCAAAACATATGATTCCACTCAACTATCTCATTATTGAGAATGAGACTATTCCCTGGAAACCGTAGAGTTTGAGGAGGACTGCCTCAAAAATACAACATGACTGCCATATAAAAAAATCCTACTAAAACATTGAACCTAAATCCTCTGGCAAGTTGTTCATCATTCCCCAATTATGCATTCTGTTACATTGTTTGAAAAGAGAGACATCTGAACCAACTCATTTGTATGTGTATTTCTAGTCCTCACATTTAAACAATATGTTAATCAAACCACAAATATAATGACATGACATGGTCACTGTAGCCCTTTTTGCATAATACTGTTCCTGGTATTTCAGATCAGGAACAGGAACATGACTCTGCTCCTATGTCCAGGAACTCTCGGAGGAAACAATGCTAAGGCAGTCTAACCAATAGATCAATATACTTAGTTTAGATTCTTAAGTATTGTCACCTCAAAGTATGAGCCACAGCTTTGAATTTAAGTGTTTTTAAAGTGTTTTTAGCTTTGTATCAATTCCAATTTGACTTATGTTCATTCACTAGGTTGTTATTGAATTTTATGAAACAGTGCAAGCAAGCATTCCCTCCAACTGGCCCCAGTTTGGCAGAGATAGTCTCAATTTATTCTCTTTCGTCCAACTTTTTCAGCTGCTTGGGAAAAGATGCCAATTTATCTCTCCTCTTCCCACTTTCCCCTTTGTCCTTGGCTTAAAGCAAATGCTACAAATTGGCTGTAAAGTGCAAACGTTTAACCAAACAGAGGCGAGAGGAAAGGAGAGAAGGGATAGGATTTTGCTCTTCTCAGGCCCAGGCAAAGCAAACTGCTGCATTCTCTTCTAGTGTGTGAATTCTTCCTCATTAATAAGTTCTGTCATCATCACCATGTTCTGATGTTGTTTGGCCACGCATGTCCCAGTTTCATCTGTGAAATGTTGGAAGACATATGTATATTAAAATTCCACAGAACAACACAGTAGTAGAAAACTGTCCACAGCACCACAGGATGTGTGAACCAGAGGACTTCAGGCACCATTCATTCCTCTTTAGTTCTGTGTAATTTGGGATTGGTCAATGGGGCAGTCCTCTCTTTTTCTAACAAGTTTTTTTCAGGTTCTTTAGACAATTCCTTTTGGCTGTGAAAACTCAGTCTCTATTAGAGATGTGCACGAAAAGTTTTCCTTCGTTTCCTACATGCTACCGTTTGTTTCAACTGTTAGTCTACACAAAACAAATGATGACATTTTCGTAGGAAATGAGAGATGACACGAAAATGAAAGCCACACAGTCATCGTGCTTGCTTTCATTTTCCTTTTGTTTTGGCCCCGTAACAATAAACAGGTACTGACAGTGGGCTGCTTTCCCATTACAGCTGATGTGTTCCAATAAGTGTTCATAATAATATTAATATAAATAACGATAGTTAGTGCCACATCTGATGTGAGCCAATGGGTCTCGGTCTCGGTCTCTCTCTCTCTCTCTCTCTCTCTCTCTCTCTCTCTCTCTCTCTCTCTATATATATATATATATATATATATATATATATATAAAATGATAGCTACTCTGGGACCCGAAGCTGAGTCTGGGAGAGGAGTGCCTCCCCATGACAGCTGATGTGTGCCAATGGGTGTTAATAATAATATTCTGGGGCATACCCAAATGTTTTAAACGTTGGTGGGCTAAAAGGGGTCGAAATGCACTCAGTGTGTGGCAATTTTCACCCCTCTAGCCCAAAAACCGAGGGAGAAGGGTGAGCCTTGGAAACCCTCCCATTGTCTCCAATGGCACGAAAATTTTCATGTTTTTCATTAGCCAAATGAAAATTTGTGTCGTATAAGCGTCCCATTTTGGTTAGTGGGAACCAAATACGAAAAAATGAGACAACACGAATGAAACTATACAGAACGAACAGCAAATCCATACAAAAGCACAACACTAGTCTCTATAGTAGCTTTCAAACAGGCCATCTGAGATGAGAAGTGAAACCAATTCAACCTGAAAGATAAAAACTAAAGAAGGGAAGGAGGAGAGTGGGAACAACAGATTAAAAAAACCCTCTCTATATCACAAGGCCAAACCAGGCCAAATGATGTTATCTAAAGTATCTAAAGGTTTAGGGAAATAAGGTTTAATCCAGAATTGCACAGTTTTACTTCAATTAGAACAATCAAACATTCTCTTCACCTATTTTATACAAGTGTTTGTGTTCCCCAAATAGCTTATCCAGAGTGTTTTCCAGTCCTCCTGAACTATTGAGGAAAGAGGGACAATTCAGCACTCCCAGTTATCATAATAATAATCAAATAATAAAATTTTATTTCTAACCCACCCTCTCTCCCCTAAGGGACTCAGAGCAGTTTACACATACAAAAGGCAAATATTCAATGTCGTACACAATCATAACAGAAGCAAATATACATAAAACATAACATGATAAAACGATAAAATACAGATCATAATTAAAAGTGCATATAAAATAAGCTGCTCACTGGAGGGAAGGATATTAGAGGAAAAGATGAAGTACTTTGGCCACATAATGAGAAGACAGGAAAGCTTAGAGAAGATAATAGTGCTGGGGGAAAAGGAAGGAAAAAGGAAGAGGGGCCGACCAAAGGCAAGATGGGTGGATAGTATCCTTGAAGTGACTGGCTTGACCTTGAAGGAACTGGGGGTGGCAATGGCCGACAGGGAGCTCTGGAGTGGGCTGGTCCATGAGGTCACGAAGAGTCGCAAGCGAGTGAATGAATAAACAACAACATAAAATAAGCTCTATCGGATAGGTGACGATTGGGCCTCCTAAAGTGCAATAACCGAGTACTATACAGATGGAATCTAGAGCTATAACATATAGGTATGAAGTGGCCTGGGGAGTCCCCGGACCAAACTTGGCACACAGACCCAACACTGCCGCCTTTGTACATTTGTGGATTTTGGGGGTGACTGACATTGGCATCAGAGAGTTATTGTTCACCCTTATCCAGAGAGCACTGAACGCAGCTGATGTCGGATCTGGACGAAACTTGGCACACAGACCCAACATGGTCAACGGTGCATACTGCTGGGGTTTGGGATGATTGGCCCACAATTTTGAGAATTGCAGCTCACCTAGATCCTTATGCATTTTCTAATGAGAGCACTTATAAAAAAAAACAACAGCAAAGACTAACTTCATTCTAATAAATAGCATTACAAATTACCAAACCGATATTACCTAAAACCCCAAAACAAACAATGTCTTTTTCAAATAACCTAGACATCGCCAAGTCCCCAAGCTAGTATAAATGTAAAATACAGTAATAATATACATTGGCATTCATTTCTTTATACACTACATGACATTGCCTTCTTGTTCCTTGCACTCAACTAAATGCATGTGTTAGACACAGTGGTTTGGGGATGTATGATGTGAGGAGGGAATGTGCTCAATTCTTTATTTTCAAGCAGGAACAGAGAAACATCAGTATATTCTCTAGAATGTGAGCTGGTCATTCTCTGTAATTCAAAAGTTGGCTTGGGAAATTGGGAAATTTTGGTTGGTCCCAATAAAGGTACAGTAGAGTCTTGCTTATCCAATGTTCTGTATTATCCAACACAGTCTGCCTTTTAGTAGTCAGTGTTTTTGTAGTCAATGTTTTCAATACATCACAATGTTTTGGTGCTAAATTCATAAATACAGTAATTACTACATAATGTTACCGTGTATTCAACCATTTTTTCTGTTGATTTGTTTGTAAAATCATAGCATAATCCCTCTGTATTATTCAACATTTTGGCTTATTCAACGTACTGTCGGCCCGTTTATGTTGGATAAGTGAAACTCTACTGTATTACCTTATTCTAATTTCTTTATCTGTGTACCAATCTTGTGATACCATTGTTGTCTGTGCAATCAGCAGAGTTAAAAGGAAACAGAAACCTGTCTCAAAGATAACATTTTCTAAAATTCACTGCAGAGTCAATGGAGGATCAGGTGGAAAGTGAAAGCAGGGAAAAGGTGTGTTTTTATTTCAGTTATACTCAGTTAGGTTTAGTTCAAGACTCAAACTGTTGTACTGGAAAATAATCGGTTACCATAAATGTCTCTTTTAAGATCATCATACCCTCCAACATTTCAGAGATGAAAACTAGGTAATGTGAGGCTGGACAACATCAAAGTGTGGTCAAAATGGCAATTACTGTTATTAATGAAGAACACACACACTAGGATGTCATGGTTTGCAAAGACACTGGGCTGTGTGTATTAACTGGAAAATGAAGTGCATGAAGCTGACTGGCTGAGTCTGCAAAGACCTGGGAATGATTTGATACTGTTTCTGTTCTGCTGCTTCAGAACCAGTTTGGACAAGTTTTCAGTGCTGACTGATGAGAGAGCAGTGTACTTAGAGAGGCCTTGCTATTTTGAGGCCTGTTTGCTGCTGAGAAAAGGGGGAGAAGAACCAGGACTGTATTCTTCTCTGAAGTAGATTTGTAGACTGAGAAAGGACTGTTTATCACTGCGGACTTCTGTAAGTGATCAGAGGGACCACTGTAAATACTACTTTTTTTTTGATCTCTTGGAATCAGTAAAGTTCCTGTATTCTTGTTCTTCAAACCTGAGTGGCATGCTATTGTTCTGCGGGTGACTCTGGATCGCAGGCACATGTAAGAGCTTCCATTTATCATCCTCAGTCTGCAACATAGGAGAGGGCTATGTTTTTTTGTTTTTGTTTTTGCCTGATCCTATTGTGAAGGACAGGAGTCCTTCTCTCTTCCCATCTTTCCTGCTTGCTATGTTAATTGTGTACGGACTACTGCAGTTTGAACTCAGTTTGCAGGGACTGAGGTAAGCTGAGGATGCAGGGAAAAGTGGCAGACAGAAAAAAAATATGAGAGATTTAAAAGCAGATGAACAAATGAGATGAAAGAGGATTAATTGAAACTGTCCCTGACAAACTGGGACAGTTATAGGGCATGCTTAATTTAAAAAATCAAACCAACTTAAATGAGTGCCGTGGCTTGCAACACTAACCTTGCACCTCTCATCTTTTAATAAAGCCTTCACAAACTTGGCTTTCCACTCCTGCTTTTTGCAGTGTCTTGAAGATAGACAGCTATGTGTAATAAATAAGACAACTGGAATACTGCAGCATGAATAAGCAGTGATTTTAGGGTACTGTAGTGCGGTGGATCATGGTGATGGAGTGTGAGGAGATTCAGTTTCAAGTTCCACTTTCTTGCACACAGATTCACTTGGGATAAATGTGCTGACCTGCAACAGGAAGGATAGCACTTGACTTGAATGGGATAGTTGGAGCATGAGAAATTATGTAAAGCACAACGGATTCATTTAACAAAGTAGAGGTGTTCCTGGGCATTACTTATTTATCAGAAAACTTGATACCATAGGCAGAAATAAGATTGAAATAATAGGTATGGATTACAATACCCTCCCTCCAGAACAGCAGTTCAACATGTTTTGGCAAACATTTTATCCAAAACTAACAATATGCGCATGTGACATAATCATTACAAACCTCTTGGATACTGTGTTGTTGAAGGCTTTCATGGCCAAAATGACAGGGTTGCTGTGAGTTTTCCAGGCTGTATGGCCATGTTCCAGAAGCATTTTCTCCTGACGTTTTGCCCACAACTTTGGCAGGCATCCTCAGAGGTTGTGAGGTGTCTTGGAAACTAGGCAAGTGGGGTTGATATATCTGTGGAATGTCTAGGGTGGGAGAAAGAACTCTTGTCTGCTGGAGGTATGTGTGCATGTTACAACTGGCTACCTTGATTAGCATTGAAAAGCCTTGCAGCTTCAAGGCCTGGCTGCTTCCTGCCTGGGGGAATCCTTTATTGGGAGGTGCTAGCTGGCCCTGATTGTTTCATGTCTGTGATTCTCCTGTTTTCAGAGTGTTGTTCTTTATTTACTGTCCTGATTTTAGAGCTTTTCAATACCGGTAGCCAGATTTTGTTCATTTTCATGGTTTCCTCCTTTCTGTTGAAATTGTCCACATGCTTATGGATTTCAGTGACTTCTCTGTGTAGACTGACATAATATTTGAAGGCTTCATCCAAAATGTATCCAGGGATTTTTTCCCCCTTTGGTCTCCACATTTTGGTGGCCAAAGATAGATAAATAGTCAGACAGACAGACAGACATCCTGAAGTAGTTGGTGAGGCAGGCTTATTTGTTTTCCCAGCTTATCTGTTTTCTAGTCATGCACGCTCAGTAAGGCTTTCTTGGGGCAGCTGATATTTACTTGGCCAGTTGTAGGCAGGCACATACCTACAGCAGAACTAGATTGGAATTAACATTTCATACAATTCAAGCTTTATTGTATTGTTTACTGCAGATATGCTTCTGCAAACTGACCTCCAAAGTCTTCTTCCATCCCTTCTTCACCATCCTCTCAATGCAATTAAAAAAATCCAAATAGTCAGAGGATGAAGAGGATAGAGATCAGGGCTGAAAGGGCATGAAGGAGCTTTATAAAAAAGGAGATTCTCTGAAATTTTGTTAACTGAGATATGGTTGTGATTTAACCCACTGAGGTGGCGCAGTGGGTTAAACCCTTGAACGGGCAGGACTGTTGACCTGAAGATTGCGTTGCTGACCTGAAGGTTGCCAGTTCGAATCTGAGGAGAGCACGGATGAGCTCCCTCTGTTAGCTCCAGCTCCCCATGCGGGGACATAAGAGAAGCCTCCCACAAGGATGGTAAATCATCAAAACATCTGGGTGTCCCCTGGGCAATGCCTTTGCAGATGGCCAATTCTCTCACACCATAATAATAATAATAATAATAATAATAACAACAACAATAACAACAACAACAACAACAACAACTGTAAAGCAAAGTGAAGAACCTGCTTTGATTGAAGTCAAAAATCAGAAACTCCTCAAAGCACAGCAGGCAAAAAACCACTACAAGAAAACTGCACTATAAACTAGAGCTGACAGCTGGCACAACAAAACATTGCATGGAAAGTTCCTTAACAAAATTGAAGGAAAAGCTGATAAGGAGAAGACCTGACTCTGGCTCATAAATGGGACAATGAAGAAGAAGACAGAAGGCCTGATCCTTGTAGCCCAGGAGCAAGCCATCAGAACAAATGCAATTAAGGCCAAGATCGAAAAATCAGCTGATGACCCAAAGTGCAGACTGTGCAAGGAAACCGACGAAACCATTGATCATATCCTCAGCTGCTGTAAGAAAATCGCACAGACAGACTACAAACTATGTGACCCAAATGATTCACTGGAACTTATGCCTCAAGTAGCACCTCCCAGCAGTAGAGTGGGATCACAAATCTGCAAAGGTCGTGGAAAATGAACACACAAAGATACTGTGGGACTTCCGAATCCAGACTGACAAAGTTCTGGAACACAACACATCAGACATCACTGTTGTGGAAAGGAAAAAGGTTTGGATCATTGATGTTGCCATCCCAGGTGACAGTCGCACTGACGAAAAACAACAGGAAAAACTCAGCCGCTATCAGGACCTCAAGATTGAACTTCAAAGACTCTGGCAGGAACCAGTGCAGGTGTTCCCGGTGGTGATCGGCACACTAGGTGCTGTGCCAAAAGATCTCAGCCGGCATTTGGAAACAATAGACATTGACAAAATTACGATCTGTCAACTGCAAAAGGCCACCCTACTGGGATCTGCACGCATCATCCGAAAATACATCACACAGTCCTAAACACTTGGGAAGTGTTCGACTTGTGATTTTGTGATATGAAATCCAGCATGTCTATCTTGTTTGCTATGTCATACAATAACAACAACAGCAACAACAACAACAACAACAACAACAACAACAACAACTTTGTGCTGTCGAAGGCTTTCATGGCCGGGATCACAGGGTTGTATGTCTTTCGGGCTGTGTGGCCATGTTCCAGAAGTATTCTCTCCTGACGTTTCGCCTACATCTATGGCAGGCATCCTCAGAGGCTGTGTGGCATGGATGATGTGTGCAACAACAACTTTATTTTTATATACCACCTCCATCTCCCCAAAGGGACTCGGGGCAGCTTACATAGGGACAAGCCTGATCCAACAAAGATTCTTACAGTTTCTCAAGTCGCTCCTGACACACACAAATAAAAAGTAATAAAGAATAGCAAACTCATATTCTTCCTTTTCCCCCTCCACTCTTTCCCTTGCACCCTGTTATCTTCAACAGGCCAGTTTTAAAACTTATTCAATAGCCTGTGTAATTATACTTGGAAATCTAGATTTCAGTAATGCGGTTGGGGCCCACTTAGTTTTGCTTGATGAAGAAAAGATTACTTCTCCAGTATTAATTTCACCTGCTTGAGCGGTGCTTGATATCCAATTCTGCTGTTGCTTTTCCCACACAGACATTTTTCGCAGCCAGCATTAAATAGATAGAGCCACTTTGTTTCCATCTTTTGAGCAGAGTCGTTCCAAAGAGTGGCATGCTGGCAGCGAGTGAATGACTGGCACAAATCGGAAAGAGGGGGTGGGGAAATACTGTTTCAAGGAATTGGCATCCCTTTCCTCAGCATGCAAATCCCAGATCATGGCAGCCGCACCAAGATTTGCTTTCCAGTTACTTGTTATGTAATGATCGGATTTGGTCCCTTGTGTAGAAAGCCGAATGAATTGCATTTCTGGATTTAAAAAAAAACCTTATGACTTTAATGAGCATTTGTTGGCTCGTTAAAAACACAGCTCATTATTTAGCTTTGGAGCTGAAGGAGGGAGTATGTTAGAGGTTAAAAAAGACAGCCGAGCTGCAACTCTGACCGCATTTACTCAGCCACAATCCCATTAATGTCACCAGATCCCCCGATTTAGATGCAGCGAAGATTGTAACCTTGGACAGCAGTTCACAACCCACAAATTAAAGTCAATGGGACATTTCTTGAATATGTGATACTGACATTTAAACCTTGATATCCACTCTCATAACTCATCCTTCTAGTGTGATTTCGTTTAAATCAATAGAAAAAACCTACTCCAACATATGCAATCTGAAAAACAGTCTTAACTTCTTCAACAGTCTCATTTCATGCTTTGCTTCTGCTGATTTAACCCTTTGTTTTTCTCTTTATATATATTTTAAGTAATGTATGCCTTAATTGATAATCGAATATGATTTAATTGTTTTTACATTGTGTGATTCATGTTCTTAGCTTATTGTTTTTAGAAGCCACATTGGACCTCATTATGAGAGAAAAGCAGCATATAGATAAAATTATTATGCGTTGTTGAAGGCTTTCATGGCCGGAATTACTGGGTTACTGTGAGTTTTCCAGGCTGTATGGCCACATTCCAGAAGCATTCTCGCCTGACATTTCACCCACATCTATGGCAGGCATATTCAGAGGTTGTGAAGTCTGTTGAAAACTAGGCAAGTGGGGTTTATATATCTGTGGAAGGTCCAGGGTGGGAGAAAGAACTTTTGTCTGTTGGAGGCAAGAGTGAATGTTGCAGTTGGCCTTGATTAGCATTGAGTGACCTTGCAGCTTCGTAGCCTGGCTGCTTCCTGCCTGGGGGAATCCTTTGTTGCGGGGTGTTAGCTGGCCCTGGACATTCCACAGATATATAAACCCCTTTTTCCTAGTTTCCAAAAGACCTCACAACCTCTGAGGATGCCTGCCATAGATGTGGGTGAAATGTCAGGAGAGAAAACTTCTGGAACATGGCCATACAGACTGGAAAATACATAGAAACCCTATTATTATAATTATTATAATTATAATATTTTATTCCTTATCCGCTTCTCCTCATGGCTCAAGGCAGGTTACAGAACAGTTAAAACACATGAACCCTGCAAAAACACCACAAATACACATATTCAATCGTACCTCTATAAAAGCTACACACCATAAATTAAATAAATAAAAATCTCCCACACACTGAAATTTAAACTGCAGGTCTCTTGTGGCTAAGTCCTCTCATTTTGAATTGTTATCCAGCAAAGCTCTCTTGATGTAACTACATGAATAATATACAGTATTGTATACAGGTACAGTAAACAAGTGTTTAAAACGGTCTGCTTTTGCATTAAAATGAATGGTTATCAATCCAGCTTGCAAGACAAATCTGCCCTTTAAATACCTATCAGTAAATATCTATAGGAAAGCACTCAATGCATGCCACTATTTTGATATAAATGTAACAACACATACTTTTATTGTGTCCAAAGAAAATAGTATAGTTGGAATAAGTCACTGTACTTAATGCTTCACAATGTAAAGGCATAAACCTGCGAGAATAACGTGTGGGATTTCACTAGCTAAATAGGTTTTAAAGGCATGGAACAAAACATTTTTACTATAAACATGTACAAAATCAAACTATGCCAGAACCAGATAGTGTAACAGTGTCATTATCATGAATACTTTCTCTGCACATCGAATCTGAGTACCCCGCTCTGGATTAGCATCACCATTTGTGATCCATGTACATGGCCCTTTCATGGCTTAAGCCAATAGGCAATTGGATACATTTCTAGGCTCAACACTGAGTTTGATTAACTCAATTTCAGAATAATTGTCCCAGTTCCAAACAACATTGGTAAATAATCAGGCAGTATATATGACAGGTTACCATTCAATGGTCTGCTTGGAATTGTACATTGAGAATTATTTTTGTATTTCTTTTCTTCGACATGCAATTTATAAGCATCAGATGGACGGGAATGTATGTATGTATGTATGATGTGTGTGTGTGTGTGTGTGTGTGTATTTTATGACTCTTGATTTTGTCATTATACAAGGAACACCATTTTACAATACCATTGTATACAATGAGAATTGAACATCTACAGATTTTGATGTCCATGAGAATACCTGGAACCAAACCTCAGTAGATATCAAGAGCTCACAGTATTTGGCAGTTGCAACTTCTGGGTTTATTGGAAAGAACACTGCGGAAATTTCTAGTTTTCTATTTGTTCAACATACCAGAGAGAATTAGTTTTCTCTTGGCTAATCCTTTCGCTAGGGCCACATTGGTGAAAACGTTATTGCCATATTCCATCCAAAATCCTTTAAATGTTTCATGAGTTTGAAACTACAGTTTGGCTTAAAGGTTGAGCTGTTGAAGACAGCTCTCACATTTTGCAAAGCTGCTTCTGTGAGGATATCCCAGTGGTAATTAAAAAAAAGACTGGAATTGAGTGCTGCCAGTAAGTTTGGCCATCAGTTGACATAATAGTACATTTGCAGGTATAATGGGGTCACTATGACCCAAAAGCTGAATTAACATTAGTATTGCATAAAATAATGTGTGTGGGAGCAAAGGCTGCTTTTGTCAAGTAAGAAGAAATGTTCTAACTGGATAGAAAAATATATTATGCTTGCCCACTTGGACAGCACAAACTCTTACATAACATGAAAAAGCACATGACCAAAATATGCATTTATGAAAATGTTCAGACCTGTGCTTTAGTCGTTGGGAAAATATGCAAACAACTCTCTGTGTTAAAATACAATGTGGCCTAAAAATACCCTATATAAGTTTAGAACTTTTAAGTAAAAATATCAAGCCTTTTAAAATGTCTGGGTGGGGAAATGGCAGCTGTGTCCAGAGACAGCTGGGCCTTGTGGTGGCATTGGCGAGTTCCCTTCTTTGTGAAATGACCCTCGACTTATCTATGGATTATATCAAAATTCAAACTTTTGGCCCCAAACCTACTCTCGACTTATACAAGAGGACTACCTGTACATGAGCATATATAGTATTTTAGGAACCAAAAAAAAAAAAACCCAAACAGTATTGCAGCGCAGTATAGAGTGGGAACAGGACAGGATTGGTGATAGAAATCTGAGAAATGTAACCCAAATGAAACTGACAGATTTTGTCATCCATGTACATGAGAATCCCAAGGCACTAAGTCATAGTCAAACTGATGGCAGGTCTTCATGAAACAGTTCCTTAATTATAGTTACATATTTCCCCAAAAGTAATAGTTATAGCAGTAGTTGTTTGCCTTCAAGTCATTTCCTACTTACGATGCCCTTAAGATAACCCTATAATAGGGGTTTCTGGAGACGAGAGGGATTTCCATGTCTGAGCAGGTGATTGAATGATTGAATCTTCTGAACTGTAGTGCAACCAGAGAGCCAGCGTGATGTAGTGGTTTCAGCAGAGGCGGTTCAACCACCAGGCCAACTAGGCAGTTGCCTGGGGCGCCATCTTGTTGGGGGTACCATCGAGGCAATTCCTGTCTCCTGTGGCCTGCCTCCGCCGCCGCGCCTCCCTCCGCAAGGAAGGAGCCGAGGTCGCCGCTTTGGGCAGCACTTCTCTGCTCCACAAAGCCTCGAACGCCTTCCTTCTTGCCAGGAATGCGTTCGGGGCTTTGCAGAACAGAGAAGCCACCAAACGCCTTCCTGGCAAGGCCGCCTCGCCAGGAAGGCGTTCGGTGGTTTGGGGAGCAAGTGCCCATGCCGGTGGGGGTGTCCGGTGCCCGCTGTGATTAGCTGTGATTCTAGCTGACCTTCTCCTTTCTTATTTTGCCCTTCGCTATTCTAAAAATGTAGGGATTTGTAGTATGTCTTCCTGGCCTTCTCCTTCCTTCTCAACACTTGGCCCCAAATCACCAAGTGCTACCTTTTCAGCCAACCTGTTGTACCTCCTCCTCAGAAGCAGAAGAGTCATCCACAACAGCCACGGAGGCTGGCAAAGTGATGCCGGGGATCTCATCAATGTGATGAGTTCCTTAGTTACCACATAAATAAATCAGTTGGAAAAATTTTGTTATTTATAGCAGTTGGTATAAGAGCTCAGGATTTCGAAACCAGCTTCCAGGGGTGCCAAACTACTAAATCCAGAGAGCCTTTTTAGCTGATGTTGAAAGAAGTTTTTTGGAAGTCTGTGTTGTGACTCAGCTGGAGTCTCAGAGTGACTCTGATGGGCATTATGGGATTCAGGTTCCAGATGTTCAAGATGATGGGATTCAGGTTCAAGATGACTCTGATGGGAATTATGGGATTCAGGTTCAGAGTGTCCCTGTTGTGAGAGATGAGGAGCAGGGAGGCATTCCCACGGCAGGGAATGGTGTTGATGATATCGAAGCTAGCCAGGTGCAAAGGGAGGATAACTCCCAGCTAGATAGCATGCAGACAGAGGCTTCTGCTAACGAGCTGTCTGGCCTTGATGAAACGGCATCTCTGGATCGAGCTGGCCGTTTGGAATTTCAGGTTCACAGGAGTGTCAGAATAGCAAACAAAAAAGAGGTCAGAGGCCAAAGAAATGCGTTCATGCTATGCAGGGAATTTTAAAGGGTGTTCTGAGAGAGAAATCTTTGTCAAAAGCAATGTCTCGTTTGAGTTAGAAGCAGCTCTTGCTTTCTTGGATTATCCTGCAGCTTTGTATATTTAAAGTTCATGGGACTATGTCATGTATTAATGGAACCGTGTTTTATGCCTAAGGTTTTATTGGATTATTCTTTATAGCCTTGGTTTTGCAACAATCTTTTGGATCTTTACTTTTGCTTTTTAAGAACTATTTATTTCCTGTTTCCTAATAAACTACAAAAGACTTCAACCTGTGTACAGCCTGGTGTGTTCAGCAAGGTGAAACTAACCTGAGGTGCAACAGTCCTACTGTCTGCACGGAGCTTATTGGGTGGGCCTCTGATCTGGGAACACTTTCCCCTTAAAACAAGATGGCTTAGCCATGTGTTTGAAATAGTTAACAATGAAAGAGCTGCATTTGCATCCAGAGCAAGCTGTTAATAGGTTGATACTGTATGGTACAACAAAACAGCAGTTAGGGATATAAAATCCTTTAAGGTTCTTCACCAGTGGCTGAAAGAATAACAGTCCCCAGTACATTAATCCCAGTCTCGGGGACTCCGACTTACATTGCAGGCAACTGGGAAAACGACCAAGAAACCTACTTCTTAAACATAGAGTCCCCTTTGTCTTCAGGCCAAAGAATTGTAAGAGTGAAGGCATTCTCTGTCTTTTTCTTTCAGTCTAGAAGTGGAGCGAACATGGATATCCTGTGCACACAAGTGGTGTCCAATGTCCGAAATATGTTAAAATAATGGAGGGGGATCCTTATCTTTTTATGATTTCCATTTATTTTTAAAATATTTAAACTATTTAAACTTTTTAATGACTTCTCACTTTGCTAGGGTTCATAGCACTGTGTACAAAATATAAAATGATCAATACAAAGAGATAACAGACAAAAAATAAAAACTGTCTTTTAAAAAATACAAAGTGTTCAAAGATAAACCAACAAGAATAGCTACCTTGGCTTTAAAAGCCAAGAACTATATAAAATAATATAGTTTTCAGATATCTGATATATTTACCTAAATATTTAAGAGATACTTATCTAACAGAATCCACAAAAGATTTGTGAAACAGCAACTGAAGGCTTATTATTTTCCATATGGATTAGCAATTGAATAGATAATTCTTATATCATTCTTATGGCTCTGTTTAAGAGGAAACTATCAACACACACACAGAAAATTGCATTATTCAAACGTTCCTGGAAATTTGGATGACTTAATTCATACAAATGTCCACAGCTTTAATGTAACATTTTGGAGTGTTGAAAGAAAGTTATGTACATTATTTTGATAAACTTTACATTATGAACATTATACTATATTTAATCCAGACAAAGGATTTAGACCAGATCTACCCTGCTCTATATCCCAGGATCTGATCTCAGATTATATGCTTTGAACTGGATTATATGTCTATACTGCCAGATTATTTGGTATAAGAAGATAATCTGGCATCAGATCCTGGGATATAGGGTAGTGTGGGCCCAGTCTTAGGCCCTAACTACACTTAGATATAAAATCCATATTATCTTCTTTGAACTGGATTATATGAGTCTACACTGCCATATAATCCAGTTCAAAGCAGATAATCTGGATTTTATATGACAGTGTAGATGGTGAAGCAGAGGGAGTTGGTTAGGCCCTTTCCACATTGCCATATAAAAATATAAAAACCTACCTTGTTCGTAACTTGGGGACTGCATATATAAAAAAGAAGAACTACAGCCAATAGAAGCAGGAATATCTTCTCATGTGGGAGAGATTGGAAGACCCGTTTGCTATTTTAGATACTTTCCATTTACAGTCATACACAGCCTTAGATTACTATGGACATGAAAAGAGAATCTGGTAATAATGAGGGCCCCGAGATTGTATACTTAACTGGGAGGCAAGAAGAATAATTATTTATGATCATTTTCCTGGGAATGGCCACACAATATCTTAAAATATTCTCTCCCGAGATAAATCTCCTTTAATTACAAGTTAAGCTGATGTTCCACTATGAAGTAGGTAGAATAGAATAGGATTACTTTTAAATGGATTTTGCTTATCTGCTCTCCAGGCGGGCTCATTTTGCAAGTGTAAAGTTAGTAGGTGGATTCTGGGAACACTTGAGGAGAAATATTTCTTAATGCAGTCAGATTCTGAGTCTCTTGCAGTCGTATTACTTTGTTTTGACTTCTTAAAAAGTGATTTTACAAAATCAAAAATGCAGGAATGCTGGATAAATATTTGAAAAACTGCTATTTAAAGACATAAACTCCACAGGAACACGATTGTTTGGTTTCTTCCTTTTTAAAAAAGGTATCTGCAAGATTTTGATTGAGCTCAAAAATACCAAGTTTTCTTGGTTTACTACTTAAAGACTTTGGCAGAGCTTGGCAAGTTGTTTAATAAATTTGTTACTACAGTAGAGTCTCACTTATCCAACACTCGCTTATCCAACGTTCTGGATTATCCAACACTTTTTTGTAGTCAATGTTTTCAATACATTGTGATATTTTGGTGCCAAGTTCGTAAATACAGTAATTTCTACATAGCATTACTGTGTATTGAACTACTTTTTCTGTCAAATTTGTGGTATAACATGATGTTTTGGTGCTTAATTTGTAAAAGCATAACCTAATTTGATGTTTAATAGGCTTTTCCTTAATCCCTCCTTATTATCCAACATATTCACTTATCCAACGTTCTACCGGCCCGTTTATGTTGGATAAGTGAGACTCTACTGTATTATAATTGAACGAATTAGGTGATCCCTTGTTGTCCGAGTATGATGGCCTTCTAAGTGTAATGTCTTTGCAGTGGATACATAGGTGACTGTGGAGCCCTATTCTTGATCCACATGTTCTTCCACAGTGAGGACATTGGTTTCCAGGTGGAAGGCTGTCCTGGTCAGGGTTGGCTCGAAGCACCTTCCTCTTGGCAAGTTTCTCCCTTTTACCCTCAATTTGTGCTTCTTTCTAAAATTCCACATCACTGCTGGTCACAGCTGACATCCAGTTAGAGCACTGAAGCACCAGGGCTTCCCAGTTCTCAATGTATATGCCACGATTTTTAAGATTAGCTTTAAGCCCATCTTTAAGTCCCTTTTCCTGTCCACCAACATTCTGTTTTTCAATCTGGTGTTGGGAGTCTAGTAACTGCTTTGGGAGATGGTGATCGGGCATTCGGACAACATAGCCAGTCCAGCGGAGTTGACGGCATAGAGCATTGCTTTAGTACTGGTGGTCTTTGCTTCTTCCAGCACTCTGACATTTATCTGCCTGTCTTTCCAAGAGATTTGCAGGATTTTGGAGCGAACACTGATGGAATAGTTCCAGGAGTTGCGTGTGATGTCTGTAGGCAGTCCACATTTTGCAGGTGTATAACAGGGTTGGGAGAACAATAGCTTTATAATCAAGCACCTTAGTATCCCTATGAATGTCCTGATCCTCAAACACTATTATAATTATAATGTTAATATACATAAATAATGTCATGGTTTTTGCAAAACGAAATTATTTTATAAGAAAAATTGGGAAACAGATATTACCAAGCTCTGGCTTTTAAAGGCTTCATTTCTAAGTGTTTACACGTTTATAAGGCAAAGATGATATATTTTGCCTCTTTGGAAAAGTTCTACATCTCTCTTTAATACCCTTCCATTCAAGGTTCCCAGCTGCATTCCCATCATTAATAAAACATTGGATCAGAATGTACTACTAGGGGATTCATATGATGCTCCGTCGGAGCAGGAACTAGAGTCAGCAAAGCTAAGTGAAAATGTGCTTGAACAAAGAACAAACACCTCATATTTTCCATTTCTCAAACTCCGATTAGGGTCTTACATTTGGATAGTGGATTTAGAAGCTAAATGAGGTTATACAAATGGAAGAATGCCATCAAACATTAACAAAGAAAAGAGAACAGCCTTACAAAATCATAGACCTTTTCCTCCCTGTTTTCCACTTGATGAAAGATTATCATTATTCTGAAATTTTACTTATTGTGTCAGAAGCTAACCAAGAGTACAGTTTTAATATATTTAAAACACAAACAAAGTTATATCTCGGCATTATACTAAATATCCTTTGACCAGTAGCTGGCCACTTGGAGATTGGTTGATAAAAACTTAAAATAGTGTATATCTACTAAAATAATATATAAATATTAAAATAAATATAGTGTCCCTACTTCACAGATTTTCACTTATTGTGGTTGGTCCTGGAACCTAACCCCAACAATACATGAGGGAACACTGTATATGTGGAGGTTCAAGTGCATATGCTTTCATATGCCACAGAATGAGAATTGATAGTTCCCATACTGGGATGTGTGAAAATGTAGACGTAAATGTAAAGGTTTTCCCCTGACATTAAGTTTAGTCGTGTCTGACTCTGAGGCTTGATGCTCAACTCAATTTCTGAGCCGAAGAGCCGGCGTTGTCCATAGACACCTCCAAGGTCATGTGGCCAGCATAACTGCATGGAGCGCCATTACCTTCTTACCTATTGATCTACTCACATTTGCATGTTTTCGAACTGCTAGATTGGCAGAAGCTAAGGCTAATAGCGGGAGCTCAACTTGCTCCCCAGATTTAAACCACCGACTTTTCGGTCAGCAAGTTCAGCAGCTCAGTTTAACCTGCCACGCCACCAGAGGCTCCCATGAAAATGTATAGTGCTTCATTAATGCTGCAGTCCTATGCATGTGAATGTGGGAATGATCCATATAGAACACACTGGGATTTATTTCTGGGCTGTCCTTGAAGAAGAAGAGGATGAAGTGAGACAGTACTGGCCCTATTATAAGGCAGAATGAGGCATCTGCCTATGACAGCAAAGCTGTTGAGAAGAATATGGTAATTTACCTGGGAATGGCATGCAATATCTTAAAATACTATCTCCCCTTAGCAACAAGAGTCTAAGGTGCAAAGAATGAGCATAGCTGTATGTGCCATAGAATCATGTGCAATGAGCTCTTAAGGGGAATTCACTGTATGTGTTACTAACCCCTTTTCATCCCATTCTTCATTCACTATGTATATGCAATACTGTACCAATATTTCAAAATTTTGAAAAAAATTAGAAATCCAAAACTTCTATGGTCCCAAGCCCTTAGGATAAGGGAAACTGATCATGATGATGTTGTTATGTATTTTGATTTAAATTAGTTCTTTCAACTGATGTGTCTTGTAAAAATACTATCTTGAAACTGCACAGGAAAATGCTGTTGAATCAGAACTATGGGTTATGGAGTCCAAGATTCTGCTTCTACAATGGACAAACAGATGGCTATGGAAAGTCCACAGGCAGGACATGTGAAATCGCATCATTTTGTTCACGTTCCCTAGCAACTGTACTGAGAAACATACTGCTTCTTATAAATTTGTTGCCAGCATGACTAGTCTGGGAGAGGGTTGTACGTAAGAAGATTCATGGAAGCAGAAGTAGTGCTGCAGAGAATTCATTTGTGAACCTGGCAATCTTGCTGAGTGTGTTTTTGATCTCAGTAGTAGGATCTTCCTCAGCTCTTCTGGCAGAAATCCTCCACTCTTTTGAACTAGTGTAATGGTTCCCAAACTTTGGTCCTAGACATGTTTTGAACTTCAGTTTCCAAAAATCCTGACCATTGATGAAGCTGACTGGGGCTTCTGGGAGCTGAAGTCCAAAACACACAGAGGACCAACATTTGGGAGTCACTGATCTAGCAGATTCATTAGGAACGTGGAGGGAGAATCAATAGCACTTTTACAAAATGTCTCTTGGAAAATTGAAATCTCCATAAACTTTTGGAGATTTTATGATCTTTGGAAATACAGCATTTATATTCCGCCCTTCTCACCCCGAAGGGGACTCATGGCAGATCACATTACACATTATAGGCAAACATTTAATGCCTTTTAACATAGAACAAAGACAAGACAAACATAGGCTCCGAGCGGGCCTCGAACTCATGAGTCAGAGTGATTCATTGCAGCTGATTGCAGCTGGCTTGCTCTCCAGCCTGCGCCACAGCCCGGACCTTGTCAGAAGTCACAACCCTTTAAAAATAATGCCATAACCTCTTGGTAAAAAGTATGACCTGTTAGAGTCATAACATTTTTGGGGAAATGGCATTCACCAGATTCATGCAAGGCAACTAGGTTTCTCATCTGTTAAACTGATGTACCTAGGTATGTTTTTGAACTATTAGGGACAAAGATATGCCAGTGCACAATATATATATTCAGCAGAGTTTCAGAATGTTCCTTTTAGTTGCCCAAAAACATCTACTCTCCCTTAAAATATATTTGCCTTTAAATCATGCTCTCAAGAAACAAAAGTAAGCAGTCTTCTTTAAAAGTAACATAGTTGGTTTACTCACAAACTTCATGTATTCATCATACAGGTCCTTTGATTATCAATCCAGTTACAAATAGATTTGAAGTAGTTCCTGTGTGTAGGTAACAGGGCATCATTCTTAGAATCAACAGTCCATAGTCCAATGTACAGCATACTGTTCCTGCATTGAAGTCTGAAGCATACAGTTTTTACTGAAGTCTAAACTGAACTGTTCTAAAGTGGAGTCTGGGTCCTGAACAAGCCCTGACCTAATCACATGGTATTAGCCTCTCCCACAACAAAGAGTTAAGGTAAAATTGCATACCAATACGCACATATACAATACAGTAAGCAATCTGAATTATATACACAACACATAACTAGTGTAGGCTTAAGAAGGTTGCTATTTCCAACAATGTCTTCATGGAATTGGGATACAGCCAGCCCTAAAAGCCCTGGAAAGGCAAACTGATGACCCTCCAAGTAATTTGGCTAGGATCTTAGGCACGCCATTGAGATTAAGCATGAGCTTCAAATGACTAAACAGCTGCTTCAGTTCCATATTTTCTCCTTTCAATGTCCATTTCTTGCTACTACATAGCAAGAAGCTGGGGGAGAAGGAAGATATGTGGAAGAAGATGGTAGGAGCCTGAAAGAGGCAAGAAGGGTGGGAAAATGATCATGGGAGGCAATGAAGGGTCTTTTCCTCCTACCCCAGGCCATAGGAGAACCTAATACATGAACCTAACCTCTTGGATTTTCTAGCCTCTATCTATCTTTCTATCAGGAGACAAAGTGAAACACTGGCATCTTCCTCCTTAAACATGTCTCCTGAGATAACTTTAAGATGGTTTCATTTTTTAAGTTCAGAGAGAGGTGATCACTGTTTACATGCAAAGGCATCTTTCAAAAATTTACTCGAGAAAATTTTTGGTTTTTTAAAAAAATGTTTAAGAAGTGTTGTTAGAGCACTCGATCACTTGATTGTAATTGCCTGTGACATATTTAGAGGTAGGTGGTTGTGAAAAAAGCTTCAAAATATATTTTGAAATATTTGTTGCTCCTTCTTTGTACAAAGTCCCTTCTCTTTCTTTTCCCGCATATCTCAGGAGATATGGTATGCTCAGCCAAGTGTGAAACAGTTCCACTGTTACATAACATTTCGTTCCAG